>NW_011495018.1:25479111-25522891 GCF_000754665.1 Bison bison bison
CAAATGGTTCTTGTTTAACAAATATGGAAACATCTTGTCAGCTTTGCTGAGATCATCCTGTGTAACCATCAAGGAAGGGTCCTGTGGTTTGTGGAGAAAATACGGGCTGCCTCCCTCCCATGCAGGGTTCTCCAAAGGGCTGGGGATGGAGGTTTTCCATTGAAAGACATGATGTGAAGCTCCTCGATCACAGGCTGGGAAGCCCTTAAACAAAGGTCCTGGGATTTCTCCCCTCCTGTGAAGATGTCAGGTATTTCTGATTCAGGTCTATTTGATCCAGAAATCTCCTTCCTGTTAAATCTGAAAATAACCTTGAAGGAGATAACCATCTGACACAGAAACGTGGTATAGGAATTGTGGTTAATATCTCAGCTCTGGAGTAAAGCCTAGGTTGGATTCTGATGCTGACACTTAGGAACTGTGTGAATTTGGGCTGCTTACTTAACCTCTCAAGCTTAGTTTTCTCTTCTGTGAAAGAGGTCTAATAATGACATGAAAGGCAAAGATGCTAGTGATAGTAATAAATGTTCATGCTATTAATCCTAGTTACATTATTTTTTTTTAATGAAACTGAACCCAAGAATGGCTCTAAGGGGCAGAGAAAAGGTTAGGAAGGTCCCTGTCCCCATGTCCTCTATTGTCTGGGGACAGTAAATATGGCTCATAATTAATTTCAGCCAATGAGCTAAGGATCTGGCTAGACTAAGAGGTAGGGTATGATGAGAAGGGCTGGGAAAGAAGGAAAGGAAAGAGGCCAGCTTGTCAGGAGCATACAAGGACATGTAGAGAGAGTTGAGGGCTGACCTCTGTCAAGTCCAAATGTGCAAGGATAAATCCCATCTGCTGATGAGCACAGCATAGTACATAGTACTAATTAGAAGAGGGATGTTATTTCAAAGCCTCCCTGCTGGGAAGTATCATGGAAAATTACCTTGAGACTGCATCTAACATGCTGAAAATTAATTTACTCCACACTTAAGGTGCTTTGGAGAGATGCAAAGTGAGGTTGATTCCAGATGAGCATAGTATTACCATGTACTGTCTGAAGGAGCTGCAGATGTTAACCGACCTGAACCTGTAAAAGGACTGCAGAAGATACCCAGCCCCAACCAGGAGTGGTTAATTACCTGACACATCTCCATAGTAACTCTATAAGGTAGAGAACAGCATGATTATCATCATTAGGTTGACAAAGAAACTTAGGCTTAGAAAAATGGCCCCCAATATTAGAACTTTTCTAATGGAGAAGCCAAGATGCCTAGCTCAAGAAACCCCTTAACATGTCTGAAAATAAAATGGGAAAGAGTTCAGGTGGTTTCAAAAGTTAGGTAACTTTTGAGCAGAATTTTAGGAGATATTAAGTAGTTTGTCTGGAACCGCAATGTTCCGCCTCCACTATCCTGGCAAAGGGAAGGCATAACTGAAGACCTGGAGGTAAATGATCTCCTGGTATGTATGAGATGAGTGATAGGTGTAGAATGTAAGTCAGTAGGTGAATGTGAGTTTGGAAAGATGTTTCAAGTATTTGGTGTGAGAAGGCAGTCTACACCATGTTAAAGGGTTTGGAATTTAATCTCTAGGCTAGCCAAGACATGGAAGCCACTCAAATGCCATTGACAATAAATGGGTAAAGAAGATATGGTACATATACATAATGGAATACTTCTCAGCCATAAAAATAATTAAATAATGCCATTTGCAGCAACATAGATGGAACTGGAGATTACCACACTAAATGAAGTAAGCCAAAGATAAATATCATATATCATTTACACTTGGAATCTCAAAAAAAAAAAAAAAAAGATAAAAAAGAACTCATACACAAAACAGAAATAGATCCACACAGAGAGAAAACAAACTTATGGTTACCAGAGATGAAAGTGGGGGTTAAGTTAGAAGTGAAGTGAAATGATGTCCCTCAGTCATGTCCGACTCTACGACCCTGTGGACTGTAGGCCACCAGGTTCCTCCGTCCACGGGATTCTCCAGGCAAGAATACTGGAGTGGGTTGCCATTTCCTTCTCCAGGGGATCTTCCTGACTCAGGGATTGAACCCAGGTCTCCCACATTGCAGGCAGACGCTTTAACCTCTGAGCCACCAGGGAAGTTAGAAGCTTGGGATTAACATATATGTGTGCGTATGCTCATTCGTGTCTGACTCTTTCTGATTCTACAGACTGCAGCTCACCAGGCTCCTTTGTCCACTGAATTTTCCAGGCAAGAATACTGGAGTGGGTTGCCATTTCCTACTCCAGGGGATCTTCCTGACCCAGGGATTGAACCCTCATCTCTTCCATCTCCTGCAATGGCAGGCAGATTCTTTAAAACTGTGCTACCTATGATCCTTACTACTCAATATAAAGTAGATAACCAACAAAGATTTACTGTATAGCATAGAGAACTATATTCATTATTTTGTAATAACCTATAAGGGAAAATAACTTGAAAAACTATACACACACACTGGAAAAGGTCAGTTTTCATTCCAATCCCAAAGAAAGGCAATAATACCAAAGAATGTTCAAACTACCATACAATTACACAATTGCACTCTTCTCACACGCTAGCAATGGAGAAGGAAATGGCACCCCACTCCAGTACTCTTGCCTGGAAAATCCCATGGATGGAGGAGCCTGGTGGGCTGCAGTCCATGGGGTAACGAAGAGTCAGACACGACTGAGCAACTTCACTTTCACTTTTCACTTTCATGCATTGAAGAAGAAAATGGCAACTCACTCCAGTGTTCTTGCCTGGAGAATCCCAGGGACAGAGGAGCCTGGTAGGCTGCCGTTTCTGGGGTCGCACAGAGTTGGACACAAGTGAAGTGACTTAGCAGCAGCAGCATCACACGCTGGCAAAGTAATGCTCAGAATTCTCCAAGCTACGCTTCAACAGTATGTGAACCATGAACTTCCAGATGTTCAAGCTGGATTTAGAAAAGGCGGAAGAACCAGAGATCAAATTGCCAACAACCACTGGACCATCAAGAAAGCAAGAGAATTCCAGAAAAACATCTACTTCTGTTTTATTGACTACACCAAAGCCTTTGACTGTGTGGATCATAATAAACTGGAAAATTCATCAAGAGATGGGACTAGCAGACCACCTGACCTGTCTATTGAGAAATCTGTATGCAGGTCAAGAAGCAGCAGTTAGAACTGGACATGGAACAACAGACTGGTTCCCAATTGGGAAAGGAGTACATCAAGGCTGTATATTGTCACCCTACTTATTTAACTTATATGCAGACTACATCATGAGAAATGTCAGGCTGGATGAAGCACAGGGTAGAGTCAAGATTGCTGGGAGAAATATCAATAACCTCAGATAAGCAGATGACACCACCCTTATGGCAAAAAGTGAAGAACTAAAGAACTTCTTGATGAAAGTGAAAGGGGAGAGTGAAAAATTTGGCTTAAAGCTCAACATTCAGAAAACTAAGATTATGGTATCCAATCCCATCACTTCATGACAAATAGATGGGGAAACAGGGAAAGACTATTTTTGGGCTTCAAAATCACTGCAGATGGTGACTGTAGCCATGAAATTAAAATGGTGTTTGCTCCTTGGAAGAAAAGCTATGACCAACCTAGACAGGATATTGAAAAGCAGAGACATTACTTTGCCAACAAAGGTCTGTCAAAGCTATGGTTTTTCCAGTAGTCATGCATGGATGTGAGAATTGGACTATAAAGAAAGCTGAGCACTGAAGAATTTAATGCTTTTGAACTGTGGTGTTGGAGAAGATTAGTGAGAGTCCCTTGGACTGCAAGGTGATCAAACCAGTTAATCCTGAAGGAAATCAGTCCTGAGTATTCATTGGAAGGACTGATGCTGAAGGATTGATGCTGAAGCTCCAATCCTTTGGCCACCTGTTGTGAAGGACTCATTGGAAAAGACCAACGAGCTGAGAAAGATTGAAGGCAGGAGGAGAAGGAGATGACAGAGGGTGAGATGGTTGGTTGGCATGGCTGACTTGATGGACATGAGTTTGAGCAAGCTGCAGGAGTTGGTGATGGACAGGGAGACCTGGTGTGCTGCAGTCCATGGGGTCGCAAAGAGTCAGACATGAATTGATGGCACTAGTGGTAAAAAACTTGCCTGCCAATCCAGGAAACATAAGAGACACGAGTTTGATCCCTGGCTCAGGAAGATCCCCTGGAGGAGGGCATGGCAACTCACTCCAGTATTCTTGCCTGGAGAATCCCATGGATGGAGGAGCCTGGCAGGCTGCAGTCAAGTGGGTTGCAAACAGTCAGACACGACTGAAGTGACTCACATACACACACATATGTATGTGTATATATATATATATATAACTGAGTCACTTTTGTATACACCTGAAGGTAACACAATATTGTAAATCAACTATACTTCAATAAAAAAATCTCTGCTGCTGCTCCTGCTGCTAAGTCGCTTCAGTCATGTCCGACTCTGTGCAACCCTATAGACGGCAGCCCACAGGCTCCCCCATCCCTGGGATTCTCCAGGCAAATCTGTAGGCTAGTTTTTCTCAGTCTTGATTCCCTGGTTATGTTTATCACATAAGACACAATCTGGTGGGTACACCTTGATTTTGAGACTATCTCAAATAATCTTTAGTAAAATACTGCCCAACAATGATTCATGTTTATGGCATCTCTTTATGGCTTGTCCAAAAAGGCAGATTACTATGGGCAGTAAGACAGAAATGACTGGGGACACATTAGCTGTCACTCAATTGATTTTTGTTCATTTAGGAGTGCAAGTATGTAAGAATGACATAATGTTACTGGTAACCTTGAATTGCCTCAAATTTACCAAAGAAAAAAAAATGAAGAAGTGATAACTCATCAACATCAGTTTTTATTATTGGTCACAAAATTTTTGTGACACACTTCTCATGTAATCATGACTCACCAGGGTGTCATTACACTTTTATTTTAAATTCTTTTACATATCTCTTTTAATTTCAACAGCAGTTTTTAACCAAAAGGATAACATCATTTTGTCTGCATTTCAAAACTTACAAGGCAACATTAAGATTCTTACTCAAGAGGAGCAAAACTGGAAGGCAGAGAGGACAGAAAGGAAGCTGGTCTAGGTGAAAGATGATGAGGATATATATATTTTTTTTAAATGCCCATAGGGATGATAAAGACGCAGCTGAAAAAAAATATCTTACAAGTATCGTAAACTGGCATGGGTTCAAGAGGCTGGGGGTTACTGAGAGAATGAATGGAGTCCAGGTGATTTGAGATTTCCATGTTGGAAAAGATGGGTGGTGAGATTGCTTACTAAGATAATCCAAGAACTCAAGAGGAATGATTTTAACTAACTTGGGGGATGGAGGAAGGCAGTATGTTTTGTCATGGAGATTTTCGGCTTTGAGGTCTATGAGGAATATCTCACTAGGGCTATCCCTCAGTGTCTGAACAATATCAGAGTAGAGATGTCTAAGTGGGACATGGGAAGCACAAAATTCTGTAAAGCGTAGAGTAGGGAAAGGATTTAGTAATTGTTATAGGAACTAACCGTCTTGAAGACAGTGGGTATGCTTTTCGGGGGAAATGAATCTTTTTAAAAGCAAACAATAAAATGGTGAGGACATCCTGGGAAGATTGACATTTGTGGGGTCCCCAAATTAAGAGGAGCCAACAAAATACAAAAATGGGATGGTCAGAAAGACAGAAAAAAAAAGCAGAAGAAAATCACAGTGATCAAGGAAGGACAGACTCTAGAAGGAAGCTGACACCAGTGAGAATATTGCAGAAGTGAGGAAGAATGAGGAATGAAAAGAAAGCACAGGATTCAACACTAAGAGTTCCCCAAGGATCATGATCCAAGGAGTACTGGTGCAGAGACCTGACTGAGTGGGTTTAAAGGTGATTTGAAGATGAGGAACCACACTCATTAACTATACATAGTTTCGTAAAATTTGGCAATGGAGAAAAGAGACAAATAGAAAAGTCACTTGAGTGGAAAGGACAGTTCTGTTTCCTTTTTTTTCTTAGATAGAGGAGAACTAAGGATCTTCTTAACTGCAAGGGAATAAAGAGTTTGAAGATACTGGACCCAGAGAGTAACTGCTGAAGTAAAACTCCTAACAGGTTGGAAGAGACAGGATTAAAGGTGTAATTGAAATTTAAGTTCACTAAGAAGGTACTGTTAACACAGCAGAGAAATACAGAGAAAGAGAAAAGTTTTCAGGGAGAAGGGCAAAGGAAAACAGGATGCATTTATATGCAGTCGTCTCTAGCTTTTGGTGAAACAGAAGGCTCAACGATTGCTGAAAGTAAGGGACAGGGAAGGATAGGAATGAAGGCGAGTGGTGAAGGCATGGTAGAGAGTTGGACAAATCCACATCAGAACAGTAAATTAAAAAATATTCTGTGGCAAGAGCAGGGGCTGTTTGGCTAATCAAATAGGAGTGGAAGGAAGCAAGTCATGGGTGGTGTTGAGCTATTGTAATTCTCTTTGTTCAAGAATGGAGTGACATGCAGTGGTGCCTACCAAGTGAATGACAGACAATAATGACAAAGCTGGTTAGGTCTCTAGGAGTAATGATCCGAGCGTGAGGTGGCAAATCCACAACCCCATGCCAGCTCTGCTCCTGGCAAGGAAAAAGCAGCCTTCTGTGACCAATGAGATGAAGCCCCAGGCTGTCCTTAATTTATCCCCAGCTCTTCCAATCTCTAAACCTAGACCCTTCTATTGTCCATCTCAACTTACTCAAGTCCACTGTTTCCTAGCAAGACCATAAGTCTAGAATAGATCCCCCACGCCCTGAAGCATTGGAGAAGAGAGCCAAGAAATTGAGGTTCATAGGGAAAATTTCAGGGGGCAGCAGGGAGAAGCTGCTTTTTAGTAATAATGTAGGTCTTTTGTGCAACATGGTCACAAAATGTCAGCAGTGGATGGTTCCACTGGAAGAGTCCCTGAATATTAATTTTTAAAAACCTTTTCTGAGTATTAGCTTTTTATAAAGCACAATGTTTACCCAGGGGACCATCCATAACAGTAGTTAAACAGAGACACTCTATTTCCTTGTGTTTCCAGGGTCTTGGGAAATAGAAATCCTTTAAGTACCTTTACTTTGCTTCATGGGAGCTACTTTTCAAAGTTTAAATTGCTTATGTTTCAAACTACTCACTTCCTAAATTCCATTTATAAATCCAAGTACCTTTTGAGCAGTTAGATGGGAGTGAAATGGATTAAGAAAGAGCAAACATACTGGGTCATTTGAGTTTATTGGATTTTTTCAAAATTTTTACTTCTAACCTCTTCTGTGAAGACACTGAGTTAGCTCTGAGACCAGAGCTTTGGCCTGGAAATCAAGTATGTTGCCAGAGAAGGACATGTTGTGACTGTCTTCTTAAACCACCAACTCCCGCCTCCAGAGACATCATGTCTTCTTTACTCTGGAGTTGGCCTGGCTAATGTCTGAGAGATCTAGCTGAAGGAGAGTTCTTTCTAGAATAACATCTTCTCATTCATAATCACTCAACTCCAGGCTCCAGAACGCACATTGGATATTTTATAACAGTGATCTAGAAGTTTCTACCCTCGTCCAATTAAAATCAAAGGCTCTCAGTGCCAGAAGGGTCCTCAGAGGACATCATGTAGAGTTGGTTTTCAAACCACTTGTGAATGAATAGATTTTCCTGAACTATTACCAAATGATATTTTTATAAATGCAATAAAAAAAATATCACAGAACATCAAACTGCTGTATGTCTCTGAAGATTCACGATGAATGTGCTTATCTTTACTTGTCTGATCACAAATCAGTAGCAGTTTGTGGACCAGTGCTGGTACCTGGACTATACTTTGAGTAGCAGTGATGCTGGTAAAAACTTCCTCATGTGCATAAGAAAGCTGAAATGTAAGAGGAAGAGGCAATTAACCACAAACATAGAATGTCACTGCGGGAGAGCCAGGCTAGGGCCAAAGCTAGCCAGAACTACTGCATCTCTCATATTCACTCACGCAGAGATCAAGAAAGATGGACCCCTACACGAAGAGTCCTCATTCCCTGCACCCTACATAGTTTGATTTTAAATATATTTGTTTATCTGACAAGTTCGGGTTCCTTGTTATATGTACACAATTCAGGCAGGCTTTTCAGACTCCCAGACTAGCTTAGGTCTCTCGGTTGTACCGTCACATTACAACCTTTACTTGTCCTTCACTGCTTTTACTAGAGTAAGCAATTACATCTTTATCTGATCACTTCCTTACCATCTGTTTTCTCTGTTAGGCTATGAAGACTAAGAGGGTAAAGACCATGTCTGTTTGCCTACCATCACAGCCTGGTGCCTAGCACAGTGCTTGACTTGGAGCAGCTAACGAACACGTCTGTTGAAAGAATTCATCAGAGTAGCGAAGCATGCTAGGGTGGCACTCTGGGGCCACCTGCAGGCACTACAGGAGCTAGCAGGATGCCCAGAACTGCCACCACAGGGGCTCTAGGACAGCTCAGAGCTGAGCCCAGCCAAGCTTTCTCCAGGGCAGCTTAGTTCTTCATGCCCAGCAACTTCTCCAGGCTTATTTCAAGTGGCATTTTACCAATTCATTTCTTCCTTCTCTCCTCCTTGTAATTATTTCTTTAATTATTTCAGTGTGAGGCAATGTATACAGGGATAAACTATCTGGCAAGACCTCTGCCAAGCAAGTTTACAGTATAGATGCGGGAAGAGAGAAGTGCAAACGATCAGCTGATGAGAAACATTAGCAAAGATAAACATTAAAACAACATGAGTTCTAGGAATTTCAACTCCTCTGCGCAGGTCCTGAGCCCTTCACAATCAGATGGCATACTACTTGGCCAAGGCGTATTCGGCGTGCATCAGAAAGTGCAAAGTTCCAAAACATCACCCTATTTCTGTCTCCAACCCTCAGCTCCTGCTGTGCCTCTGGCTGAAAGACTCTCCCTCGCTTGGCTTTGCTACATCTCACCTCACCAGATGTAGCTCAAGTGCCACCACCTGTGAGACCTACCCCACCCTTTAGTTTCCTGAGGCACAGATTATGCAGCTCAGTACAGGTGAACACTGAAGCATTCAACACCTGATGATCAGGCCTCTCAGTTGATTATAAGCTTTTGAAGGAGGGATTGTGGCTGGTATATAGTCACTCTCCCCAGAGTACTTCAAATCTGAAATTGTGAATATTTCAGTAGAAATAGCTAGAAAGGCCAAAATGACTTAGTTTTAGGTCACTGTACTGAGTCTACCATCACCTAGCACATGTACAAGCAAATTTAGGGCAAAATGCAAGTCAGTGTCATTGGAAGGCAACACAATCTATCTCAGAAGTGGCTGTGCTTGGGGTAATGACAAGGGAGTTTTCCAAGACTCGGTTTGTCATGTATAAAATGGGGACAGTTAGTCCAACTGGGAATAATGAGAACAATATATAATTAACAGTAACCATGGTATGAGCTAACAGCGTCACCACACCACTGTCTACACCATGATTCTCAGTGAGTCTCTACCTCTCTGGGCCTCAGTTTCCTTATCTGTAGGCTAAGTCTGCTTTCTCAAGACTCTCTTTCTGCTTTAATTGTCCAGGTGTATCTTGGAAACCAGTATGTCTCACTTGGGTTCCCAAGGTCGATGGCTGTTTCAGAAATGACTGCTGATCTCTTCTGAGCAGGCGGAAGGAAAGGTTCTTATTCATTACATACCCCCATCAATCATCTGGAGTCCAAAGGATGTTTAATACAGAATCACTTAATTTAATAGTCATTTTGACATAAGAAATTGTTTTCTTAAAGCAAGAACTGGCTGTAAAATCTCAAGTGATATTTTATGGCTGCTGTATAATAAAATCATTCAGCAATTAGTGATTAATGACATACCACAGTAAGTTTCTCCATGGTCACCTCCCCCCACGGCTGTTTCCCTCTGGTCTTACCCACTTGCCAGTCCAGCAATCACACCAGCACTGACAAGGCTCTTTCTATAACCAGGGTGGATTTCTGAGCCTAAAAAGTCTTCATCTCCATCAAAAACTGTCCAAAGAAGCTTGGAGCCATAATGGGGCTGAATGAAAGCATTTATTAACAAATAGACACATTCTGTGGCATGGGGGAAAGTTAGAAAACATGGAACTCCCTCAGACAATCATGGCTAATGTTCAAAACAAAAGAACAAAGTGTTGACTCCCTAGGTTTCGTTCTTCAGGGGCAGGGTTTTTGTGGGAAAGGCATGTAGACCCCGTGAGCTGACCATCTCTGGCAGTCTCCTGCTGTCACACAGCCCTCTTAGCCCTGACCCTCCCACTCCACAAACGCCAAACACCCTCTCACTGAGCAAGGTCCCAGCTACGGCATCCATCTTTGGCCTATCCTCACAAGTACCAAAAATTAAACTTGACAGTGTGGGATTTTAACCCAGAAAGATCATCTCCACCCTTTCCTAGTTCATAACACTCATCCATACAGACTACTGGTACTGATCTCATCTTACAAAGGAAGAAACTGAGGCCCTGGGTGCCCAAGAACACACGGCTAATATACAGCACAATCATGATTCCAACCTGGGCGTCCGCAGTCAGTCAGTGGCCCCACCTTGGCCCACTGCACTGTTCTGCCTGCATGCCTGTTAACAGAGAAACTGCAGTAATAGGGGCCATGGATGAAGCACATTACTGGCCTAGCATAAGTCCTCAATAAATGATCATTTCTGATTATCATTGTTACTTGTTTCACAATGCTGTTTATGACTGCCTTGTTATTTACTGCTATTATTATCAACACTCACTTCCCTTTAGGAACAAGGACAGGATTTGGAGTAACCTCTGTGCCCCCACTGTAGTGGATACAGTGGTGTGCTATCTAGACCCTACTCTCGTCAGGCATTCACTCCCCGGTGTTAGAAGTGTGAATGGCTGGTGACTCCCAGCTGAGTCACTGTCTGGAATATAACACAGCTGATGACAACACTTCACCAAGGTCACACTTTTCCCCACTGGTAGCCCACATCTATGAACAGTCAATGTGAGGTAGGAAGGCTCAATTCCTTGGCTCAAGGCTGGACATCTCTGAAGGGCCATCCCAGCTCCACAGCTCTCATGGGATCAGCAACTGTACCTGAATCACAGTACACTTCTTCCCTGACCAACACTGCTCCCCTCACCCCTCAACGGGGTGTTATTCCTGAGCTCCAGTAAACCTCCTGCCACAAATTCCTGACTCAAAGTCTAGTTGCCAAGGGAGCACTGCCTATAACATCCACCCCCCAAAAAAACTACACAAAAAACAAATACAAAAACAACAGAGATTATTGCTTCAGTGCCTTTTTACACTAGGGGAATTACACCCAAGTCCAGAGTATGGTTTTCCATGAAGTGTGCAACTATCATGCTGAATTTAAATACTCATTAAAAAGGTATCTGTAAAGTCTTTGAATCTGTGGTCACTATAACTCGTTGATTTATTTCCAAGTAGAACTTGAGTTTTTAGATATTATAAAGACAGGAAACAACATTCTAGAATGGGAGAAGGAGTTAATTTTCTATTCTTCAAGATGTTCTTTTTCTTTTTTAATTGCAAAGCACATCTTCCAGAATTTCCTGAAGTTCCATCTCCTCTTTCCAGTATTTGCTACTCCCAGTAATAGCCTTTTAATAGGCCACCTGGTCCCCAACATTCCCTTTTATGATTTGCCCTTCATCCCACTGCAAGGATGACCTTCCTAAAGGCTGAATCTGAGTATGCCCATCACTGAGCAGAGCCCTTCAATTGTATTAACTGCAACCTGGCATTTAAAATCTCTAAGTTATCACTTTAATCTTCTTTCCCAGCCTTATCGGCATCTCTTCTCTCATAAGCATAGAACTTGAACCTCCTGACAGACTGAACAATTAACAATTTTTTAAACACACCCTATGCTCACCTACTTTCCGACTCTCCTCCTGCTCCTTTCTCTGCCTGAAATGCCACCATTATGTCACACTGCTGCTGCTGCTGCTAAGTCGCTTCAGTCGTGTCCGGCTCTGTGTGACCCCATAGACGGCAGCCCACCAAGCTCCCCCGTCCCTGGGATTCTCCAGGCAAGAACACTGGAGTGGGTTGCCATTTCCTTCTCCAATGCATGAAAGTGAAAAGTGAAAGTGAAGTCGCTCAGTCCTGTCCAACTCTTAGTGACCGCATGGACTGCAGCCCACCAGGCTCCTCCGTCCATGGGATTTTCCAGGCAAGAGTGCTGGAGTGGGTGCCATTGCCTTTGTTACGTCACACTAGAAGGCCCATAAGTACAAACATAGGTCTGCCTATGAAGCATCTGTAAAGGCTCCCCTCAAATGCCACCTCCTCCATGAAGACTCGACTGATGCCGCTTCCCCTGGCCACAGTAGTCCCAGGTGGTGCCTCTGTTGTCCACTTCACCACTGTCCAGTAGTCCCAGGTGGTACCTCTGTTGGCCACTTCACCGCTGTCCAGTAGTCCCAGGTGGTGCCTCTGTTGGCCACTTCACCACTGTCCTTTGCACCAGGCACTTGTCTGTTTGTCACAGCTTTTCTTTGCTCTACTGTATCAGTAGCTTTTGCTGCATAATAACCCATGCTAAAATGCAATGGCTTACAACAGCAATGATATATTTTGCTCATACATCCAGGGGATACTTGGGGAATTTGTCTAGACTGGGTTGCATAGAAGGCTCTGCTCCAAACTAGCGATTGGGGCGGAGCTGGGCTCTGCACAGAGGTACAGGTGTAGGTGGGCCTCTTGTTGTTCATTATGGAACCTGGAATGAGAGGGTCACAGCTACCAGGGGATGGCAGAGGCAAAAGACACACACCCCAACCAGGAAGGCACTTTAAAGCTTCTGCCGTGTTACATCTGCTAAATCTTGTCAACACACGTCAAATAGATGAGCCACAGCCAGGCTGAAAAAGTACCTGCTGTGTACAGTCAAAAGGCATCATAAAGTTAAATGGCAGCGAGTTTAGAAGTACAGTTCTATTACTTAAGAGGTAATTAAACATTGAAACAATAACCCACATCTATAATCTTGGCCACTACCCAGTGGCAGAAATAGAATTATACTCAGAAGCCCTGACTCCTTCTCAGACTCTTTCCACTACACCTCACAGGTCAACGATTTGCTCTTCCTAATGTATTGAGTTTCTCTCAGCTCTGGAAAATCCTAAGAAATCTCATATTAAAAGAATAATATGAGATGTCCTTTGTATGAATACACGATGCACAGAGTTAGGGAGTCCAAATAGTCTCTTGAATAGAAGTCCTTAGTAAGTACAATGGATGTAGATAAAATCCATAATCTCATTTATGCCACAGTGTTAACAAAAACTAGAGGCATTATTTTAATAATGACTAACATCTATACAGCACTTTACCGTTACAAAGCATTTTAATAATGCCTTACAGCTTTCAAGCACACTTGAATGTATTATCTCATTTAGCAGGGAGTGTATGCATTTTTAAAAGATGCCTGGAGGTGGCAATGTCTTCACTGGCTGGAACTACTCTTTCGCTGTGGATGGCAAGTACTGAGGAGAAAGGAAAGAGGGTCTGGTAAGGGAGCTTTGGCAACCCCAGTCTGCAGGACTCAGAACGCAACACCTAGGACCCCACTACCAAACCTCTCTGTTTCCAAAACAACTTCCTAACGAACTCCTCTGGTTTCTAAACCTAATATACAAAGAAACTGCTGGGAAAGAGTGCTGAAACAGAGATACCTGAGGCTAGGGTCTACTGTTTTCAATTGAGGGTTTCAGGGTGGGGCCCAAGAATCTGTGCTTGCATAAGCAGCTTAGTTCAATGCACTTCAGGTTCTCCCGAGACTACCATCTGAGAAGCAAAATTAGCTCTGTCAGAGGACTGACGGGATCTCCTTTCCTGCCACCACTTAATGTTGGAGATCAACACTCAGGCTGCGAGAGAATCATCGATGCCTAGGAAGAAAGCATGGAACCAAACCTTCAAGACCTTCAGCTCTTTGAATTTTACAGATTAATATGCAGAAAGTCACAGGAATCCCATGAGTACCCCAGGCTTGGCCACTACCCAGTGGCAGAAATAGAATTATACTCAGGAGCCCTGACTCCTTCTCAGACTGTTTCCACTACACCTCACAGGTCAGAGGTTTGCTCTTCCTAATGTCTTGAGTTTCTCTCAGCTCTGGAAAATCCTAAGAAATCTCATATTAAAAGAATTAAAAAGAAAAGAAATTACAAAAGGAGACATAGCGTTACTCCCCTTATTATGTCATACATGTTTCAAATCTCTTCTTCCATGAAAGTAGAAAATAGTCATAAAACCCAACTCCATTTGCTCTATTTTGCTGCCACTTCTTTTAGCAACACATGTTAAACACGGGGGCGGTGATGCTAAGGAAGGTTATGACTCAGGATCCGGGACCTCTCATTCCCAGCATCACTTGGACAAGTGCATGACCACCCATTTTAAATCCCCCAGTGCTTCTGGCCCAGCTCCTTGGCAATTATTGCACACTTTGGTGCTTTTTATAGATCAGACTCACTCCAGGGTCTGACCTTTGCAACGCTTCAGTCTCCCCACATCCATATGAAATGCTGAGTGGGCAGAGCAGGAATCCCCCTGGGGCTCTCTCTCTCTGCCTCCACTGTGCACGGTTCTGCCCAAATTACTTGACAGCTTGTCTGCAACACTGTGAAGGGAAAAGGTTGGAATGTCTGAACATGACACGGTTGGCCAGTGGGGAGATGAAAAGGGGCGGGGCATTCCCTTAATCCATCATCCAGACCCTCTTTCCAAAGAGCAGATTCAAGTAAGAGGCCCGGAGGTGGAGAATGTGTTCTGATTTGTGCCGGGAGCCGGCATATTGCATATTGAGTGCATATTGCATACTGAGTGCAGCACTTTCCACAGCATCATCTTTCAGGATCTGGAATAGCTCAACTGGAATTCTATCACTGCTGGGAGCCAGTGAGGAACTCCGCCCATGACAAAGGTCATGAGGGAGGAGGCTCGGCATACGCAAAGGTGGGATCGAGCTTCAGGAGTCCCCCTGGAAATTCTCGAGCATCTACCCCCAAAACCAGAGTCTGCCTACTTTCTGCTTTGTGCTTTCACCTACACCTCTGACTTTACGGGGGGCTGTCCCCCACTACCTCTCTGAAAAAAGAGTTAGCTTACAGCTCCAGTTACACAAACTCCTTTGGAAATCCTCTAGCCTGCCTGAATAGGTTTTTCCGGCCACATGTGATTGTTCAGAGCCTCCCAACTGTGAGAGGCAGGAGATGTTCTAAACTGTCTAAACACAGATTCTTTTGAGTAGTTAAAAGATTGATTAGAAATTGTATTGGTGAAGGGATTTTCACTTGTTGGCCAATGTTTGCTGCTAAGTTTCCATATCCCTTACCTGCTGTGTCCCTGGCAGTGTATTGATTAATATAATTGGTCTAAGTAGTAGCTTTAATGTTTGTAACCTGGGACCCTTGAGTTAATTCTTTTTCTTGTTATAGCCCACCATACCTTTGCTCTGTAGGAATGCAACTTTATCTAATGCTTTTGGAGGGTGGCTCCTGACCAATCACCTTTAGAGAAAAATAAGTTTTCTGAAGAAAGGGTCTTAAAATGTTAACAGGCCTCCGGGCCAGAAGATGATGCAAATCACCTAAGCTTTTGCATATGATAAGTTTGCAGGAAGAAAGCCTGGCTTGCTGCATGACTCTACCCCTTCCCCCATTATCCTTTATGCATAACTTAAGGCATAAAAACTACTTTGGAAAATAAAGTGCGGGGGCCTTGTTCACCGAAACTTGGTCTCACCATGTCGTTCTTTCTCTTACCTTTCTGGCTGAATTATTCAGCCTCTTTTCTTCACTGAATTTTCCTACTGAGCTATCCTTATTTCAGCCTCTTTTCTCCACTGAATTTCCTCACTGAGCTATCCTTATTTCAGCCTCTTTTCTCCACTGAATTTCCTCACTGAGCTATCCTTATTTCAGCCTCTTTTCTTCACTGAATTTTACTGAGCTATCCTCATTCTATTACTCTTTATATCCTTAATTAACATTTAATTAAGCAATTGTTTCCTGATCTTCGCCTACGCCGTCTCTCCTTCGAATACCCTGGATCAGCCGGGGCTGGTCCCCGGCAGATTTGGGAGGAACTGAGGAACTGAATGACAGTTCTGTCCCTCACTGTATTTGTAAACAAAGGGGATCGAGGTGGTAGCATATGTTAGTTGCTGGATTCAGAAATACACAAACATGTACGTGAGAGGAAAACTGCTGCCTTTGAAAAGCAATTTGTTGACAGCTGAAAAAGCCTAACTGACTAAAGGAATTTCCTGTTTTAAGCATCCCTGGTGGCTCAGAGGGTAAAGCGTCTGCCTGCAATGAGGGAGACCCGGGTTCGATCCCTGGGTTGGGAAGATCCCCTGGAGAAGGAAATGGCCACCCACTCCAGTATTCTTGCCTGGAAAATCCCATGGACGGAGAAGCCTGGTAGGCTACAGTCCATGGGGTTGCAAAGAGCGACTTCACTTTCTCTTTCACGGTGTAGTCACAACACCTAGGCTCAGTGCCATTTACCACCAAGTAAATGAAAGTATACATTTTTTTCCAATTCAGTCACCAGTCTTTCACCCACTCTCACATCTGGCTCTATGAATTATCACTTAACTCGTCAAAATCATTTCCAAGTGAATGTGGACCTTTGTCTTCTCACCAAAATACGTTGAGCCCACTGATAGAGTGGAGGGTCACCAGACAGCATCCTCATTAGCACAGTAACTTAGGTACTTTGGCAAAATTTTAACCATTCAATAAGTGTCTGCACTACAGAACTGAACACTTCAGGGTGGTGCAAGCACTAAGGAAGGATAGCCTTTAGACTATTATACCAGTAGGCAGCTTGTGTAAAATGAAAAGATCAATCTAGATCAGTGATTTTATAAATATTTTTGCTTCTTTATTGAATGGTCTTCTATCTTCAAAATAGATCTTATGCATAGCCTAATATATAAAACATTAAAAGCTGAGTAGTTCTGACTGAGTAAAAATGATGGAGCCAAAGAACTGATCACTAAGCACTCCTAAGGCTTCTCTGTATATCAGGTAGTTCCTGGGGCAATTTGTCATCCTTCTCATTTAACTTATATGCAGAGTACATCACGTGAAATGCCAGGCTGGATGAGGCACAAGCTGGAATCAAGATTGCTGGGAGAAATATGAATAACCTCAGATACGCAGATGACACCATCCTTATGGCAGAAAATGTAGAACTAAAGAGCCTCTTGATGAAAGTGAAAGAAGAGAGTGGAAAAGTTGGCTTAAAACTCAACATTCAGAAAACTAAGATTATGGCATCCAATCCCATCACTTCATGGCAAATAGATGGGGAAACAATGGAAACAGTGACAGACTTTATTTTGGAGGGCCTAAAAATCACTACAGATGGTGACTGCAGCCATGAAATTAAGACAGTTGCTCCTTGGAAGAAAAGCTATGACAAACCTAGACAGCATATTAAAAAGCAGAGACATTATTTTACCAACAAAGGTCCATCTAGTCAAAGCTATGTTTTTTCCAGTAGTCATGTATGGATGGATGTGAGAGTTGGACTATAAAGAAAGCTGAGTGCAGAAGAATTGATGCTTTTGAACTGTGGTGTTGGAGAAGATGCTTGAGAGTCCCTTGGACTGCAAGGAGAACCAACCAGTCAATCCTAAAGGAAATCGGTCCTGAATATTCATTGGAAGGACTGATGCTGAAGCTGAAACTCCAATACTTTGGCAACCTGATACGAAGAATCAACTCATTTGAAAAGACCCTGATGCTGGGAAAGATTGAAGGCGGGAGGAGAAGGGGACAACAGAGGATGAGACGGTTGGATGGCATCACCGACACGATGGACATGACTTTGAGTAGGCTCTGGGAGTTGGTGATAGACAGGGAAGCCTGGTGTGCTGCAGCTCACAGGGTCTCAAAGAGTCAGACACAACTGAGTGACTGAACTGACTGACTAGGGCAATTTATCAGAACACGCTTAGAACTCCCAAGAGCACTAGTGAAGAAATCACTAGATCAGGGTGATTAGTCCTGGCCTAATCACCTCTTAGATGTCTAATCACCTTAGAGATAGAATCACCTCTTAGAACTTCCAAGAACATTAGACTAAAATCACTGGATCTTTTAGGGTCCTTTCTACTCTAACTTTTCCATATTTCATTAGTATAAAAGAGTTTATTAATTCAGTATGATACTCTGCCACCATGAATATAATAATTATAAATACTCTGCCTATATACAGAAAATTGTTTAGGTTAGGAAAAAGTGAAAAAAAGACATAAATGTGGAAACCTATTACAACTGTATTTTTGTGAAAAATTACTTTCATGTGTACAAAAATTAGAAGAGGACAAGAATAAAACGTGTATTAAAGTGATTGCATCATTAGTTCAATAAAAATCTATAATGCTGTTGTATTGATTAAAGTATAAACAGAAATGAATTATTTAAGAATATATACTAAAAAAAAAAGAATATATACTAGGTTTATATTTTTAAAAATCCACAATTCCATACTTTTTCCACTGGAGAAGGAAACTTGGGATCAAGATACGTTAGAGGAGCTGCATCTGTCTTGAGAAAAATCAGTAGCTTATCTATTGACAGAGAGCTGTGCAGAATGCACTTAAGCATCGCAAGGAAAGTGCCAAATGTTAATAAATCTTCATAAAATATGAATATCATGTCATTTCCCTGCACAAAAGATGAATTCCCTCCATTAGCCAGAGCGACATGTCTAAACCACTTACCCGGTATTTGAAGCCCTTCACAGTCTGAATCTAGTCTATATGTCCAGCTTCATTTCTCACTGCCCCTCAACACAAATCCTGTCTTCCTAGTGTCTCCTAGTCAGGGGTGAAGATGCCCCTCAGAGAACATTTGGCAGTGTGAGAATATTAGAAATACTTCTGGTTTTCACAACTAGAGGGATACTTGTAAGCATTTACGGAATAAAGACCAAGGATCCAGCGAAACCTCTCACAACACACAGGATAATTATTCATACCAAAATGGTAAAAACGTTGAGGTTGAGAAACGCTATTTCAGCAGATATACTAACTGCTCTCCAAATATCCCATGACCAGCTTTGTTCTAATTAGCTTCCCTTTGCAAGAAAACCTGTCTCCCTTTCTTACTCGCCAAGTAAACCCACTCTTCAAGGTTCATTAATCCCATTTCCTCTAAGAAATCTTCACTTGGTATACCAGACCAACCTGGGCCCTTCAACTTCTGAGCAATCATGACATTTCTTACTCATATTCTATTGGTGCTTCCCATTTCTAGCCATGTTCCATTCACAATCTGCACGGACATGTCTCAACATTTGCATCACATCTATTAAAGTACACAGGATAAGATACAATATAATCTTTAGCTTATGGTTTTATGAATTTTATTAACATCAAGCTAGAAATATTTTCTCTAAAAATAGCTTTAACAAGTATAATAATAAGACATAGCCTGATAGCTGGAAAACAGATCAGAAATATGAACACTGACTATTAGGTAATGAATGGGATTTGAACATAGAATAAAAATAAGATATGCAGATGCACTCAACCTTGCTCAGTTTCAAAGAGATGCTAAGTATTATCTGCCAGTAAATTAATGCGGATGGTCATTTCTTCCAATTATCTTCTCATAAGTTGTTTTATTATTAATTTTCTATCTAATATTTATTGAGCACTTACCATGTTCCAAGCTAAAAAGACTGACATTTAGCCAGGAGGCAATGGCAGGGTATACTGATGTCCCACCAGCCAGAAAGGACACCAGCTGATTAACTACCATTGCCCAATCTCATACAGCTATTAAGGGCAAAGCTCTCCTCCTATTTTAATTCCTAAACTCCCACAGGAATGAATTTGTAGTTATATCACATTCTCTTGATCACTTAAAAATCTTAAACACGTTTTCTTTATAATATAAAGAATCTTAGGGCACCAACTAAATATGCATGTAGGCAAATTACAGATATACCTCTGTTGGTTATAGATTATAGATACACTTCTTATATGCATACAAATTATATATACACCTCTAACTGAATTGGTTACCCAATTCAGTCATGCCAGTCTGAATAAAGATGTTACATACAAAATATATTTACTTATAATAATACCAAAAGTGAAAATTCTTCGAAATAATATTAACTAGAAATATGTAAGACTGATATAAAGAAAACTATACAATTTTTACTGAGAAACAAAGAAGTAATATAAAAGGAGAGACAAACCATATGGCCAAAAATGAAAACTGGATATTGAAAAACATTCAGTTCTTGCCAAATGAATTTATAGCTTTGCCACAATTCTAACCAATAACCTAAAGAGCTGCTTTATAGTGGTGGGGGGAAGCAGGACATTTTGAAACATGACAAAGTGATTCTAAATTTATTTGGATGGACAGATAAGTAAAATAAGCCCAGGAATATTTGGGAAGAGAAGAAAAGGTTCTATTTTTGTTTTATGTTTTGCAAGAGAGGAGACTTGCCCAGTTAGGCACTATGCTGTGTTATAAACACTCACTGAACACAGTCTGGTCTGGCTCAGGGCACAGAGGACTGACCAAGCCAGCAGGATAAAGGCTGTTGACAAATGTTACCAACCTCAGTGGTCCCTAACTTCTGGTCAGAGTTTCTCCTGCAGGAGACCATCAGAGAAAGTAGTCAGAAATATGGGCACAGAATTAAGTAGGAAGATGTTCAGTAGATTTTAATTACTTAAAAAAAATTAAAATCCTACAAATTCTAAAAATATCTATCCATCTAAATTCTAAAAATATGGATAAAATAATTATAAAATGATTAAATTATAATACAGTCACAAGATGAAATAGACAATTATCAGTAATGAGATTTCTGAAGCATAATATAGGAGAATACAGAGTCTTTTAATATATATAATCTAATGTATAATATATATGTATTATATACACTGTTTAATAAAGGAGCACTGCAAATCAGAAAAGTCCAGCTAATAGTTGCATGATCACAGTTGAGGGCATAATCTACACATAAAGTAATAGGAGATATAACAGAAAAAATAAAAAGATTTGAGCAATTTTTTTAAAAGTATGTTTGATATCATAAGCCAATTAAAATACAAAGAACAAACTGGAGACAACATTGAAAACAAAATGAGAGACTATATAAAAAACTTATAATAAAGAAGAAGCAAAAACAGATGGTCACATAAAAGAGATACAATGGCTAATAAATACATGAAAACTTGTCTAAGCTCACCAGTCTGATAAGAAATGCAAATTAAAACAAGGGAAATCCATTTTTGCATATTAAATTAGATTACTTTTTTAAATTAAATTTTTATGAGGTGTTGAAATGGCATTTCACTAGTTTGAGTGGAAATTGGTATAAACTTTCCAGAGAACAATTTGGCATGCTAATATTTATATATATTGTTTTGGTAGTCTATCCTTAAAAATCATAATAAACCAACCTTGGAAAGATAATTACTTAGAGGCTTTCAAAATAACATTCCAGTAACTTCCTTAATAGTAAATGTTTAGAAGCAAGAACAATGTAAAATAATAGTAGAGTGATTAAATTACTATATAGCCACCAATTAAAATACAACTCAAATAATACAAATTTTAAATTATGTTTAGAGAGAGTACAGAATGGTACAGGAAAATGTTCAAGTATGTGTTAATAAGATACAAAATTTCATAAACAGCATGATTTCAATTGTCAAACAAACAAGTATATTGAAAATTATACTACATTATAATAAAGGAAAAGTCTATGGAAAAGTACTTGATTTTTTTAAAGTGATGTCTTCTGGGCAGTGAAATTAGAAGTAATTATTTTCTTTTTATTTTCCTGCATTTTCTTGAATGTCTACAATAAGCTTTGGTTGATGCTACAATCAGAAAAAAAGAAGTATATTGTGTTTGTACCTTTTAAAAATTGTTTTTGAATTTTCGGTATTTCCTTCCCATCTATTCCTACAAGCCTGAGGCACTTCTGCTCCAGAATTCTTCTCGGTGAGAAGTTCTCTGGAAATTTTGCACTTCTTCTCAATGTCTTCCCTGCTTTATCAAGCTGTGGGCTGAACTGTGTTCCCCACTCCCAACTCATCCTCATTCACATGTTGAAGCTTTAACCTCTAATGTAAAAATGAAAGTGTTAGTTGCTCTGTCATGTCCAACTCTTTGTGACCCCATGGACTGTAGCCTGTCAGGCTCCTCTGTCCATGGGATTTTCCAGGCAAGAATACTGGAGTGGGTGCCATTCCCTTCTCCAGTGTACCTTCCTGACCCAGGGATTGAACCCGGGTCTCCTGCATTGCAGGCAGATCCTAAGGCAATGCTAGGCATTGCTATCTTGAGAGGAGACCTTTGGGAGGTAATTAGGGTTAGATGAAGTCATGAGGGTAGAGTCCTCCTCATGGCAATAGTGTCCTTATAAAAGGCAAAAGCATGAGAGGACACAGCAAGAAGATAGAAGTCTACAAGCCAGAGAGAGAGCTCTCTCCAGAAACCATGCTGGCACCCTGATCTCCTCCCAGCCACCAGAAGCAGGAGAAAATACACATCTACTGTTGAAGCCACCCAGTTCTATGGCAGTTTGTTATGGTTGCCTCAGGTTAATACACACTCTTAACCCAACCAGAAACAGAGCAAGCTTAGATTTCCTCAGTGAGGAAAAGGGTGATTCCTCCTGCCTGTAACACTGTCTCCAACCTGCATGTTAAACAACCTCCAACCCTTCAGCTGGGGCTTCCCTGGTGGCTCAGAGTATAAAGCGTCTGCCTGCAATACAGGAGGCCCGGGTTCGATCCCTGGGTTGGGAAGATCCCCTGGAGAAGGAAATGGCAACCCACTCCAGTATTCTTGCCTGGAGAATCCCAGGGACGGAGGAGCCTGGTTGGCTACAGTCCACAGGGTCACAAAGAGTTGGACACGACTGAGCGACTTCACTTTCACTTTCAACTCTTCAGTTGGATACTTTCTCCTTGAGCTGCTCAGCTCAATATCCTTTTCTTTCTTTTCTCTCTAGACCTCTCCTTGACCCTCCAATTCTCAGATTCCCTAGTCAAGGCCACTAAACGCAGCTCATTACTATCAGTGGTCCACCGTCCCCACTTCTTCATATAGGGAGAAGAAGCTCTAATGGACAATTTGAGTTTCAGGAAGATTAGAGCAGTCTAAGTGCTTTACTCCACATGGGTCTCTCCTGGCCTCTCCTCAAAGGACAGTAACCTCTGAAATCTCACCCATTGTGAGAACAATCACATTTCATACCCTCTGAAATTTTATCAGTGAGGTTCCCCTTTGTCTGAGCTGAAGAACTATTTCTCGTGTTTTCCACATAGTCATGGGGTGGAAGAAGCATTTGGAAGCCATGTGTCTCTAATTCCAGAGAAACCATCCAAGAAGCTGGGAAAAGAAGAAATTATGTTTCCTATTTGTATCTTGGAATTTTTCATAGACTGGATTAGGTAAGTGGATACATTACCTAATTCAGTGTTTGACTTCTCTGCTTGACACACAAATCTTTTCAGAGTTCCCAAGGCAGGGTCAAATATGACACCTTCTCTTCACAGTAAAGAGTTCATCAAGTCTAGAACTACCTACATCTCCTTGTTTACCCTCCTTCATAGAACCCATCTGTGCTTAGGATAATTATGAATGAGTCCAACAGGTCTTGATTGAGCTTTCTGTTTTCCTCAGTGCACTGGCTGAGAACCATGAATAGCTTTCAAGTGCTGCATTTGCTCTCAGCACTAAGATAGCTCTTCCAAGGCCAAGATGCAACCAGACATACAGCGTACGGGTGGCCCCATCAGCAAAGTAGAAACTGATTTCTCCTTGCGAGCTGAGCTTTCACATCTCCCCTTCTGACCTTGCGTGTATAATTCTGAATGTAATGCATTTTTAAATTGCTGCACCATTTAAAAAATGTAAGGGAAAGTTGAATTAAATATTATTTGTGGCATACCCTGGTTTGCAAAGGGCCTCTAAATCTGATTCTATCAGGTCGATGCCTAAATCCCATTATTCGAGATTGCAAATGACTGTGTTTGCAAAATTGTAGAGGCTGCTTCAAAAATTCCGCCCATAATGGTAACTTTGTTTGAAAAGACCTTGATTTTCCAGGAAGCAATCTCAGGCCATTCTGCCTATCCCTTAACTCTCCTTCTGTCATGGGTAATGTATTAACAGACAAAGGATGACTCGCCGTGCAGTTCCTCAGGAACCATAGTTTAGGAGCTTATCCTTGAAGCAAAACACAGAACACATTCCAGAACAGGTGAGATCTCAGAGTTTAAATTGAAGTAATGATGTAAGAGGGTTCACTAGCCACGTTATCTCAAGGTAATCATGTCCCATTTTCACCTCCTGCTTCTCTGCTCTGTCTTCCACTCTCACAGCCACTACTAGGCTGAGCTAGGTAAGTCCAGGACTGAGATAAACGGGATTTTTGTAAGTGAGATTAGCGCTTCACTGAATGGGAATCTGCACACTGGGCTCACCCTCACACAAACACACACAGGCATCAAAGAGTATACTCAGAGAGCAAAATCATGCCATCAGAATGCAAAACAGAGTAAAACAGAATAGAATGAAACAAGCTCAGACAATCTCACTAGAAAACCTAGCAGCTAAAAACAACAAATGTGTATTGTCTCACAGTCCTGTGTGTCAGGAATCTGGGCATGACTCCGCTGGGTGCCTCTGTCTCTAGGTCTCTCACAGGCTTGATGTGCTGGCCAGAGCTGCAGTCTCCTCTGAAGGCCTGACTGGAGAAGGACCCGCCTCCCAGCTCACTCACAAGATTGTTGGCAGGATTCAGCCGTTTCTCACTAGAACTGAGCTGTTGGACTGAGGCCCTCACTTCCTCACTGACTACTGACTGCAACCTCCCTCAGTTCCTTATCATATGGGCCTCTCTGTAGGGCAGCTCACAAAGCAATCACAAGGTCCCTAAGACAAAAACTTTTGAAGATGAATCTCTGAAGTGTCATCTTTCCATTGGTGCCACGCTCTAGTCACCAGAAGCAAGTAACTAAAAGGAGCTCAAACTCAGTGAGAAGGTGCCCAGAAGACAGAGGGCACTGGGGACCATCCGGAAGCTGCCTGCCCCAAGAATTAAGTCAATGTTAATTACAAGGAGACTCATACTTGCATATGTTTTAGGTGAGAACATACAACAGCACACAATTGACATTTTTAAAGAAAGGTATTAAAGATACTCAAAATGTATATATTTTGATGTAATTATTCTTCTTTTAGTAGTGATTAAACCAAAGTTATTGGACTCTAACAATCACCCGCTCCCCCTCCTATGTTTTCTAAGGGCTGTGCAGCAAAGATTGATTTCCTGGAAGGAAGGGTAAGAGTGACAGATGGTGAGATGAGCTTTTCTATATAAGAAAAGCTGATGATACCTGGGGAGGAAGGTGTGTGGGGTACAAGGTATTCTCTGGAAGGGGCCATGCTGTGGACAATGAACTTCTGTGACTGAGAATAGTTTTAGAGCCCATGGAAAGAGAAGGAAAAGATGAGACAGTAACTACCATGATGATCAGGATCTTGGACTGTTAGATATGGACAAAGGAAGTTTTATAAAGACTCACTGTGTGCTGTGAGATGTGATGCTGCTTTGCAACTCTTTTAAGAAAACGTTCAATAAAAAACATTATTTCTCTAAAATGCTTCAATGTTGAATTTTGGTCATTCCATTTGAATGTGACACTCTGTTGAGACTGAGAAAAAACACACGTTTTTATTTGGGCTACCAAGGACACTTGTCCAAGGAAAAAATCCTAGATATTAAGGAAATATGCATAAAATATTAAACTATTATTTATGACAATGAAAAATATGAAAATTTCCAATGGTCAATAAAAACAGAGTTATAAAGTATGTCTCTTTACATAATGAAGTGTTGCATAGACAATTAAAATGATTATAAAGATTTTATAATATCATAAAATTGTTATAATAGAACATTAAAAGGGGAGAAGGCAGATTATAAAAATTCATGTGCAAAATATTTAAGCTATGTATAAAAGAGCATATGCATACAAAGAGACTGGAAAAAACAAGAACAATGGAAGATTGGAAAGGAAATATTGTGATGAAAGGAGTTTTTAGTCCATACCCTTCCTTTCTTCTTTAAAAGATATATTCCTAGGACATTCTAGCTCTACACACCAGACGAGACATGTTTTGCTTTTACATTTTTCCTACCCTCCCTAATGACCTTTCTGAAAGAAGAAAATAGAAGCTGCTGGCACAACCATCATTAGAAATCTACAAAGAGTAAGCCAAATTAAATCAAAGGACAGAGGAGATGTGAAGCCCATACTGACTGTCCCTGCATGCCAGCCACTCCAGCCTGCAGCCAGGCACTGTTACAGCTTCAAAGAGCCATCCATCAGGAACCCTCCTCTCCTTGAGCGCCCTGAAGTGGGCTGATCTAGAGCTTGTTCCACACCTGTTGACTTCTTATAGGGCTTTCTTTTTTCTTCTACTCTAAAGACCAGTCCATTTTTACAGCCCAAAGACCCCAAAAAAGGGGTAAGAATTTAAGTTCCTGGCAGCTTTGGGTGTATTACTTTATCAGAACATTCTCCTGCAGTGACATCAAGGAAAAACAAAGGGACCCTGGTCTTTCAGGAGAGAGAACAATTAAGGGGAAGTCAGTAAGAAAGAAACATAGGAGACATTCTTTCTCTTGTTCATGATACTACACAAACAAATGCTATCAGGGATCAGAGGCACTTAGAGGCCAGCCCAGTTACACAGAGAACTCAGCAAGGCCTAGGATGCCTGTCCCCTCATCGGAAAAGAAGCCAGAGGAGGGTGAACACCTAGGGAGACTGAGGGGCCACCGAGGTAAAGCTGTGAACCATAACAAGTATTCAAATTGGATGTGCAATGAAAACAATCTTCCCACTGCAGAATGTGCCTGCCTGTTAAATATCTCCCAGCGGAAGAGTGGAGGTACTATTCATTTGCAGCTCAGTAGGCTATTAAACAAAAAAAACACTTTTCCTTCTGATACCCCTGCCCAAGCAGAGACTAGAGAAAGATTACAGTAGGATACTTAGCTCCTCCTGTGTTCTCCCTGCAAACTAAACTTGCTAAAGCAACTGGGGTGATGAAGAGGAGCATGACAGGGCTAGTAATCTGCCTGTTAACCACATATCAAATGAGTGAAAGGGTCACACATAAAAGAGTCTACATGTCAGTCTGATGCTCAGGGCATGATGGTGGAGTCACTCCATAGTGCAAGATTCCTAGGTGACCTCTCTTGATGGCATTAGAACATCTGGAATTCATAAAGAAAATTTTACCTCTAATGAATCTTTTATTATTAATGCTAATATTATGGCCCATGGGAAAATTATGGCCCATGCCCTGTCTAACTCATAGGCACTGTAGGCCACAAAGGAGGAAATGAATAATCATGATACCCCTTAGAGTTCTTGATGCATTTTCACAGCCATTACACTGATCGTCATCGTAGATGGTTGATTCTTCTGCACCCTTGGCAGAAATCATTTCTATATCACGGTGTTCTTCCCCACAGGTCCCCTCTAGGTTGCTACTTTCCACCAACTGAGGCAGTATAGGAGAAGAAACCTAGCATTCATGAAGGATCTATCCCTAGAAATTTGAAAATCTCCAAATTATAGACAACAGTATTTGGGCAATATTCCGTCTGGGTTGCATGTTTACTCTATTTGTCTACTTACTGCAAGATAAGTCTTTTACTTCAATTTCTTGTTTTGGGCATGACTGCCCTTCCCTCCATGTATCTCTGTCAGCCCCAATACCACTTCACTCTGCATCATCCCTCAAAAAGAAGCAGTTTTAAGGCTTTTGGCTGTTGATTTGTCTTGTTTTTATGACATTCAGAAAAATCAAGACTCAAGAAAGAGTGAGGACAGTAAAGTTAGGTTGAGATGTGGCTTCTTGGACCCATTCAATTGTTACTAGATGTACACAGGAAAAGTCTCACCGGGCATAGGATTTTCTGGATCCCAGAAAAAATGACCAATCAATTACATGTTATGGTCTTCAGAACCTGATGCTAGGAAAGATAGAAGGCAGGAGGAGAAGGGGACGACAGAGGACAAGATGGTTGGATGGCATCACTGACTCAGTGGACATGAGTTTGAACAAGCTCTGGGAAATGGTGAAGGACAGGAGGGAAGCCTAGCAGGCTTCAGTCCATGGGGTTGCAAAGGGTTAGACAAGACTGAGCAACTGAATAAATTCAGAACTACTAATAAATATAGTACTTAAAGACATAACTTACAAATTATAAATCTGAAACAGAGAAATAAAATTGCCAAGAGTCCAATTCTGAAAGGATGGTATCTTGTCCTTTCAATAACTATATGAAGTTAACAGGAAGAATACTGTTTCCATTTATATGGATTCAGAGACCAGACCCCCGAGAGGCTCTGTCTTAACCAAAGCTGTGTTCTATACCCTGACAAATGCACACTTTGTCTTTCCTCAAGGAGGTATCGAGTCAATATTTCCATGCCTAACCCATACAAGCCAAGTCTTTTCAGCATAAGAGCTTTCCACAATCATGATTCTATCAATGGGGGCGGGGGCGGGGGGGAGGTCTATGTGTCTTTCTCTACAACTCCAGTGACACCTAAAAGAATAATCGTGGCAATTATATATCAGAAACAGAGAAGTGATAATTACAAAAATGGAATTTTCAGCTACTACTTGGCTAGCCAGCACAGGCACTAACTTTTATATTTCCCCATGGGGGCATATATGAAAGAAGCACAGGGTGGAAAAGAAATGAAACATAATTACAGGACCTGGGGATTTACTCTTTTTGCTCTATAAAAGAAGGGGGAAGGCAGACAGAATCTGGAACATTCCCTTCTTGCCCTCTGCAAATAGGAAAATGCTACCCTTCATCCACTTAATTTAATTTCCTTCAGGAATGATGACAAGGCTTATCCAGTCTACTGTACTTCCGTTCTTCATCAACTTGACTTCCTAGTCAGCTAACTGCCTTACCATCTCAAGAATTTGTTTCAGAAACAGCAGAGGGTTTTGTTTATTTATTTATTTATTTATTATTTTTTTTTTTTGAGGGACTTTTGAGTGATGGTTGGGCTTCCCTGGTGGCTCAACTTGTAAAGAATCCGCCTGCAATGTGGGAGACCTAGGTTTGATCCCCAGGTTGGGAAGATCCCTGGAAGAAGGAAACAGCTGCCCACTACAGTATTCTGGACTGGAGAATTCCATGCACTATTCTACAGGGTTGCAAAGAGTCGGGCATGACTGAGCAACTTTCACTTTCCACTTTCTTTTTGAGTGATGGTATGCCGAAGAATTGATGCTTTTGAACTGTGGTGTTGGAGAAGACTCTTGAGAGTCCCTTGGACTGCAAGGAGATCCAACCAGTCCATTCTGAAGGAGATGAGCCCTCGGATTTCTTTGGAAGGAATGATGCTAAAGCAGAAACTCCAGTACTTTGGCCACCTCACGCGAAGAGTTGACTCATTAGAAAAGACTCTGATGCTGGGATGGATTGGGGGCAGGAGGAGAAGGGGACGACAGAGGATGAGAAGACTGGATGGCATCACCGACTGGATGGATGTGAGTTTGAGTGAACTCCTGGAGTTGGTGATGGACAGGGAGGCCTGGCGTGCTTCGGTTCATGGGGTCGCAGAGTTGGACACGACTGAGCGACTGAACTGAACTGAACTGAATTGACACTGAGAAACTGGTCCATCTTAGCTGAGCAAAAGGCAGTAATTATATAACTAGCACATCAGAAAAACAAATATTTCCTTTTTCTGTCTCAGTCTATTGAAAAAATCTTAATATAATTCTAAATACAGACCAAATAATAATTGAAATAGTAGTTATAGAACAAATAATAATTGGTCTGCAAAGGGAAAAATGACTGGGAATAGTCCAGGCATTGAGGTAAAGCAGTACTACCAGTTCCCTTTTTTCTCCAAGTACTTTGTATATAATAAGACATAGTTGATTTTCACAGTGTGCTTCAGCAATCATCATTTTAATTCTGAACATAGTTCTGTAGGTGCAGAGGGGATAGGGTGAAATGTTGCTTCCAAAGATGCTGGTTGTATATATATGTATATGTTCAAAGAAGCATATATGTACATCCCCCCACTGCCCCCCCACACCACCCCTACCTTGTGGAAGGCATGAAGGGTCATCTAGTGACTCTTTAAGGGAGCTGAACTAAGGTATTAATATGAGACATGGAATAGGTACTACTTTTAAGTACTGTTAATTTTGTTTCTGTTTCTACTTAAGCACATAATTAAGCATATTATACACTTTGGTATATGCTTCCTACATACCTTCCTAGATATATTTGGCCATCGCTTCTGCAGAAATGAAAGCATGATACATGTTAGAAGCATTTCATATAGCTAGGAAGAGTAAAAAGTAAACCTTATACCAAACCAAGTTTACTCTGCTACAATCAAATTAACAATAGAATTAGTGTATAAAAAATACCAGTTAATAACACTTTCTGAATAGGGGAAAGGGCTAATTTTCCAGCTGAAACGTATTCACTCCTTGAAAAACTTGTCAAAATGTGTGCTCCACAGAAGTTGTTCTAAAGGATGATCAGGTATGACATGAGAAAGGGATTCTGGAGTAAAGTGAGTTTGGGAATCCGTGACTTCATGTCTGGCAGCTTCCTTTACTCTTCATTTCTCCAGAGGCTCTAATATCCTAATGTGAATCCTGAGTCTCCACGAGGCCAGAGTTGGATAACTGTTACCTAAAATTATGTGACCATAGAAATGCTTTTGGAAGGAGAAGCACTGCTAGTGTTCTTCATAGTACGTTTTAGGAAATGCTTGCTTTTTAGAATAGGTTCATAAAATATCTACTTTTTACTAAAAGAGGGGAGATTAATACATAGCTAAGAGCACCCAGTCATGACCTTCTCAAGAAGCTCTCTGGTCCAAGGCTTCTCACTTCAATGTGCACATAAAATCACCAGGGATTATGCTATATGCAGAGTTCTGCTTAATAAGTTTCAATGCGCCCTGAGATTCTGTATTTCTAAAACTTCCCAAGTGATGCTAATGCTACCAGTCCATGAACCAAAATGAGTAGCAAAGGGCTAGGACACACAATGACCTCAAGTGCTGAAAGTGTCCAGAAATTGCCAGAGAGCCATGTTGCCTGATTCCTATCCAAGAGAGTGGTGAGACTGTGGATGGGGCTTACCAGTAAAACCTGTTGGGTGTGATGCGTTCATGCATGAGTTGCCACCGTCTTCCAAAGTCCATGGAGCTGTAGAGCTGCAAAACAAGGAAGTGAGCAGAGCATAAGCGTCAAGTGACACTGGTTAACAGAAAGATATGTGCCATCCTTCTGGAGGTGAACAATCCAACCCACCAGAGTGCCTAACGCACTCAAGTAGACATGCATCCTATCCAGATAAAAATATTATGAACATGACTGTGCTATGCTTATCATGGGGTCTTCTAGCTCAATATATACCCAATCAGCTGAGGCTTTTGAGTTGAGTGTAAACTATCTCTGATGCTATCCATGTCCCACTTTTAGAGGTAAAACCTTTAGTAAAATTATATCTTCCTATTTTCTTCAAATTCCATGAAGTCTTTAGCTATATCTAAAATAACTCAGCAACACTAATTTTTAAAATATTTACTGAACAACTCTTACATGAAAGGCACTCTGATAGATAAGAAGATAAGAAAGAGGTAGATTCTGTGCTCATAGGAAAAATAAGACACATGGGTAAAAATGCTCATCAGCTGATACCTGAGCCAATATTACATGCAAAATATTGTACTCTCAGCTTTATCTCTTACTTTATGAATCTTTCCTAAATGAAATGGACCTTTCAATGCCACTCAAGATATCAGGCTCATTCACACTCTCATCTCTGTGTAAGATGGCAAGGATAAGACCACTCTTGTGCCTCAGAGTGCATGCAGAGCCAGTGCAAGTGTGGCTTCTTCCCCAAAGCTTTTTCTGATCTACTGATCTGATCTTCTGATCTGAGCCCACTCACTATTCTTCCCTTTCAATTCACTGCACTCATCATTTATTTCCACTGAGCACTTATCATGGGTAAAATATAGCATGTCTTTCAGATTTGATTGCATTATTTAATTGTATTTATACTCCTTGAATACATACAAAGTGTTTACTAAGTATGTATCGCCTAAATCAGTAATTAAAACAGGTAGGTGAAGACAGGTATCAACTCATGGAATGAGAAAAAACAACAGCAACGACAGAAGAGCCCCACGACTTCGGAATTTAAAAAAAACAAAAAAAAAAAAACCCCTCTGCAAGGCCAAATGACTCAGATCGCACATTCTCTTATTTATGAATGCAGAGTCTGATCCTTTATAACACAAAAGGGAAAACTCAACATCCCTGTAAGAGACTCACCAGGAGTGTGGAGTTTATTTTTCATTGAATACCTAAAAGTATAATATCTGAATGTGACTGATAATGGAATAATAATGATGTTTATTATTATTTATGTATTATTATTATTAGTGTCTGACAGTGTTGCTCTTTCACATACCTTTTAGCCTTACAAGGACATGGAAGGGAAGGCAAGACAATTATTACTGATGGAAAACCCTGCTCTCAAACATCCTCTGATCCACTCAGGCACAGTTAACCACTTCCTCAGAGTGTCACCACTGTACATACTACCTGCCTCCAAGAAGCTGCTCACACTTAGTCATTACTGGTTAGCTCTCCCCTCCCTAGACGGAGAGTCAATAGAGGGGCAGTGATCATGCCTTATTCACCTCTGTGGTCACACAATGCCTGGTATATAACCAAAGAACACACAAAGCTGTTTTAATGAGACAGTCCTAGAGAAATGACAGTTTGGTCAAATGAACTATCAATAGGATTTAGGTTTTTGGAGGCCCTAGCTCACATCTCCTTCCATGGAATCACAATGCCTAATTTATATGGAGAATTCCATCATGTTTACACTTTTCCACAAACATCTACAAATGGGGAAACTGAGTAAGGCAGAGGTAGGTGGCCTTCAAGTTCACGGGAATGGGGTCAGGAGAAGGCCACACATGTAATCCCAGTAGCTGCTGACCCACAGTGCTCTCCAGTGTACCACACCCGGCAACGTTTCCACCTGTAAACTGTGAGCCCATAATCTCACAGTGCATACAGAATTAACTTTTGTAGGAACTTCTGGTAATCTCAAAAAAGTTGTGAGGGGCCTGGAGAAGCCTGGTCCCATTTCAGTTTCATTCAGCAAATATTCATTGAACATTGTCACCATGTTTCATTCAGCAAATATTCATTGAACATTGTCACCATGAACTACGTTTTGGAAGTCTTCTTTTGGTCTGGTAATTAACAGATATGTTTGTGTGATGTTTTATATATATAGAAAACCTGAAGACACTGAAAGATACTGAAGACGCTGAAACTCAGTTCTACAAAGGGACTGTGGCAACAATACGGAAAGCCAGGATATCCAAGCTGATTGAGCTGATTCCAGGTTTAATACTATATCACAGCAATTCCACCAGCTCTCATGGTTTTTATTCAAACTGGGCTTTCACTCTGTGAAAGTGAAAGTTGCTCAGTCATGTCCAACTCTTTGTGACTCCATGGACTATAGAGTTCTCCAGGCCAGAATACTGGACTGGGTAGCCACTCCCTTCTCCAGGGGATCTTCCCAACCCAAGAAGTGCCAAATACTATATGTGTCCAACTCTGCACATGGAAAAATGGGCAAAACTATTGTCCCATTGCTCCGAGTCTCTTTCTTCATTCACCAATGTAGTGAATAAAATGATTCAATGGACATGAGCTTGGGAAAACTTCAGAAGATGGTGAGGTACACAGAGGCCTGGCATACTGTAGTCCATGGGGTAACAAAGAGTCAGACACAGAGTCACAAAGAGTTCAGCCACAAAGAGTGGCTGAACAACAACAGCAGCTCTACACCATAAGAGCACTCAACCACATTTAATTATTCAGGAAGCTAAAAGGGTAACCACATCTGGCCCTCAAATATACACAGTTCCACCATGTCAAAGAAGAAGTTGAAGCTGAATGGTTCTATGAAGACCTACAAGACCTTTTAGGGGACTAGAATGCAAAAGTAGGAAGTCAAGAGATACCTGAAATAACAGGCAAATTTGGCCTTGGAGTACAAAATGAAGCAGGGCAAAGGCTACAGAGTTTTGCCAAGAGAAGGCACTGGTCATAGCAAACACCCTCTTCCAGCAACAAAAGAGATGACTCTACACATGGACATCACCAGATGGTCAACACCGAAATCAGATTGATTATATTCTTTGCAGCCAAAGATGCAGAATCTCTATACAGTCAGTAAAAACAAGATGAGGAGCTGATTGTGCCTCAGATCATGAACTCGTTATAGCCAAATTCAGACTTAAATTGAAGAAAGTAAGGAAAACCATTAGACCATTCAGGTATGACCTAAATCAAATCCCTTATGATTATACAGTGGAAGTGACAAATAGATGCAAGAGATTAGATCTGATAGACATATTGCCTGAAGAACTATGGATGGATGAAGGCATTGAATAAGACCATCCCCAAGAAAAAGAAATACAAAAAAGGAAAATGGTTGTCTGAGGAGGTCTTATAAATACCTGAGAAAAGTGACAAATGAAAGGCAAAGGAGAAAAAGAAAGATATACCCACTTGAATGAAGAGTTCCAAAGACTAGCATGGAATGATAAGAAAGACTTCCTCAGTGATCTATGCAAAGAAATAGAGGAAAACAATAGAATGGGAAAGACTATAGATCTCCTCAAGAAAATTAAAGATACCAATGAAATATTTCATGCAAAGATGGGCACAATAAAGGACAGAAATGGTATGGACCTAACAGAAGCAAAAGATATTAAGGGTGGCAAGAATACACAGAAGAACTATACAAAAAAGATCTTCATGACCCAGATAACCATGATGGTGTGATCACTCAACTAGAGCCAGACATCTTGAAATGTGAAGTCAAGTGGGTCTTAGGAAGCATCACTAGGAACAGAGCTACTGGAGGTGATAAAATTCCAATTGAGCTATTTCAAATCCTAAAAGATGATGCTGTGAAAGTGATGCACTCAATATGCCAGCAAATTAAGAAAACTCAGCAGTGGCCACAGAACTAGAAAAGGTCAATTTTCATTCCAATCCCTAATAAAAACAATGCCAAAAAATGTTCAAATTGTCGCACAATTGCACTCATTCACACACTAGCAAAATAATGCTCAAAATTCTCTAAGCCAGGCTTCAGTACTATGTGAACTAAGATGTTAAAGCTGGATTTAGAAAAGGCAGAGGAACAAGAGATCAAATTGCCAACATCCACTGGATCATCAAAAAAGCAAGAGAGTTCGAGAAAATCATCTACTTCTGCTTTATTGACTAAGCCAAAGTGTACTGACTTTGGATCATAACAAACTGTGGAAAATTCTTCAAGGGATGGGAATACTAGACCACTTTACCAGCCTCCCGAGAAATCTGTGTGCAGGTCAAGAAGCAACAGTTAGAACAGGACATGGAACAACAGACTGGTTCCAAATCAGGAAAGGAGCACATCAAGGCTGTATATTGTCACCCTGCTTATTTAACTTATATGCAGACTACATCATGTGAAATGCTGGGCTGGATGAAGCACAAGCTGGAATCAAGATTGCTGGGAGAAATATCAGTGACCTCAGATACACAGATGGCACCACCTTTATGGCAGAAAATGTAGAACTAAAGAGCCTCTTGATGAAAGTGAAAGAGGAGAGTGGAAAAGTTGGCTCAAAACTCAACATTCAGAAAATTAAGATTATGGCATCTGATTTCATCACTTCATGGCAAAGATGGGGAAACAATGGAAATGGTGACACTTTTTTTTTTTTTGATCTCCAAAATCACTGCAGATAGTGTCTATAGCCATGAAATTAAAAAATGCTTGCTCCTTGGAAGCAAAGCTATGACCAACCTAGACAGCATATTAAGAGGCAGAGACATTACTTTGCCAACAACGGTCCTTCTAGTCAAAACCATAGTTTTTCCAGTAGTCACGCACGGATGTGAGAGATGGACCATAAAGAAAGCTGAGTGCCAAAGAACTGATGATTTTGAACTGTGGTGCTGGAGAAGACTCTTGAGAGTTCCTTGGACTGCAAGGTGACCAAGCCAGTCCATCCTAAAGGAAATCAGTATTGAATAGTCTTGGAAGGACTGATGCTGAAGCTGAAACTCCAATACTCTGGCCACATGATGTGAAGAACTGACTCATTTGAAAAGACCTTGATACTCAGAGAGATTGAAGGCAGGAGAAGAGGACTACAGAGGATGAGATGGTTGGATGGAATCACTGACTTGAAGGACATGAGTTTGAGTAGGCTCCGGGAGTTGGTAATGGACAGGGAAGCCCAGGTGCTGCAGTCCATGGGGTTGCAAAGAGTTGGACACAATTGAGTGACTGAACTGAGCTGAACCATGTCAAAGAGGAAAATGGGGCAAAGGCTAACACACTAGTAAATGAGAGATAGGAAAGATAAATTGGAGTAGAAATGGAACAGAGAGGCTTCTTGGAGAAATGCACTTTGAGCTAGGCCTTTGGCAATAGGCGATATGGAAAAGAGTAAGTTAGATCAAGATTTTCCCAGGTGAGACACTAAGAACAAAGGTGTGAATATGGCGAAGGTCTCGGGCTGGGTTCTGGGGAGCTTTTAAGAGAAGTAAGGGACATGATGACAGTTGCTAGCAAAAAGCAGATGGAAACTGTCTATTTGTCTGCCTCCCTATTCATCCATTCACCTATTTCTGTCTTTACCTTTGTGGTGGTTGTTCATTTGCTCAGTTGTATCCGATTCTTTGCTCGCCCATGGACTGCAGCACACCAGGCTTCCCTGTCCTTCACCACCTCCCAGAGCTTCCTCAAACTTGTGTCCATAGAGTCAGTGATGCCATCCAACCATCTCATCCTTGTCCCCTTCTCCTCCTGCCTTCAATCTTTCCCAGCATCAAGGTCTTTTTCAATGAATCAGTTCTTCATGTCATGTGGCCAAAGTACTGGAGTTTCAGCTTCAGCATCAGTCTTTCCAATAACTATTCAGGACTGATTTCCTTTAGGATTGACTGGTTTGATCTCTTTGCCACCCAAGGGACTCTAAAGAGTCTTCTCCGACACCACAGTTCAAAAGCATCAATTCTTTGGAATTTCGCTTTTTTATTGTCCAGCTCTCTCATCCATACGTGACTACTGGGAAAACCACAGCTTTAACTATAGTCAAAGCCCCTTTGCTGGCAAAGTAATGTCTCTGCTTTTTAATATGCTGTCTAAGTTAGTTATGGAGAAGGCAATGGCACCCGACTCCAGTACTCTTGCCTGGAAAATCCCATGGACGAAGGAGCCTGCTGGGCTGCAGTCCATGGGGTCACTAAGAGTCAGACACAACTGAGTGACTTCACTTTCATTTTCACTTTCATACATTGGAGAAGGAAATGGCAACCCACTCCAGTGTTCTTGCCTGATGAATCCCAGGGATGGGGGAGCCTGGTGGGCTGCCATCTATGGCGTTGCATAGCATTGGACACGACTGAAGCAACTTAGCAGCAGCAGCTAGGTTTGTTATGGCTTTTCTTCCAAGAAGCAAGTGTCTTTTAATTTCATGGCTGCAGTCACCATCTGCAGTGATTTTGGAGCCCCAAAATATAAAGTCTCTCACTATTTCCATTGTTTCCCCATCTATTTGCCATGAAGTGATGGGACTGGATGTCATGATCTTAGTTTTGTTTTTTTTTTTTTCTAATTTTATTTTATTTTTAAACTTTACATAATTGTTTTAGTTTTGCCAAATATCAAAATGTTGAGCTTTAAGCCAACTTTTCACTTTCCTCTCTCACCTTCATGAAGAGACTCTTTAGTTCCTCTTTGCTTTCTGCCATAAAGGTGGTATCATTTGCCTATCTGAGGTTATTGATATTTCTCCCAGCAATCTTGATTCCAGCTTGTGATTCAATCCAGTCTTGCATTTCACATGATGCACTTTGTATATAAGTTAAATAAGCAGGGTGACAACATACAGCCTTCACATACTCTTTTCCCAATTTGGAACCAGTCCATTGTTCCATGTCTGGTTCTAACTACTGCTTCTTGACCTGCATACAGGTTTCTCAGGAGGTATGTAAGGTAGTCTGGTATTCCCATCTCTTTAAGAATTTTCGTTTGTTGTGATTCACACAGTCAAAGTCTTTATTTTAGTCAATGAAGAAGTAGATGTTTTTCTGGAATTCTCTTGCTTTTTCTATGATCCAATGGATATTGGCCATTTGATCTCTTATTCTTCTGCCTTTTCTAAATCCAGCTTGAACATCTGGAAGTTCTTGGTTGATGCACTGTTGAAGCCTAGCTTGGAGAATTTTGAGCATTATTTTGCTAGCGTGTGAAATGAGTGCAATTGTGTGGTAGTTTGAACATTCTTTGGCATTGCCTTTCTTTGGGAATGAAAACTGACTTTTTCTAGTCTTGTGACCACTGCTAAATGTTCCTAATTTGCTAGCATACTGGGTGTAGCACTTGCACAGCATCATCTTTTAGGATTTGAAATAGCTCAATTGGAATTCCATCACCTCCACTAGCTTTGTTCATAGTCATGTTTCCTAAGGTCCACTTGACTTCACATTCTAAGATGTCTGGCTCTAAGTGAGTAATCACACCATCATGGTTATCTGGGTCATGAAGATCTTTTTTCTATAGTTCTTCTGTGTATTCTTGCCACCTCTTCTTAATATCTTCTGCTTCTATTGGGTCCATACTTTTCTATCTTTTATTGTGCTCATCTTTGCATGAAATGTTCCTGTGGTATCTCTAATTTTCTTGAAGAGATCTCTAGTCTTTCCCATTCTATTGTTTTCCTCCTTTTCTTTGCATTGTTCACTTAGGAAGGCTTTCCTTTTTATTCTTCAGAACTCTGCATTCAAATGGGTATATTTTTCCTTTTCTCCTTTGCCTTTTGCCTTTCTTCTTTTCTCAGCTATTTGTAAGGCCTCCTCAGACAACCATTTTGCCTTTTTGTGTCTCTTTTTCTTGGGGACTGTTTTGATCACAGCCTATTGTACAATGTTACAAACCTCTGTCCATAATTCTTCAGCCACTCATGTATCATATCTAATCAGATCTAATCCGTATATTGGAGAGGTGTTTGGATGGAAGGAGAGGGTTTGTGAGGACCCAACCATCCCATTGGGAAGAATGCACCTACATAATTTATTGCAAGGACCAAGTATCCCATGCAGGGTTTTAAGAAATGTGATCACCCTCTTTCTCATGGCATTGCTCAAACTTAAGACAGGTGTTTCTCAATTAAAAATAGAAGAGACTTCAGTTGGTGCCTTCTATCCAAAGATATCAATCAGACTCTCTGTCAAAACAGATTCCAGACAGAGAAAATAGAACCCTAAATTCCTTCAAATAAAACCCAGCATTATTATGTCTTCCTTTGCTGCAAAATCTAGTGACGGGTCAGGGAAAAACCTTGAAGGTCACACTGATGCCACTGGAGTCTTAATCCCCCAGGAAATCATCAGCCCCTCCATCACAGGGGACCCTGCACATGGCAGAATGCAACCCCCCAACAGCTCCTGCTTGGGTATACTCTTGGGAGAAGCATGACTCCTCTCATCCCATGCTCTTCCCAACAGAAAGAGCAAGAGCTCAGCTGCCGATCTCATCTAAGCCTGTTCCACTTCCTGCCTCCCATCTCTGGTTTTGCTTTTTCAGCTCTTCATTTTGATTGATGGGAGAAAAATTAAATTGAATTCTCTGTCTCAAGGCTGATTTGAATGAACAGAAACAGTAGGCTCCTATTCATTAAGGGCCTTGGGTTATCTACCTTGTCTCGCAATCTACAGTAAGTTGCTGAGTCTGAAACGAATTTTATTCTCCCACACGCTGGATCTTTGCAGCCTCTCCAATTCATTCATTCACTCATTCATTCATTCATTCATTCACTAAAAGTGTTTCAAACAATTACTATGCTTTAAGCACTGAACTAAATTCTGGGATTGCAAAGATTAAAAATATCATGGACAGTGGAAGACAGAAATTCAGACAATTACACTGCTATGAATTATATGTCATAATATTAATACTAATTATCTCTGCAATGGTAAGATTGTGAGCAATTGATATTGTCTTCTTTTGGTTACCGGGATTTTTCAAAATTATTTCAAACATCTATTACTTTAGTAATTTAAAGAATAAAAGCTCTAACACTGAGAGACAAAGTACATAGGCAATCATTCAATAGATGGTGCTAAAAGATTTTTTAGTAGTATAAAAATGCTCATAATATATTATTTAAAATGTTATAAAACATGCATATATTGATGCTAATTATATTTAAAATATTGCATACCTTGAAATATATTTGAAGAGAATATGCTAAAATATTAGCAGCAGTTATCTCTGAATTGTGGAATGATGGGTAATTTACATACTTTTTAAAGTTTCCCATCATTTTTAAATTTCTTTAAAATAGATACATATTATATTTCAATAGTAATATAATCTTGTACTTTCTTCTATTTCTATTTTTTATAATAATTTTCTATCTATAATGTATATATTTGTCTATTTTTCAAAAGACCAAGGATTAAAATTGCAATCTGGGAACTGGAATTGGACAGAGCAATATGGGATTTTCCATAAAGTGGTATTTCAGAGACATTATCACAGATAGTGGTGAATCCTTCCTAGGACAGGCAACATATTAGTGTTTATATAGTCCTGCATGGCTTCAACCCAAAGTGTTTCATGCAACATTGAAATAAAATGTATTTTCCAAACAGCAAATATATTTAAAACATTCTTGTTTATACAAAGTTACGTATGAGACTGTGTTCTCCATATCTTGCCTTATGATGTCTCCTTCCTGCAACGATGTCATTCCTGACTTTTACCAAAGAACAATCCAGCTCCTCTTCTCTCCCTTCTTTCACTATGTGACATGGTCTCATCTCTCATAACAAGCACATATTCAGTAGCAACACACACAGCGACCTAAATGAATCATCAGCACAGCTGGAAAATATGAAAGAGCACGCTCTTTTCCTTATTGATTCAGTTATTCGTTTCCTAATTACATCAGCCTGTCAGGGAAAAGCATCTGATAGCTGAAGAACTAAAAAGGCAATTTAAGCAATGTTAAGGAATGTTCCTTAAGAAGAACAACATGTTGCATACAGAAAGCTTAAGTTCAAAGAATAATATGATTGTGTTAGGAGGTTATGGGTTGAATTATGCCCCATCCTCCTCCTCCCCCAAAATGGTCTGTCAAAGTTCTCACCCTCAGTATCTCAAAATGTGACCTTATATGGAAATAAGGTCTTTGCAGATGTAATCAAGTTAAAATGAGGTCAGGCTGGATGGGCCTTAACCCGGTATTCTCCTAAGGAGAAATCTGGACGCACAGACAGACACAGAGGGAAGACAAGAAGATGCCCAGAGAGAAGACCACGTAAAGACAGAGAGTTTTAGTGATGTATCTACAAGCAAAGGGATGCCAAAAACTTCTGGCAAATTACCAAAAGACAGGAAGAATCAAAGACTCTTCTATAGGTTTTAGAGGGCCCATGATCCTGCTACCAACTTTATTTTGGACTTCTAGTCTCCAGAATGGCAGTACAGTGGACTCCTATTGCCCCAGCACGTCCAGTTTGTGACACTTTATTATAGCAGCCTCTTACACCTGATACTAGGGGTAATAATGACAGATTATGTTACATTTCTCTGCTGTTTTCTTGTCTCCACTACTAGGTATTTAGTTGTAAGGCCAGAAGTTTTGTTTAGGTCCAGATTGTTTGTGGTTGAAAGCCAAAGTCTAATTTGCCTATATTTCTCTGTCCTGTGTATCTTTACCACACCCTTAAGGGTATTTTCTAAGAATATATTTGAATTCATAATGACCATATGGCAGTAACCAGACATAATCAGAAGAAGCAACAAAACACACATTTTATAGCAGCCTTTGGTATTCCAGCCAGATTCCCTAGAGCCAGCAGATCTTCCATGTACAGGGAAGGATGCTTTGGAATACATTTACACAAAAGCTCTAGTCTATAGGCAAACTCAAACTTACTATGTAACTGTTCTGACTTTTTTCTTTAAAACTCATATAGTTTGTATAGCATTCTGCTGAATTGTGGTCATGACAGCCTGATCTTTCTAATAAAATGAGACTGGTTTCTGCTCAAAATAAGTTCTCTGTATCTATATCCTTGGTAATCACAGAGCGAGTGGGAGGGCTTAGTTGGGCTACAAAGAGCTACAGGAAATGCTCCCCCCCACACCCCTTCCTGGGTTGTGGCAATAATTGCAGGAGACAGGAGAGAAACCAGGATCTCATAACAAGAGACAGCACTTTCCAATATGTGCCCTGGCTCCTTCTTCAGAGGGGATACTTCCACCTAATGTCCCTTTAAGCTCTGGGGACAGAGACAAGAACTTTTGTCCTCAGCAACCATTTTCCTTTGCCCTTGGCAGGTACAAGGCATCTACACCATAGGCATATTTATTAAAAAAGAGAGAGAGAGAGAGTCACCTAGTTATGCCATTCTATTGGAGATGGCAACATTTTTCTTCACTTTTTGAAGACTTCTAGCCACAAAGGTTTTCTCTCTCTCAAATGGTTTATATCATCTATTTCTTCAGTTAACAAATATTGATCAAATACCTATTAAGAGCCAGTCCTGATCCATGGGTTTAAGGTACATTAGTGAACCAAAAAGACAAAAAGTCTCTGCTGTCAGGAATCTTACATTCTAGTGGAGATCAAAAACTCAAATGCTGTCAAGTCTGTTGTGTGAATATGTGAGGGGAAGTGTAAGAAAAACAGGACCATTACTTGTATTCTTTAGATGCAGGCTCGTTTTGCTGGCACTTAAGGCACTAAGGAAATTTCTTTGCTTATCAAAGAAGATTTTTCACATTTTTATTGAAACCCTTGACACTCTTACAGCTATCTTTTCAGTTCAGTTTAGTCATTCATTCATGTCCAACTCTTTGCAACCCCATGGACTGCAGCACGCCAGGCTTCCCTGTTTATCACTAACTCCCAGAGCTTTCTCAAACTCATGTCCATTGAGTTAGTGATGCCATCCAACCATTTCATCCTCTGTCATCCCCTTCTCCTCTTGCCTTCAATCTTTCCCAGCTCATTGGTATTTTCCAGTGAGTCAGTTCTCCTCATCAGGTGACCAAAGTATTGGAGTTTCAGCTTCAGCATCATTTCCTTGGAAGGAAAGTTATGACCAACCTAGATAGCATATTGAAAAGCAGAGACATTACTTTGCCAACAAAGGTTCGTCTAGTCAAGGCTATGGTTTTTCCTGTGGTTATGTATGGATGTGAGAGTTGGACTGTGAAGAAGGCTGAGCACCGAAGAATTGATGCTTTTGAACTGTGGTGTTGGAGAAGACTCTTGAGAGTCCCTTGGACTGCAAGGAGATCCAACCAGTCCATTCTGAAGGAGATCACCCTGAGATTTCTTTGGAAGGAATGATGATGAAGCTGAAACTCCAGTACTTTGGCCACCTCATGCGAAGAGTTGACTCATTGGAAAAGACTCTGATGCTGGGAGGGATTGGGGGCAAGAGGAGAAGGGGACGACAGAGGATGAGATGGCTGGATGGCATCACTGACTCGATGGACGTGAGTCTGGGTGAACTCTGGGAGTTGGTGATGGACAGGGAGGCCTGGCGTGCTGCGATTCAT
>NW_011495018.1:25522991-25523466 GCF_000754665.1 Bison bison bison
AAAAGACTCTGATGCTGGGAGGGATTGGGGGCAAGAGGAGAAGGGGACGACAGAGGATGAGATGGCTGGATGGCATCACTGACTCGATGGACGTGAGTCTGGGTGAACTCTGGGAGTTGGTGATGGACAGGGAGGCCTGGCGTGCTGCGATTCATGGGGTCGCAAAGAGTCGGACACGACTGAGCGACTGATCTGATCTGATCTGATCAGTCCTTCCAATGAATATTCAGGACTGATTTCCTTTAGGATTGATTGGTTTGATCTCCTTGCAGTCCAAAGGATTCTCAAGAGTCTTCTCCAACACCACAGTTTAAAAGCATCAATTCTTTGGTGCTCATCTTTCTTTAACTCTCACATCCATACATGACTACTGGAAAAACCATATCTTTGACTAGATGGACCTTTGTCAGCAAAGTAACATCTCTGCTTTTAAATATGCTGTCTAGGTTGTTTATAGATTTTCTTCCAAGGCAGA
>NW_011495018.1:25523566-25523934 GCF_000754665.1 Bison bison bison
GGTTTTTCCTGTGGTTATGTATGGATGTGAGAGTTGGACTGTGAAGAAGGCTGAGCACCGAAGAATTGATGCTTTTGAACTGTGGTGTTGGAGAAGACTCTTGAGAGTCCCTTGGACTGCAAGGAGATCCAACCAGTCCATTCTGAAGGAGATCACCCTGAGATTTCTTTGGAAGGAATGATGATGAAGCTGAAACTCCAGTACTTTGGCCACCTCATGCGAAGAGTTGACTCATTGGAAAAGACTCTGATGCTGGGAGGGATTGGGGGCAAGAGGAGAAGGGGACGACAGAGGATGAGATGGCTGGATGGCATCACTGACTCGATGGACGTGAGTCTGGGTGAACTCTGGGAGTTGGTGATGGACAG
>NW_011495018.1:25524034-25560487 GCF_000754665.1 Bison bison bison
ATCAAATGCCATAATCTTAGTTTTCTGAATGCTGAGTTTTAAGTCCAACTTTTCCACTCTCCTCTTGCACTTTCATCAAAAGGCTCTTTAGTTCTTCTTCGCTTTCTGCCATAAGGGTGGTGCCATCTGCATATCTGAGATTATTGGTATTTCTCCCAGCAGTCTCGATTCCGCTTGTGCTTCATCCTGCCCGACACTTTGAATGATGTACTCTGCATAGAATTTAAATAAGCAGGGTGGTAATATACTGCCTTGACATACTCCTTTCCCAATTTGGAACCAGTCTATTGTTCCATGCCCAGTTCTAACTGTTGCTTCTTGACCTGTATACAGATTTCTCAGGATGCAAGTAAGGTAGGCTGATACTCCCATCTCTATAAGAATTTTCCACATTTTGTTGTGATCCACACAGTCAAAGGCTTTGGCATAGTCAATAAAGCAGATGTTTTTCTGGAACTCTCCTGCTTTTTCAATGATCCAGCGGATGCTGGCAATTTGATTTCTGGTTCCTCTGCCTTTTCTAAATCCAGCTTGAATATCTGGAAGTTCACGGTTCATGTACTGTTGAAGTCTGGCTTGGAGAATTTTGAGCATTATCACTTTCCTCTTAACTCTAAGAAAAACACCATATGTGATGTTCGGCAGGTGACATTTCCCCACAATCCTGGGGAGAAGCAGGTAGTCCTGAGAGCTCATGCTCCATCTGAAAACGGGCTCAGTTACTCCCTAGCTGGACAGAAGTGCTAGGCCAATGTGTTCAGGTTTTACAACATTTAAGAGAACCTGAAAATTCTGATATTTTTAATGGGAAATTTCCATATTTTTTTCAATTTTGGCAAAAATTTAAAATGTACCACAGGACAAATAAGATATGTTTTAAACCAAGTGACCAGGTGCTGCCTGAGGAATGCCAATCTGTGAGCTGAATCTTAGTGTGGACTTACAACTGCCTGCAGTAGTGAAAGTCACTCAGTCGTGTCTGACTCTTTGCGACCCCATGGACTCCAGGCCAGAATACTGGAGTGGGTAGCTTTTCCCTTCTCCAGGGTATCTTTCCAACCCAGGGATCGAATTGAGGTCTCCCACATTTCAGGCGAATTCTTTACCAGCTGAGCCTCAAGGGAAGCCCAAGAATACTGGAGTGGCCTGCAGGAGAGAGTAGGACTATTTGACCTTGGAGTAGGATTGCTAGATTTATCAAATAAAAATATAGAATGCCTAGAGAATTCAAATTTCAGTTAAAAATGAACAAATATTTTGTGTAACTGTACACAATGTAACATTAAGGATATGCATATTTTTTAATGTTATTTATGTGAAAATCAAATTTAATTGTGTATCCTATAATTTATCTGACAATATAACCTTGAAGTCCCACCCATTCCATTTCTACAAGTCTAGATTATAAGATGCATTCCCTTACATTGGGCTTATTTACTCTTGAACACTGGATGCCACCAATGAATAAAGTGAGTGAAGTCGCTCAATCGTGTCTGACTCTTTGCGACCCCATGGACTGTAGCCTACCAGGCTCCTCCGTCCATGGGATTTTCCAGGCAAGAGTACTGGAATAAGTTGCCACTTCCTTCTCCAGAGGATCTTCCTGACTCAGAGATCAAACCCAAGTCTCCCACATTGTAGGCAGACACTTTACCATCTGAGCCACTGGGGAAGTGAATAAAAGAATCTCAAAATTATTATAAATATTCCCTGTAATCAACTAATTCAAACCATTTCACTTTATCTATTTAATGTCAACTGAGTACTGAGTGAGTGAGTGAGTGAAGTCGCTCAGTCGTGTCTGACTCTTTGAGATCCCGTGGACTGTAGCCCACCAGGCTCCTCCGTCCATGGGATTCTCGAGGCAAGAGTACTGGAGTGGGGTGCCATTTCCTTCTCCAGTACTAGCATGTGCTAAATTCAGTGCCAGGTATGATAATACCAAGGTGAATAACCCAAGGTTCCCTGATCCTGTGAAATTCAAAGCCTGGAAGATACGATGGACGTTCAACAACTAAGTGTATCATGACACAAGGAGACTCCTGCCCGTGGAAGCAGAGGAGAGCTAGGAGAACTCAAAGGAAGGAGTGGTCAGTTCTGCTGGACTTGACACTAGGCCAGGAGCTGAGTCAGAATAGATGAGTAGGACTTGGCCTGAAGGATAAGTTCCCCCCAAAACATTGCAGCTAACAAAGGTGAAGATTTCTGGACATTAGAAAAGATGTTGGAAATAAAACAAACATTATCTCATCCTCTTACAAAAGTAAAATTCATTTGGCTGTGGATCAGTGTACATTGGTTTAGCTGTCACATCTCAAAGGAGAAAGCAGAGATGGAAAAGGAGCTGAACAAGGTCATGTAAAAGATTCAAGAAGAAGAGAAGAAAACAATTCCAGAAGAGTGAGTGTGAGGAATAAAATGAAGACTTGAAGACGGGCTGTGAGAGTGCAGGCTATGAAAGCAGAGAGATGTAAGTAGATACACACTTTTCTTATCAAATTTGAAACATCCTCCCTTGAAACTTAAAAGAGGTAAGATTACAACAGCAAAAATGAAGGACTATTTTAAAAGCAAGTTCATAAGTTTCATTACTCTAAGAAATCAGTGAGGAAAGCACAGGATGTCCTATATACAGTTTAAGACAATGCTTTCCAGAGTTTTTCATCAGAACACCTCTAATGGCCAAAGGGAATAAAGCATCCCACCAGGAATCTGGGAATTTCCCAGGTGGCACTAGTGGTAAAAAATCCATCTGCCAATGCAGGAGACATAAGAGACACAGGTTTGATCCCTGAGTCAGGAAGATCCCCTGGAGAAGGAAATGGTAGTAACGGGTTTCTCTTATAAGCTTTCAAATTGCTTTTATGTAATCCATCCGACCATTAATCTGGTCATTTGTTCACTTAATGCACCATAACTTCAGGCAATCTCTTCAAATAAACTAGAGGCCCTTGGCTGACAGAAAGCCATCTGAAATCATGATCCCTGTAAACAAACTTCTACTGAGCTGCTTGATGGCACAGAATCAGAGAATAATATTTTTATAGCTGAGAGTGCCCAATTCTTTTTACACATGGAGAGTCTAAGGCTCAGAAAACCTACATGACTTGTCTAGTGACACATAGCTAGCTAGTTGTGAAGCTGGAATCTGAACCCAGGCTCTTGACTCCCAACCCAATGCTCTTATTACTGTGCTGTATTATCTTTTTTGTGGGGGGCGGGGTTGAGGGGGCGGTAACTGCTTAATCTAAGAGCAAAACAAGTGTTCATAACCTCACAGGAATGATGGCTCATTTGGGTATACCATGCATGAACGACACTGTGCCTTGAATCTATTCAGCGCTTTTATTTACAAATCATTTTCACAATTCATTTTATCCTCTTTTATGCTGAAGAGTATTTTCTGAGCTAACAATCATATAAGAAAATCTTGTAAACAATTCACATATTATTTACCAAAATCTATTCTTTTGTCTCCATAGTCTTACTCTCTTGACCATTTTCCTTTGCAATCAGATTCTATTCATTTTTATGCATTATGATTCAGAAACATCTCATTTTAAGCAGTACCTTTTGAACACAAATGTTGATATTCCTCCTCTAACAGACTTTATTTGTTCTGACCCACAACCCTCCTCTTGTACCTGTGTTCTTTCTCCTTCATCTACTTTGGTCTCACATCACATCCTACAATTAATATCCTCTTTATCACTTATTTTCCTGGCTATTCACTGCATTCAATTTGTCTTTAACTCTTTTCCAAGTTCAAATCTGTTTTTCTTTCCCCAAAACCTGAATCTAAAAGAGATGGGAAGAACATATTATTATTATTATTTAGTTTCAGGTCATTTAATTTAAATTGCTTTCTTTAAGTATCAAAACAATAATACCTGCTTTCAACATGAAAGAGATGAAGACTTCACTATACCTACCATATGAAACACCATTTGAAATATATTTTCAGGTGGACTATTTAAAGATGTTCATGATATTAGTATTAATATGTGGCCAGAAAATCTAAGAGTTCATTAAAACTCAAGACACTAAAGGGAACGATAGTGTGTACTTCAAAGTATTCTTTCAGAAAAATAATAACAAAGACAAAAATAAACCAACATCTATGGAAGATCTGCCCCTGACAGGTATTTTTGTATACAGCCTGACTGATTCAAAATAAATACTGTTATATGTTTATTTCTCTCCATACTTCCTGCAGGACGGCATGGAGGCCCCATGGGTGTAATGGATTTGCTCAAGATCCCAAAGTAAATTCCAAGCCATCTGATTCCAAAACAAGTGTTCATTCCAAAACATACACTGCCATTGGAAAATGAGTGTTATCAAGGAAACAACCTGAATCGTAAGAGAACTCAAACTCTTTCCTTGGAAGGTTTTTGAAACTTGGGTTTGCAACACAAAAAACTGACCAAGGAGGCAAACTCTATCCTAGAAAAGTTGTCAGAACTTGGGTTTGTGACACAAAAAACTGACCAAGGGGCAAAGAGGTTTATAACTGTTTTCAAATATGGGGAAAAGTTGTTCTGTGGAAGGACAATGAGACTTTCTCTTGCTGTATCAAAGGGCAGAAGCAGGACCAGAAGGTGATCTAGACAGAAGTAAGTGTTGGCTTGACATAAGAAATAATATTTTAATGGAAAGAACTCCCTAGTGCTGAAAGAAGCTGTCTCGCATGGCAACAAGTTCTCCAGGGAGTTACTGGATGTGTTTAAGTAGAAAATGGATGAGCACTTGGATTAAAGTGATACCATCAGAAAATTAAAGTGTCAGATGGGGTTTAAGCCAATGAGTTCTTAGGTCCCTTTAGATTCATGATTTTTGATTCTTATTTTATGAGCAAAATCATGAAAGAGAACCCAAGGGAATATTCATTTATGATGTTCCCTAAACATTTGTAAAAGCTGACAGAGGACCATTTTTCAAAGGTACTCAAATGTTGGAAAGGCCAGGACACTGTGTGGCAGCTCTGATGAATTCATTCAGCCTTCCTGTTTCTAAAACCTTTGCAAAAGGATTCTCAGTTCTTCCCTTCAAGAACTAGTCTTTATTTCTTCACCCCATGTTTTGGCATCAGAATGCAGTAGAAATGATGGTCCTGGTTCTGAGCATGGTCCCTAAGAAGCTGTGAACATTTCCAATCCTTCAGAATGCTGCCACCGTAGGTGAACAAAGCTGGGCTGGCCTGCTAGGGGATGTAGGACCACATAGAACAGAACCCAGTCTGCAGCCATCTCAGACCTGCATACAGCCAGCTGAGCACTAACTAGAAGAGAAAGCCCACCCAAGATGAACTTAGCCACAGTGGACCATGGACACATGAATGAATCTAGCTGAGACAAAAAAAAAAAATCCACCCAACTAATCCACAGAGGTGTGAGTCATAATGAAGGTTTACTGTTGAAAACTTCTAAGTTTAGGGAGAGTTGGTTACACAACATTAACTACCTGATCCACAAAACTTTGATACAGGCCTTGGCTTTCTCAATGGACTGAGTTATTTTGAAGAAGACTTTAAATCTCTCAATCTCAATGTTCTGAGTTATTTTGAAGACTTTAAATCTCTCAATCTCAATGTTCTTATATAACGAAGAGCTTTCTCCACAATAGCAGCTCTCAAATTGCAAAGTTACTCAGATGTCTTGTTAAAAAAAGTATATTTTGCACACCCCCTAAAAATTCTGATTCAGAGAGCCAAGAGTGGAGCCCAAAAATATGCATTTTAACAAGATATTAGATGATTCTAACATAAATGCAGAGGAATGATACATGGAGAAACTCTGTTCTAGATCTTCCTTATGTGAGCTTGGACATTTGTAACTAAGCTCATTGGGCTGTCTCAGTCAACCTCTACCTTCATTGCAGGTAGATGATGCCCAGCTGAATATTTGGAGCTCCTCAGAAATAGGAGTGTCACCACTACTCTATGGCCCATTAGAGAAGAGTGATTTGTCCTAAAGCCTGACACATTTTGACTCCTGGGAAACCCACTTCTAGTGCCATCCTAGAAACCAGAGCCTTGGAAAAGGAGATGGGCAGACTGCTTCCACTCAAAATGATTCTGTCCAACTGCCAGTGTTGGAACACAGTTAAACAGCAAACAGCATAGCCCCAGCTAAAATGCACAGTAACAGCTGGACTGTGTGCCCTGAAAGTACAGTGCATTTATTACACAGATAATTAGATTTCCTTCTAGATTCAAAAGTCATACAATCTGGGCATTAAGCAAAGGGGACTTACTACAGTCTAGTCAACCTTTTCCCAGAGTGCACAGAAAAATGCTAATCCCTGGGTCCTAAAATGAGTGAGGAAGGAGCTGGGATAGAGCCAGAAGCCAGCAACTGCTCTGATGCTTTTCTGCTCTTGGCTTTAGTGACCCAAGTCAGTGGTTCTCAGCTCTTCATTAGAGTTGCCTAAAAGTTCTAAACAATACTAATACCTGGGCTCCATCTTGGAAAACTTAAATCAGAATCTCTAGAAATAGACTAGCTAGGCAAAGGTATTTTTAAAGCTCTCCAAGTAACTCTAATGTGTGAACGGGGTCTAAGGCATAGATTGGCAAGCCATGATCCACATGTTTTCACAGAGAAAGTCTGACTGGAACCCAGCCACGTTCATTTGTCTATAGTTGAGCATTGCAACAGAGATCACATGGCTGGCAACATCTAACACACTTACCATTCAACCCTCTGCTGACCACTGCTCTTAGGTACTGATCTTCCACATGGGCTAAGAGGTCCCAGTAGAGAAATTTTATCCTGAGTGCCCCTCACCTTGGTTGCACACCCTTTAATCGTATTTTTCCAACACCAAGAGCCCGAAGTACATGATGATAAAAATAACAACTAGTGTCCAACAAGCACTTATTATATGTCAGGGATTAGGTTTGCATCAGTGTGTTTAAACCCTACAACTACCCTGAGAGGAATTCCAGTTAACATCATCTTACAGAACAGAAAACAGAGCTTTGAAGAGAACTAAGTCACTGGTCTGAAAACACAGAGTAAGTGTAGAGGTCATATTTAAACCAGGCTGTCTGATTCCATGGCCCTTGTGCTCCATAAACACACAAGCCAAGATTCACAACATGGAAATGTGGAGCTTCTGATCCAGACAGCAGCATGAGCTTGGGCAGATTACTTCCATGGGAAGAGGTTGGGCAGTTCTAAGAATACATGTCTTACAGAGTTATGGTAAGATTAGGGGTAGCATGATCCATGCCTACTAAAATGATGTCTGGAAGACCAAAACTAATTTTTGTCAAAATTTTTTCTGGAGACATTCTTGACAATATTTCATTAATTATCTTCATCCACTGAATCACTCGGTAATTTAGTGAACACTTCACCTCAACCATGTGTGGTTCTATATTCTAAGGATTCAGAAAAGAACAAGATGCTGGAAAACACAGTTGTTAAAAAATAAATACTGGGACTTCCCTGGTGGTCTAGTGGTTAAGAATCCACATTTCTACTGCAGCGAGTAGGGATTCAATCCTTGAAATAAGATCCTACATGTGAAGATATATTTTAAACATATTTTACCCACCTGCTGCCCATTTGTTTCCACTACCATGTAAACTCCATGATAGGAGGGGTCACCAGCCTTTTGTGCTATGAACAGTAGACAGGTCCCCAGTACTCTGCTTGGGTTCCATTGTTAATAGTGAAACCACCAAAGAAAAGCACAAAAATACACACAAAAAATGGCACAAAACAGTTGTTTATACTCTGAGAGCTCAACAAGAAGGCAGAGCATCGCCTTATTCCACCTCTGCTGGGAACATGCATATCAGGTGACTCAATTTTTTTGCCACTCAGCACAGGTTTCCAAATGTCCAAAATTCTGAGTATTGATTTGGGGGTTAGAAATGAATTTTAGTGAGTAGATGAATTCACATATCCAGAATCTGAATCAATGACGATCGGCTGTCTGACATCATACAAAGATAACTGCTAAGAAGAAAATCAAAGCAGGATAAGGGGATGAAGCAAGACAAGCGGTACTATTTCTGTGAAGGCGGTCAAGGAAGACCACTCCAAATAGCTAACATTTGACCAGAAACCTGAATTAAATGAAAAAGCAGGTGATATGAACATCTGAAGCGTGACCTAGGATGGAAGAAGAGTGAGGGTGAAGGTCGTGAAGTGGGAACGTGGTGGTATGTGGGAGGAACAATCCAGCCCGGTGTATCTAGAACAGTGAGCACAGAAGAGAAGCTTCAGGAGACAAAGTCAGAGAGGAAGCAGGGAGGACGTCATGTATAAGGCATGTCTGTCTTTAATAGGATCTGGGGTCTTACATGCATGACGGAAGTGTACGGAAGCATTTCAGGAACAATCTGCCATAGATCTGATTAAAGTTTTAAAGAGCATTGGCAGAAAGTGGAGGAACCACAGAGAAGAGACTATTGGGGTGGTTCAGGGAAGAGGGACATTGTCTTAAATTAGCCTGTGAGTGGTGAAATTGGGAAGGTGAGAGATTTGCAAAATATTCTGGAGATAAACCAGTAAGATTCGGTGATAGTACAGTTGTGAGATCTGAGAATAAAAGAGGCATCACAGACAACTCAAAAATTTTGGACTCCTACCAATTGAGTAGTATAGGAAGATGAGCGAAATGATCATATTCAGGATATATTTTGCAGGTAGACATTACATGATTTGCTGTTGTACTAGAGCCAAGCTTGAGAGAAAGAGACAATTCCGAAATGTTGAGCCTTTAGAAAGGAATGTCATTTATTAAAATTCCAGTCTGGAAAAGGAAAGAGTATGTGGGGGGTGTTGAGTTGCATGCATTAACTTAACTATTCTTTGGATTTTTATGTGTGTGTGTGACAGAGAGAAAGAGAAGAGTGAAAATTATAAAGAAGTAACAGGTACCCAAGAAATGTGTATAAATTACCTATTGGGTATACTCTGCTATACCCAATGGTATATGGTAGGGACCTAACAGAAGCAGAATATATTAAGAGTTTGCAAGAATACACAGAAGAACTGTACAAAAAAGATCTTCATGACCCAGATAATCACAATGGTGTGATCACTCACCTAGAGCCAGATGTCCTGGAATGTGAAGTCAAGTCGGCCTTAGGAAGCTAGTGGAGGTGATGGAATTCCAGTTGAGCTATTTCAAATCCTGAAAGATGATGCTGTGAAAGTGCTGTACTCAATATGCCAGCAAATTTGGAAAACTCAGCAGTGGCCACAGGACTGGAAAACATCAGTTTTCATTCCAATGCCAAAGAATGCTCAAACTACTGCACAATTGCACTCATCTCACACGCTAGTAAAGTAATGCTCAAAATTCTCCAAGCCAGGCTTCAGCAATACGTGAACCATGAACTTCTAGATGTTCAAGCTGGTTTTAGAAAAGGCAGAGGAACCAGAGATCAAATTGCCAACATCTGCTGGATCATTGAAAAAGCAAAAGAGTTCCAGAAAAACATCTATTTCTGCTTTATTGACTATGCCAAAGCCTTTGACTGTGTAAATCACAATAAACTGTGGAATACCAAACCACCTGACCTGCTTCCTGAGAAATCTTTATGCAAGTCAGGAAGCAACAGTTAGAACTGGACATGGAACAACAGACTGGTTCCAAATAGGAAAAGGAGTACATCAAGGCTGTATATTGTCACCCTGCTTATTTAACCGGAGAAGGCAATGGCACCCCACTCCAGTACTCTTGCCTGGAAAATCCTATGGACGGAGGAGCCTGGTAGGCTGCAGTCCATGGGGTTGTTAATAGTCGGATACGACTGAGTGACTTCACTTTCACTTTTCACTTTCATGCATTGGAGAAGGAAATGGCAACCCACTCCAGTGTTCTTGCCTGGAGAATCCCAGGGACAGGGGAGCCTGGTGGGCTGCCATCTATGGGGTTGGACATGACTGAAGTGACTTAGCAGCAGCAGCAGCTTTTTTAACTTATATGCAGAGTACATCATGAGAAACGCTGGGCTTGAGGAAGTACAAGCTGGAATCAAGATTGCCAGGAGAAATATCAGTAACCTCAGATATGCAGATGACACCACCCTTATGGCAGAAAGCGAAGAAGAACTAAAGAGCCTCTTGATGAAAGTAAAAGAGGAGAGTGAAAAAGTTGGCTTAAAGCTCAACATCCAGAAAACTAAGATCATGGCATCTGGTCTCATCACTTCATGGAAAATAGATGGGGAAACAGTGGAAACAGTGGCTGACTTTATTTTTCTGGGCTCCAAAATCACTGCAGATGGTGACCACAGCCATGAAATTAAAAGACGCTTACTCCTTGGAAGAAAAGTTACGACCAACATAGACAGCATATTAAAAAGCAGAGACATTACTTTGCCAACAAAGGTCTGTCTAGTCAAGGCTATGGTTTTTCCAGTGGTCATGTATGGATGTGATGGTTGGACTATAAAGAAAGCTGAGCACTGAAGAATTGATGCTTTTGAACTGTGGTATTGGAGAAGACTCTTGAGAGTCCCTTAGACTGCAAGAAGATTCAACCAGTCCATCCTAAAGGATATCAGTCCTGGGTGTTCATTGAAAGGTCTGATGTTGAAGCTGAAACTCCAATACTTTGGCCACCTGATGCGAAGAGCTGACTCATTGGAAAAGACCCTGATTGTGGGAAAGATTGAGGGCAGGAAGAGAAGGGGACGACAGAGGATGAGATGGTTGGATGGCATCACCGACTCAATGGACATGGGTTTGGGTGGACTCCAGGAGTTGGTGATGGACAGGGAGGCCTGGTGTGCTGCAGTTCATGGGGTTGCAAAGAGTCAGACACAACTGAGCAACTAACTGAACTGATACTCTGCTAATTACTAGGGATGGTGGTGACGGTTTAGTTATTAAGTCATGTCTGACTGTTGTGACCCCATGGAATGTACCCAGCTAGGCTCCTCTGCTCATTGGATTTCCAGATGGGAATACTGGAGTGAGTTGCCATTTCCTTCTCCAGGGGATAGGCTTAAAAAAAATACAGCCTCCATGGAGGAGCTCAAAATTTTATGGGGGAAACAGACAAGTAAACAGATGATTATTCTGTTAATAATTTTTTTTTTTTGCAATAAAGGTTCTAAAACCAGAGAATGACAGGCAATGCCCAGAGCAACACAGAAAGAACACTGGAGATTCAAAAATCCTAATCTGCTGAAACACCAAGTTATCCAAAGAAAGACCAGAGAAATAATGACTTTGCTAGTCTCATAAATATAGTGAAGAGTTTACAGCTCGGCTGCTGATTAAATTTCTACTCGGTTCTCCTCGGGAAAAGGCTTCTGAGAATCCTGGCAGGCCAATAGTTGCCATGACATCAAGTGGCACATAAATGCCTCCTTGCTCAGAGGGCAGCCTCAGCTCCCAGAACTGGAACCCCAGGTTCATTCATTCACCTGCTGAGCTTGTTGCCTTTAATATGTAACCAAGAGCAACCTTTGGAGAGAGATGCCAACAAAACTCAAAGTCCTCAAGCAAGGGAAATGCCTCCATAACCAAACAAAATACAATTTCCTCCAAAGTTTGAGCAAGGGGAAAAAAGCTCTCTAGGGGAAAAAAGCTCTCTTGAGGAAAAGCTCTGCTGAAAGCCATATTCTTTTCCCTCCGAGTATGTTTCTATCTTTCTCTCTGGTCTCAGTGCTGACAGAGACCAAACTGAAAGACACAATCCTTTCCCTTAGACCCCACAGTTCAGCTGGTAGAGGCCAGAATTTTCAAAAAGAACTTACGGTAGCAATGCAAAAGGGAAATAAACAAAGAAAATATAAAAGCCATGAAATCGTTGCACTCCCACAGCAGAGGTTCCTAACCCCATGATAGCTAAGAATGCTACCAGGCACACAGGCTGTTTTGTTACACATTCTGTCTGAAAGTTCTACCTTTAGAAAATGGCTCTATTTATTGCTCACACACACACACACACACACGCACACACACGCTTTTATACACACTCCTTGACCACTTCTTTTCTAGATAATGCCTGCAACTTTTACTCTAGTCCAGAAGCATGAAAATATGTGGGTATTGAGAATGCTGAAGCCCCCCTTCAAGGGGAATGAACAAGGCAAAACTCAGATTCCTTGAAACATAAGACAGCTAAGACAGGGGTTAGGTAAAGACCTGATCCCCTCTTCACCATTTCTCCTGCCCCTATCCTGTTTCATGAAAACTTTGCATTTCAGGGCTGGAACCATGCAGGAGTACCCTGTGAACCCAGGGATGGGCGTATTATATTTTTGTCTGATGGTAAAGTGGCCCCAAAACCCCTCCATTGTTGACATTTTGTACTCAAAGAACAGTGAAGGACAACCAACAGTCAAATGCATTCTCGGCTACATCAGAAGACACCAGAACAAGAAAGTCTGTATGAGCTTTGAGGAAAACCAGTTACACAAGGGGCTATGCAATGAGCGCTCACCCAGAGGTTAGTTTTGTGCCACTGTATATCACATAGCCAAATATACAGATGCCATTTTTGTTTTATTTTTGATTTTAACATTATTGCACCAAAAACACTAAATTCCAACAGTGTTGTCATGATATGGTCAAATTACAATAATGAAAATAATGAGGAAAAGGGAAGGCTGGCTACTCCTTGAATTGGAGATTGCCTAGCTCCTGTCTGCCCAGGTAAGCACACAGGAACTACCCTGCCCGTGAGCGCCTCCTCTCATTTGAAACTGGATTTTATGGTTTGCTAATTTATTACTATTTGCCCCCTGCTCTCCCAGTCCTATCAGTGTTCAGCATTCATAATTTTGCCAGGAAACCTAGAATTTATTTTCTATTTCTTCCCCACTGGCAATGGCACCACACTCCAGTACTTCTGCCTAGAAAATCCCATGGACAGACGGGCCTGGTAGGCTGCAGTCCATGGGGTCGCTAGAGTCAGACACGACTGAGGGACTTCACTTTCACTTTTCGCTTTCATGCATTGGAGAAGGAAATGGCAACCCACTCCAGTGTTTTTGCCTGAAGAATCCCAGGGATGGGAAGCCTGGTGGGCTGCCGTCTATGGGGTCGCACAGAGTCGGCACGACTGAAGTGACTTAGCAGCAGCAGCATCATTGCTCATCAACTACCGAGATACTTCAGACTGATTTTCCAATACTGCGCTCCCACCACCACTGTCCCCAGGCGAGGGACAGAAGTTCCTACTGGACCCATCACTTGGATGTGCTCATTCTCTGTGGCATGATTTATAGAAAGGCAGCCTCAATTACAATTTATCTTACTGTTTGCGTTGATGAAATGCTGAAAACACAGAATTGCCAAGATGGCACGGTACACAGCCTCCGACACAAACAGCTTTCTGCTAACAGCCTCAGGCATACACACACAAAAAAAGCTGCGGCACCAAAAACAAAGACTCAATCCATCAGTCTCAAAGACGGAAAGACCAGGGGCTGTTTTCCTAAGTCAGAAAAGTGGCCCCGGCGCAACTGTCCTCTCTCCAACACTGGGAACGCTCTGCTCTTTCTTCTGGCAGGAGCTTAGAGGCAGCCACCAGTACGGGCCAAGCAATTTCAGGAATGGCAGCCAGCAGACAGGAATCGGGAGAATAAAAAAATAAATCTGCATATGTGCTTCTATTTCTAGCCCTTGTTTACTCACAGTAATAATAATAAAAAATGAAAGCAGTAACTGAAATAAAAACAAATAGACCCATTTATCTACTAGCTTTGGTTTCACTTTTATTCTGTCAATTCGAAACTGGTGACAACTCCATGATAGTGCTTCACTCAACAGAAGGGTTTGTAGAAATAGCTTATCCCAGTGCTCCTTCCAGAAGTGAACCTGGAATGGGGGAGAGAGAGGGAACTGCAATATGTTTCATTGGGTGGTAGAACAAGGAGCATTGTAAATACAAGGTCATTCTTGGACTAACTACCCACAGATGCTCTATTATTTTTTTTGAATCCTGTCTCTTCTAAAGTATTTTTATTAGACTTAATGATCATGACATCTTAGAAATAATTGCTTTAAAAGTTCTATGTTTGGAAAAAGTACTCAAGGGAATTAACTGTCATTTTGGCTTACCTAGTCTACTCTCCCAGAGAAGGCAATGGCACCCTACTCCAGTGTTCTTGCCTGAAAACCCCATGGATGGAGGAGCCTGGTGGGCTGCCGTCTATGGGGTTGCACAGAGTTGGACACAACTGAAGCGACTTAGCAGCAGCAGCAGTCTACTCTCCATCTCCTTAACCATAGAAATCCTTGCAATGGGCTTTCTCTAACTTCCCACATTGACCAAAAAGAATTGTTTTAGGTAAAATATCTAAGAAGTCATCTCTTGACAATTGGGATATTTTAGTGTCTTAATTATTCAAATTAATGATTACTGATTATTTTCTGGAGCAATGGTTGCTGAAAAACGTGGCAATTCCCAGACAGCCTCTCTTTTTCTCACTATTATTAACATCTTGCGTTAGTGTGGTACATTGGTTATAATTAACTAAAGCTCATTGTTTTTACTCTTTGTGTACATCCTATGAGTTTTGACAAATGTAGAAGGAATGATATATATCCACTGGTGGCACACAATAGTTTCAACTGCCCTTAAAAATTCTCCACGCTCTACCCTTTCATCCTTCCTCTCTCCCTAGTCCTTGGAAACCACTGATTTTTTATTGTCTCCATAGCTTTGCCTTTTCCAGAATTTCATATATTTGGAATTATACATTATGATTTGTAGCTTATACAAATTGGCTTATACATATTGGAAAACATAAATGTCTCCCAACTTTCTCTTAACTGTAAGCTCTGAACCAGACTGGGGACACTGTGAAAAACTAATCAAACAAAAGCCTAGTGCTTCCTAACATTATTAAGGGCAAATTCACAAAGATGCATTTTATATTATCCAGTGTGTTTATAGATATGTCAAGTGAGTCAACTGAAATTATCCCATCTCAGGGAACATTATTACAATTACCAGTTATTAGAATTATTCATTATTAAAATGAGAATGTGTCAGAGTTCAGGTGGGAAAATAAAAGAGTGTTTGAGCTCTGTAAAACAGCACAGAGAGACAGTCATGCAACTGGTTGGTTAATTCTATTTTAGTGTACACACACACTGATGGATCAAGTACCAGCCAATGGGTGTTACCCAAGACTCTATTAATGACAAGGCTTTGTGCAATGCACTTTGGACATATGGATGTCTAAGACACACGCCCTGCACTCTAGTAGCATATGATCTCCTGGGGGAATGCGTTGCTTGCAATAATTAACTACAATGTTGGATATTATGTGCTGGAGTAACAGAGGTACAGATGAGTGTAATGGGAGCTCAGACAAGGGAGATGCTTTCTGACTGACTGACATCTGAGCTAGTAGCTCTTCAGCAAGGGCAGAAACTCATACATAAGCAAGGGTATAGTGACAGGACAGCATAAAGAGGATGAGGGAAATGGTGAAGATCAGGTGCCCTGCCCCCAACTCTGTAATCCAAATCCAGCTTTTGCTACTTCATGTGGAGAGTTTTGGGGGAGGAAAGGGAGTTGCTTTGGTTTATTTGTTTGTTTGCTAAAATAGCTCTTTAATGAGTTTGACTATCTCTAAGCAGAGCATGCTCACACCAATTTACTATAGTCCAGAACTGTTATTTCTATGATCTTCCCATACTTAGTGTGTATCCAAGATACGTCCAATGAATAGGGTTTGCAGAAAGAAGCAGAGGGTAATGCATATATGTTATAAACTGCATAAAGGTTGAATTCTGTGGTTACAAACTTGTACTTCACCCTGACAGCAAGGGAGAGCCATTCGAGATTTGGCAATTTCATTTAGAAGAAACTATCTTATATGGTCAAACTTTGTGAGACCCTTGTCTTAAAAAATTCTCATTCCATAAAGAGCAAATCCCATATCCTAGACATCCAGTGACAAGTAAGTATGAGCAACCCTGTGGATTCTAATAGCAGATCCAGAAAGCTGTCTGGTACAGCAATAAGACCATGGATACAACGTATTTGAAACAAAATTGTGGATTTTCCAAGAGAGCAAATTTGAGCTCTGGTTTAGTCACTTGGGCTTCCTTTGTGGCTCAGATGGTAAAGAATCCATCTGCAATGCAGGAGACCTGGGTTTGCTCCCTGGATTGGGAAGATTCCCTGGAGAAGGGAGAGGCTACCCACTCCAGTATTCTAGCCAAGAGAATGCCATGGACTGTATAGTCTATGGGGTCACAAAAAGTTGGACACGACTGAGCAACTTTCACTTTCACGTTAGTCACGTGAGTTAGGTGAAGTCAAGAAGTATTAGAGCTCTAAGGCCTTGACATTGAAATGCAAGTTGTTGGTGCTTCTGCAAAATTCAGGTAAGAGAAAGGAATGCATTTCTATGGTAACTAGTCCCATTCTGACACAGAACAGAAAGATCATCTGCCATTTTCATCAGGAATAATGGACCCCTGCATCAAGCTGATCTTTAATTTAGAAATAATTGCATTCCTTCATTTATTGACTCTTTCATCCATTCAACAGATGCCCACTGATGATCTCCTGCATGCTGGGTATTATTCTGAGTAATGCGAAAGTAACAAAGATGATAAGATGGATTAACTCCAGCACGGTTATTAGATACAACATAGGAGTGGGCATCTTTGAGCAAGGTAGAATAAGTAAGGGCTTGACACAGGATGTGGCACAAAGTACACACCTGATAAATAGCTACCCTTGGTATTAGACGAAAGGATGAAGGAACATCAAGACTCAGAAGTAGCATGACCACTTTCTGTTGGATGACTAAAGGAAGCACTTGGGAAAATGGCATCTGCTCAAGGATTAGCATGTGGGTTGGAGAGGTAAGAGAAGGGAGGGAAAGAGGCAGAACAACAAATTTTACAGAGGTGAACAGAACCCATATGTGTCTAGAATGTGACATGAAGAGGAAAAGTAGAGATGGAAGGTGCAGTCTAGAATGGAAGACATGAATGCTAATTCAAAATATGAGCAATGGAGAACAACTGGTTATTCTTCTGTGTGGGAATGACATATGACATATGCACAATACCACACACTGACTTCATGACACTCTACAGTTATCTTGATCTCTTTTCAGTTTTATTACCTGTAAAATAAGGAAAGGGTAGAGATGACTTCTAAAGAATGATCAAATATGTTATTCTATAGGAACTTTAACTTAGGTCAGTGCATAGGAAACAGGTAGAGACACTGAAAGACATCTGAAAAATTAGGAAGCCACTATAGGTGTTGTAAAACAAAGACAAAAACTGAGGTGGTAACAGTGGCAATAGAAAAGAAGCGAAGATAATGAGAAGATAGTATGATACAATGATTTTAACATGGGTGACATGGGAGAGAAGCCCCAAACTTAAGCAACAGGAAGAATGTACGGGGCGTTGGTAGAACAAGGGAAGAAAAGAAACAAAATTAAGTTTGTAGTTCAGCAGGTAAGGTGGAAGAATTAAATAGTTCCTTGGTGCTCTCATGAAGAGAAGTTTAAGATACAGAGAGAAGAAGAAAGAAACTGAGTTTATAGTAACAGTAATTAGTCAAGGGAGAATCTAGATGAATAGCTATGGCTCTTCTAGACTCTACCAAGAGAAGCAATTCAACTCAACTGTGTTGAGTCTGTATTATATCAAAACTGTATATTCTGTTTCAAAATTTGAAGAGATAAAAGAGGAAAATACAGCCTCACATGTAATAACCTCCAAATGTAGTAGAGAAAAATGCCAAATCAACATAAGACCAATGTTCATCGCAGCACTGTTTATAATAGCCAGGACATGGAAGCAACCTAGATGTCCATCAGCAGATGAATGGATAAGAAAGCTGTGGTACATATACACAATGGAGTATTACTCAGCCACTAAAAAGAATACATTTGAATCAGTTCTAATGAGATGGATGAAACTGGAACCTATTATACAGACTGAAGTAAGCCAGAAAGAAAAACACCAATACAGTATACTAACGCATATATATGGAATTTAGAAAGATGGTAACGATAACCCTGTATGCAAGATAGCAAAAGAGACACCGATGTATAGAACAGTGTTTTGGACTCTGTGGGAGAGGGAGAGGGTGGGATGATTTGGGAGAATGGCATTGAAACATGTATAATATCATATATGAAATGAATCACCAGTCCAGGTTCGATGCATGATACTGGGTGCTTGGGGCTAGTGCACTGGGACAACCCAGAGGGATGGTACGGGGAGGGAGGGGGTTCAGGATGGGGAACACGTGTATACCTGTGGCAGATTCATGTTGATGTATGGCAAAACCAATGCAATATTGTAAAGTAATTAACCTCCAATTAAAATAAATAAATTTATATTAAAAAAAAAAACTTAAAAAAAAAAGACTTGTGTCTGTTGCTTTGCTACTCTGCTCATCTGTACAGTTTCCAGTAACCCTGAAATTCCCTGGCACCACCTGTCCTCCAACTAGTTCATGAGAGTTGTGTGTGACTATTCCCCCATTCTCACCTGGATATCAGGGTCAACATGTGATCTAGACCTAAGCCAAATGTAATAGCCTTGGTGATTAGTTTTGGGGTAGGTGCATGGCACAGCCAGAAGCAATTGGAGCTAATATTAAAGACTCTTTCCACCAAGGTTGTGAGAGACTAGGACAGAGGCATGGCTGTGGGGCAAGCTTACTTCTCATGAACAAAGATGAAGTCAGAAAAAAGAAGAGCTGAAAGACACAGGAAAAGAGAGCACTGCCAGCATGTTTTGATCTCTTAGACTCAATCACAGTTGAAATCTGATCTTCTCTTGAATGTCATACCTACTTACTCCACAAATTCCATTTGCTTATGTCAGTTTGAGATGGGATTTCATCACTTCCAAACAAAATATTCCTTACTATATATAATATATATCCATAGGTAACACTGCATCATACAGAAACTAAGTCTGTATGTTCTGTAGGCTATGCTAGTCAGTGAATACTTCATGCAAAAGGCCAGTTCTTAGAGGTTGGTTTGCTGTGCTTTGGCTAATGACATTTTTATATGGCACTGAAGGGAATATAAAAAATTATCTCAGTGCAGCTTTTGCTTATCGGGGGCCTCATGATTTCATGTAGGAAACAGCTGCATGCCAAATTCAACAAATGAGTGAACAAAGCTTAAGGAGATGAAGAGTGGAATCTAATGGAGAAGGACCCATCCTTGTGAGACAAGTGAAATTAAAGAGGACTGGTGTTTTTTCAAATGAAGCATTTATTGAGCAACATTTTGTGTGCTAAAACTTCTCATATTTACTATCTCTGTAGTTCTGTACTCAAAAGCATCAGTAATAATAATAATATGAGCCATAAAGTCCATGACCGCTTCCTCTATTTTGTTTAGACTGGACTATGTAATCTAAAATCCGTGCTTTAACCAGTAAGCTATACTACCTAGCAACCTCTTGCTGCCTGGCTAATCCAACTGGCCTTTCTGGTTAATCTATCCTCTTTCCTCCCCTGAGTCTGCAAAGACTCTTCATTTCACTTCTGGTAGTTAGAAGTGACTACTGCTACTGCTAAGTCGCTTAAGTCGTGTCCAACTCTGTGCGACCCCATAGACAGCAGTGACTAACTATCTTCCTATTGCTTGATTGCTTCTTGGAACCCTATACTCATCCAAGTTAGGACCTTTCTACCACTGCCATCATGACTGCCCCTACCCTGCCTCTGGCTACACACACCCTAGCAGTACAACGATTTCACACAGAGACCAGCAGAAGAAGCAGAGTGCTCTCTCAAAAAAGTCCCTTTCATTACAACAAATAAGCTTGATAATTATCCAGAAGTGGCAGAAAAAAAATATTACAGCACAAGAAAACAAGCGACTTAATCTTTAAATGAGATATAATGGAATTTCTAGTACCACATCAAAGTCACTGTTAAAAATATTGTTCTCCAAATGAGAACACTGCTCTCCTGATTCCAAGAGTCAAACTGGTTCAAAAATTTCTTCCTTGAGACAGTTTTCAAGTTAATAGCAGTGTATATGTTGTTCTACACAACTTTCCCTGCCCCACCCCCACCATAACTTGAAATAACATTTATTTTTTGAGCTTTGAGAGAACACGCTGAGTGAAGAGAAAACACAACTTTCACCAGGGATGTCAAGAAATTGGAGTGGCAGACAGGAATATCACTGGCTGCAGTCAGAATCCACCTTCCAGACAACATGATAGAGCCCTCAGAAGGTTTATCTTTTATGATAATAATTTATATAAGAGGGAGCACAAAAAAACTGATGACTACTTAAACAAAAATAATTAAAATAATAAAAGTGACAGCAACTAGTCAAATACATGGTGCTAAATTTATTTCAGATTCTTTTACTTTATAGGTTATTACAAGACATTGGATATAGTTCCCTGTGCTGTACACTAGGACCTTGATTATTTTATATACAGTAGTGTGTAACTGTTAATCCCAAACTCCTTTTTTAATTAATTTTATTTTATTTTTAAACTTTACAATATTGTATTAGTTTTGCCAAATATCAAAATGAATCCGCCACAGGTATACCTGTGTTCCCCATCCTGAACCCTCCTCCCTCCTCCCTCCCCATACCCTCCCTCTGGGTTGTCCCAGTGCACCAGCCCCAAGCATCCAGTATCGTGCATCGAACCTGGACTGGCGACTCGTTTCATACATGATATTATACATGTTTCAATGCCATTCTCCCAAATCTCCCCACCCTCTCCCTCTCCCACAGAGTCCATAAGACTGATCTATACATCAGTGTCTCTTTTGCTGTCTCATACACAGGGTTATTGTTCCCATCTTTCTAAATTCCATATATATGCGTTAGTATACTGTATTGGTGTTTTTCTTTCTGGCTTACTTCACTCTGTATAATAGGTTCCAGTTTCATCCACCTCATTAGAACTGATTCAAATGTATTCTTTTTAATGGCTGAGTAATACTCCATTGTGTATATGTACCACAGCTTTCTTATCCATTCATCTGCTGATGGGCATCTAGGTTGGTTCCATGTCCTGGCTATTATAAACAGTGCTGCGATGAACATTGGGGTACACGTGTCTCTTTCCCTTCTGGTTTCCTCAGTGTGTATGCCCAGCAGTGGGATTGCTGGATCATAAGACAGTTCTATTTCCAGTTTTTTAAGGAATCTCCACACTGTTCTCCATAGTGGCTGTACTAGTTTGCATTCCCACCAACAGTGTAAGAGAGTTCCCTTTTCTCCACACCCTCTCCAGCATTTATTGCTTGTAGACTTATGGATCGCAGCCATTCTGACTGGCGTGAAATGGTACCTCATAGTGGTTTTGATTTGCATTTCTCTGATAATGAGTGATGCTGAGCATCTAGAAAGATACATATGTATATCTGAATCACTTTGTACACCTGAAATATTGTAAATCAACTATAACCTCAGTAAAAAAATAAAAAAGGAAGTGTGGCACTGGAAAAAAATAAATAAATAAATAAATTTATTTTGCTTTACAGTTTCTTCCCAGTGCTATTTCTCAGTTTTTTAAAAAGTCCTGTAAATATTCTCTTCTTATAAAATATGTAGTATTTATAATATGCAATTATATAACATAAATGTAGGTTTTAATGCACAACAGAATAAATACCTGTGATTCCCTACTACCAAAAGTTAAAAACTAGAACCTCACCTATTGCACTGAAATTATCTATGCACTCCCCCTGAACCCCGAAGGTAAGCAGTCACCAGAATTGGAGTTTTATTGTCCCCTTGATTTTAGAAGTAATTCTACTCCATAAGTATGTAACTCTAAACACAACACTGTTAGGCCGTGTTTCTTTCTGAAATTTAAAAATGAAGTCATTACTGTTTAAAATCTACTTTGATAGGATTTGTTTTCTACCCAGGATATTTTTCCAAGATCCATCCATGCATGTTGTTTGATGCAGTTTTAGTTTGTTGATTTTCATGGCTGAATAATATTCTATTGTGTGAGTGTAACACAATTTATTTGTCCATTTGCCTATCAATGGATACTTATTTCCAGCGTTTTTTGCTGTAAAAAGCAATTATGTATGAACATTCATGTGTGTGTCTCCTGGCAAGAGTTTCCCCAGGGTTTACACCAGGAGTTGATTGTTCAGTCATAGGCTTTGCATGTAGTTGGTGTCAAAGCTACTGCCAGACTGTTTTCCAAAGTGATTATTCAAATTTAAGCTGTTACCCAGGATGCACTAGGATTCCCAATGAACTTCAACCACCATCATACTTGAAATGATGAGGTGTCATAATTTTGCCCATTTGGTTGGTATTAAATGCTATCTTATTGCCATCTTAATTAGCATTGCACCAGTTACTAATGAGGTCGAGCATTTTTTTCATGTTTATTTTCCATTAGTGTATCCCCTTAAATGTTATGCCTTGTCATTTATTCTGGCAATTATTCTGTTAATTTGCCTGTCATTCAATTATAAATTTGCACTTTTTCTTTATATAAAATAGATCCTTATCCTTTGATAGAGATATTACAAAAATTGCAAATATCTCCTCCAAGTTTGTGGCTTGTATTTTCACATACCATTTTTGGTATTTATTAGTGAAAAATTATTCCTCATTATTATGAACTTTAATTAATATGTTCATAATTAATTAATATAACTTGAATGTGTTTATTTTTAGGTTAGCATTTTTAGGGTCTTAATTAAGAAGCCCTTTCCTGTAATAAAGTGTGAAATAAGACTTTCAGAATTTTCTGTTAAAGGTTAATATTTTCTTTCACATTTAATTCTTAGATTCATCTGGAATTTTATTTTTATGTATGTTAAGAAGTTCAGATCCAAATATATTTATTTCCTCTGAATAAACAGTTGTGCCATAATCATTAAACAATTCATTCTACACCTACTGTTCTGTTTTGCCAACACTGGTATTATTAATTTGCCATATGTTTTGCATGACTCTTTTCTGAGCTCTATGTTCTGTAACCACTCGTCAATATGCCTATGTCTCTGTGTGTATGTATGTGTGTGTGTTTGTGTGTGTGTGTGTGTATGCATGTATAAACTGAACAGGGACACAGAATAAAACTGAAACTGTTGATATCTGATAACCCAACAACATACACTTTATTCTCCTTTAGGTGAATTTGGGTTATTTTTAGGCCTTTGCTGTTTTTCATGTATTAGAAAACCAACTTAATAAGTTTCTACAAGCATATGTTGTTATTTTGATCAAATTATATTAAAACAAAACAACTTGAAGAGATTGCCTTTTTTAATGCTACTGAGACTTCTATTAAGTGTGCATGGTATATTTTTCCATTTAGTTTGCTTTCTTTTAAAGTTTTGAAGTTTTCTCCATAAAGGTCTTGCACAACTTTACTCTTATTGGAAAGTGAAACACATTACACAGTGTAAATTATATTTTTAATTATGTTTTCTAACTAATTATTGTGGAGGAATAAAAATCCATTTGATATTGATAAGCTTTATTAAGTTTAATATATTGTCTGTAGTTGATTTTGAGTCTTAAATGTAGAGATCATTATCAAAGGATGACTTTTTTTTTCTTACCTTATTATGATGCTTAAGATTCCCAATGCAACACTAATTCAAAGGTATAGTAAGTAGGTATTTTTGTCTTAGTCCTGATTTTAAAAGAAATATTTTTAATACTTAGCAATTTAAAATAACATTCATTACATTTTCTCATTGATAATCTTTATCATGTTAGAGAAGCATTCATCTTCTATTCATTTGCTAAAGGGTTTTGTTTGTTTTGTTGTTTTTGTTTTGTAAATCCTAGTGGATGTTGAATTCTATTCAAGAATCTTCATGAGTCAACTGAAATGGTAATGCAGTTTTTCTCCTTAAACCTTTAATACAGGTAATTTCATCTTTCTAATACTAAATGATATTGCATCCTAAAAATAAATTATATTTTAGAATAATACACTTTCTTTTGCATACGCTGCTAGATTCAGTTTGTCCCACTGAATCTTCACATTGTGAAGTAGGTGCTTTACAGTCTCCTTACAGAGTGTTCTTTAGTAGTGATATGATCAAGGGTAAAGGTAGAACTTGCCCTCAAACCTGTCTGGTTGCAAACTCCAAGATTTTAACCATCTGCCATAACTCTTTGGATCCTTTGAAGTTTACAACTCATGAACGTGCATCAACATACATTTGCATAGTGTCCACTAGTCTAGTTTTTTCCTCTTGAGACAGTAAGATCCAACAGGCTGATGTAATTAAACTGATGGACCTTGAAAATCAACCTTTTAGATGTCTGAGTGTAAAAAGAGGAAAAAATGATTGAACTTCAGGCATTAACATGCTCCAAGACCAGAGGGATAGATTATAAATGCAGACTAAAATGTCTTTTAGGTCTATTATAGAGAATGATTCTAAGTTTATCAAGTTACCATCTTAATAGGAAGGGAAGGACCTCATCTCCTTCCCATTTATGTATTAATAGATTTATGTATCTATCAAGTCTATTTACACAAGCCCACCTGCACTTACACACTTCCTCATCAGAACCTTTACCATTGTCAATCGTTCAATACAAAAGACATTCACTGAAAATGAAGCTTTTGGCAAGCTTTCACCAAACCATTTAATGTCCAAAGATTAATTCAGATCTCCTCTTATGTTTTTCTTTCACTTTGAACATGTATGTTTTCTCAACCTACTCCAGTTACTCCACATCCTTTTCTAAATTCCATCACTAGAGCCAAACACCATAGAGAACCCAAATGAACTGGAAAGAACCTAGGTCAAGGGAGGCAAATGCTTTGGAAAATTCAAGAATGGGTGTCAAGGGGTTCTGTCCCTTCTGTGCTGTTAAAAGCCTGCCCGTATTCAAGAGATCATGTTCTAGGCATTAATGGTATGCTGGAGATCCACAGAAATGACTGGAATCTCTGCTCTGGAACTTTGCTTCTCTCACATTGTCTTGAGGAGCCCTCTCTTGACCACCCTAATTTGCAGCTCTCCCACCCTGACTCTCCCTAATCTTTCTTATGCTATTTTCCTTATAGCACTTATGACAATAATTAACAACACATATTATTGTTAGATCAATTCCAACAACAGTTAGCCAACTACAGTTGACCTTGAACAATGCAGGTTTGAACTGTCCAGGTGCACTTACATGCAGATATTTTTCAATAGTAAATACTATAGGGAGGGCTACATAATCAGTGGCTGGTTGAATTCATAGATAAGAGGAACCAAGGATATAGAGGGCTGACAATAAATTATGCACGGATTGACCCCCACCTTGTTCAAGGGTCAACTGTATATCAAGAGTTGGCCAACTATACAAACCAACAATAACAATAAATATAGCACTTTATTTTTAATTTGACACACATGGAAAGTTTCATGATGGGAGAAATTTTTTGTCTGCTTTTTGTTTGTTCCTTAATGTACTCAGGTACCTAGAGCAGTGCCTGGGACATAGTCACTGTGCCATGAATACTGATGGAAAGAGAAAAGGACACTGGAATGAGGGAGGTAAGGAGAGGAAAGTGAAAGGGAAGTCGCTCAGTCATGTCTGAAGTTGGCCTTCATCTCTCACTGTGCAACCTGGATTGGAACATGCTGACCACCACTGTTGGTCACTAGAGCAGGGTCTATATTCCTAAAATGTGGAGACAAATGATCTCAGCTCAGATATGCATAGAGAGTTTCCCAAGTACACAACCAGCAAGAATAGCCATTTAAAGGTCTAAGAATTGTGTTAACCTTAAAACACCAAAATCAATAGACAGCAGCAGAAAGGAATGGACTACGGATATGCACAGTGACATGATGGAATCTGAGAATCCCTGTGCTTAATGAAAAAAGCCAGGCACACAAAAGAAGCGGGCATTGTATGACCCCATTTGTGTAAGATGCAAACTAATCTACAGTGATAAAAAGCAGAGGAGTGCTGGCCTGGGGCCATAGGTGGAGGGAGGAATGGACTGCACAGAGGCACGAGACATCTCTGGCAGAGGTGATGGAAATGCTCTGCATCTTGGAAGTGGCTTTATAGGAGCTTATGACTGTCAAACCCCATTGAACTGTGTACTTTAAATAAATGTGGTTTATTAGACAGAAAATATTTTTCAATAAAGTCAATAAGGAAAAGAATACCATAACTAGCACAGGGAGAGGCAGATGGCTCTTTAGCTTGGTTTTCTATCCAAAGAACAATAGCCACCAGACCTCTGTATAATCATCAGTCCAGATATCTACAATATGCAATCTCAATTATTTCTCTCACTTGCCCTTCCCCCCTTTCTAGCCATCACTCCTCCTCCTGATATGAAGAAATCCTGAAAAAGTATATCAGCATGCACAGTTCCACTCCTTCCACCTCAATACCTGTGTGGCCACCCTAGATGTTGTTTGTACCGTTTGTCACCATACGAGGTTTAGCCAACACTCCATTTGAACCAAGGCAGCCATAATCCCCAGCATCTCCCTAGAGATTCACCCTGACCCTAGCCTCACCTTACTGTCCTCTTAGAAGTGTTTAAAGATCAGGAAAGTACCACAGAATGAAAGAAAAAAAAAAGAAAGAAAGAAAGTGTACTTCCAATAGAAAGATTTTTCATTTAAATGCACTTTATTGTGTGATGTATTCCTTTAATTAAAGTGTGTGTCTGGGTGCATTGGTTGCTATTACAGTGCAATTCCTCATGTTTATTGAACGCAAGAGTAGCTAGGGCAATGCAGTGGAAACTCACACATTAGCTAGAGTGCAACTTAAAGCTATAGTTCCCTGATCTTTTGAGCTTTTAAGAGGCAGATAATCTTCAGAGTTTGTGGCTCATTGTGATGAGATGCTCTCTATCAATTTGCATAGGTCTCTTCTGAAAAAACAATGTTTATTTCCAAAAACCTTATGTGGTTCATCTTGTTGTCTCACCGAGATTGCATCTTTCACCCCTAGAAGAAACACAGAACCAGACAGAGAAAGGGCAGACGCTAGACAGTTTCTACAATCTTCAAAAGATGAGATAGGGATATTGCTAACACTCCCATCATCCATGTGACTTTATGGTTTATAGAGAACTCCTCCTAAAGGGCTTGTGAAGTGTTATTACCTCCCATTCTGACTGTGGAACTAAAGAGGCAGAGGGTGAATGAGGTACCCAGGTGGTACAGAAAACAGCAGAGATGTGCCAGACCCACTGGCTCCAAGGCCAGTGCTCTTTCCACCACCACAGAGTTGGCAGTAAGGTGGCTGCTCTGATTCTGCCATGAGTCATGACCAGCTTTAGAACAAATCCTGGAACCTCTCTGGGTTTTAGTCTCTTTATCTGTAATCAGAGGGGATATTTCAACATCCATTTAATTCTTAAATTCTAATAGTCTCTTAAATATTCTTTCATAAACTGAGAAATGGGAAACCAGAGAAAAGGGAGTTTTATTTCATGATTATAGGAGAATGGTTAGTTTTCTTCCTTGTGAGGGCTCTGCAGCAGCATGAAAAAAAGGTAGCATTTATTGCACTGTTGCTCCTGCCTTTTTCTAAAATATACTGAGATAAATGCCATCATAAAATATCAGATCTTTAAAAATCAGTTATTAGTCAATTAACCCCAAGAGAGCAACTGTTTTCATTCCCTCATAATCTCTGACAGGTCTCCTCAACATACATCTATACATTTCCATGCTGATATATTATCTCACTGCGATTTTTTACAAAGAAGAAGGTTTACCCTTTTGTTCTTCTTTAGGGCAAATATTGCACCTCTTGAATACTTTTTCTCTCCACCTGGATTGTGAGCTTCTTGAGGGCAGAGATCCTAAATAACACGTCTTCACATGTGCCTCAGTATTTATTATTTGTTACTAGTAACACTAAAAGCCTTAATAGACATTTCTAATATGTTCTTCTGCTTCTTGAATTTGTCTTTCCACAATTAAAGCTCCTCTTTCTTTTTCAGATTCCCCTAATAAAGTCAATTTGTCATTTTGGCTCTGGTATTCACTAGCTTTCAGTATAGAGGCAAATCACATACTTCCCTAATGACTTATTTTTAATTCTTCAATTTAAAAATTAAAAAAATTACCAATTCACCAGGTAAATGTGGTATAAAAAGTACATGGAAGCACTTAGCACAGTACCTAGTATATAACAAGGGCTCAATAAACACGTGTTAGACACAAGAATACAAAACAATGTGTGTCTATGTTTATAGTTCCCCTTAGAGTCCAAGGGAAAAAAGAAGAAGAAGAAGAAAAAAGAACTATACAGTCACAACTTGATCCAATCCTAACTTCTCAAAACTACTCACCATTACTCCGTCAGTAACGTTCAACAAGATGGACAACATCCTCTAAAAACACACTGGCTATAAAGTAGTCACCACAAGCCTCTTCTGATAACTCAAATGCAACAAAAACCATGATTCAGGTACCAAAGGATAGTTCAAAAATACATCAGAAGCATAAAAGCACCCATAATACTATTACAGCCTTCAAGTTCATCCAGATTGGAATAAATTCAGGACTGCTGATGGGAAAAAAAAAATATCTCCATGGGGAATTTCTACTGGATATCAGGAAAATACAGACCTTCATCCAAGAACTGATTATTGGGTATATAGTATATGCTGGGCACTAGTGATTCACAAAGGGACAAGGATCTTCTCCATTGTACACACAGTCTATGCAAAAAATAAATAAATAAAAGAAAGAGTGTTTATAATATGAAGTGGTAGATGCTAAGATGAAGCTCTGTCTGTGCAAAACCGAAAAGGAACCTGAATTTTACATAAGGCAGTTGGGGAAGGCATTTTTTAAAAGATAGGATTTGAGCAGAGACTTGAAGGCAACAAGAACCTAAGTCAAGTGAATACCCTACAACCCAAACAGGGTGACAGAAAAGAGGGTTGAGCTAGGATTGTACTCGGCAATGGAAGCCTGTGTCATGGGGGCTCTGAGAGACGGAGATGGGCCCAGGGCAGGGGATGGGCAGGCACACAGGGAAGACTACATATGGTGCCCGGGCCATGAAAGACTTTAAGGCTTTTACTGAGTGAGGTGGAATCTACTGGAGTTTTTTTTTTTTTTTTTAATTGAAGTAACGTTGGTTTATCACATTATATGTTTCATGTGTATAATACTATATTTCTACTTCTGTATACCGTATATCATGCTCAGCACTAAAAATTTAATTTCCATCTATCATCATCACATACGTTGATTCCCTTTACCCATTTCAGCCTTCCCTCCACTGGCCCCTTAAACTCGAGTAAATACTACTCTCTTATCTATACCTTAATGTTTGTTTTTCTTTGGTTTAGTGTATTCATGACTTTTTTCTGTTTGTTCATTTGTTTTTTTTATATTTCATATATGAATGAAATCACAAGATGTTTGTCTTTCTCCATCTGACTTATTTCACTTAGTGTAATACCCTCAAGATGCATCCATGCTGTCATCATGGATAAGTAGCATTCCATTGTGTATAAATACCACATCTTTTTCCATTCATCCACTGAGGGGCACTTAGGTCATTTCTATAACTCAGCTATTGTAAATAATGCATGTATCATTTTTGAATCAGTATTTTTATATTCTTTGGAGATTTTTAATCAGGGATGACATAATACTTACATTTAGTAGATCATTTGGCTGCTTTATGAAGCCAAAATTGATGGTAGGTGGACAACAAAGGAAGAGAATGTGAGGCGGGATGATGGTGCCACAGAGCAGACTGGAGCAGTGGAGGAGGGCATGAGCAGCACTGGGATTCTAGATATGTTTCAGAAATAGAGCCAAGATGACTTTCTTAGTGATGGATGGTAGAATATGAAATAAAGAGAAGCTCCAAGACTCTAAAGTATTTTCCCTGAAAATCTGGAAGAATGAAATGGTGAGAGGGGCAAATTTGTGAAGGGGAATGAATAGAAACCATATGCTTATTTTAGGATGGAATATTTGGCCCATTTATGAGATACCTATATTGAGAAGTTAAGTAGGCAGTTGGCGATGAACAAATCTGGGGTACAGAGGAGAAATCTGGGCTAATAATTAGGATAAATAAATGGTATTTAAAATCATGAGCCTGCCTGAGATCATAATAAGAGGTACAAGATCATAAGAGGTACAAGAATTGTGCCCAAGGGCTCTTCAGTATCTTAAGAGGTCAGAAAGATGAGGTAGCATCAATAAAGTCTTCTGATATGGAGGAGCCAGTGAGGGAGAAGATATAGTGTTCCTTCTTCCATATAATTCCCCGCCACCCCTCACTCCTCCTCCTACTGAACACTTTTGACTGGCACTGCTGTATAACTTCTATCCATCTTCCAAATCTCAGTCTTCATACTAATTTCTCAGAAAGGACTTCTCTAATCCCCAATATAAAGTTTTCCCTAGTAATCACATCACATTGGTCTTTGCCTTCTTAACACTTTGGGTATAAGTCTGTGCACATATGTCTTTATTAATAGAATTAGATATGATGATTTGTATCATTCCATGTTTGTTTACATGTATACCACAATGAATATCCTCCTTCAATTGGACTATCGGTTATCTGTATGCAAGTGAAAAGTGAAGTCACTCAGTCGTGCCCGACTCTTTGCAACCCCATGGACTGTAGCCTACCAGGCTCATCTGTCCATGGAATTGTCCAGGCAAGAGTACTAGAGTGGGTTGCCATTTCCTTCTCCAGGGGATCTTCCCAACCCAGGATTGAACCCGGATCTCCCACATTGCCGGCAGACGCTTTACCATCTGAGCCACCAGGGAAGCCTTCTGCGTGCAAGTGCACGGTCTAATCCCATCCACCCCAGGGTGCAATTGTTGAATTAATGCAAGAATGAACATCAGACTCCTGGGTAGGGGTCCAATGTTCATTAACTAATTTCAATGTAATAGCAATACTGTGATGTTTACAAAATTACTCCCACTTTGCAGGCATGAAAACTGAGGATGACAAAGTTGAGTAACTGGTTGAAAGCCACCTTGTTAATAAGCAACTAGACCAGGATTTAAAAGAAAACACAAGTCTATCTAATTCCAAGCAGATGCCCTTTCCATATTGCCCCTACACTATAGCAGTTCCGTTAGTATTTGATGCTGGTCTGTTTAGAAAGTAGTCAATAACAAATGGAAGAAGAAGTGAGGAGACTTGTTAAGCTCAAGCCTCATCTTCCCGGTCATTACCCCATACCTCTCAAGTTCTCCACCTTTACTTACTCACCACCTCACACACTACACACTGCACGTCTGTCTATGCCGAAAGGTCACCATTTGTCCTTCCTCTGTAGCCACTTTCTGCCATCCTCTGGCCTGTTTTATGATCTCACAGGGCCCACCCACGTGGACTGCATCAGTCCACCTGGCTTCCTCACGTTCCAGGTGGATTCAGCCAAAGGAAGGCACCTGCAGGAGTTTGGCAGGTAGGAAGACGAAGAGGGCAGGATTTGTCTTTCCCACTTCCTTCCTGCCTGCCTGGCCCTACATTTTCAGCAGGTGCTCCCTTTCCTATGACTTCAGCTATTGGATGCTCCCCCAGACCACTTCAGCTCACTCTAGGAATTCAAGTGTGCTTGCTCCTACAGGCTGCGAGGTCTGACAGCTTCCTACAGCTGCTTCCTACTGCTGGTCTTAGGGCCTTGCTGTGCTGCACACCCCTCTGAAGAGTCCCTTCACTCCATTCTCCCTGGAATTCTAGCTAGGGCCAACCTCCTCCTCTGGGCCTGAACCTTGGCTGATACAAGGTCAAAGCACACCCCTTCTCGGTGTTATCTTGCTCTGGCCCCAGCCCCTCCCATCTACCTGCACAGCCCAGGCTGTCAGGCAGCTCACTGTACCATGCCCACTCTGGTTTTACAGCCATCCACAGTCCCATAAAAATCAATGGAACAAAAACCCAGAGAATCTTTATCACACCTGAGAAATTTCCCATAACTGCCCTGAAATTGTCCTGGATCTCCTGTGGTAAAACTTAAAGAGATGAATAAAAGAAAAAGAAGGAAGAAGTTTTGACATCCAGGTGTAAACAAGCCATAATTCCCATCTTTTCCATGACTGGATGAGAAATGAAGTGCCCTGGAGGTGCTTGGCTATCTGAAGACAGAGATAATGTCTCGTGGGCCTCCAGTTCTGAGGGCCACACTGTTTGCATAAACATTTTCCAAACCCCAGCTCCCAATTTCTCGGGAGGGAGCCCTCGGCATCAAATAGAGCCTGGGCAGTAGGAACAGTGTGGGGGACAGGTGCCCAGCCTGGGTTCCCGCCTCTGCCCACTCAAGCTAGGACGCTGGGTAAGCACAATTAATGACAAAGCGGTTTGTACAGTTTATGTAAACATATTAAGACCTTGCTCTGCACGTTTATCTGACATTAAGTGATTAACCAGCTGCATAAGCTAATATTTATACATGACTTGTAATTGTGCAATGCAAATTAGGCCCCATTTATCAAGAATCGGAGAATTTAGAAAAAGAAACAAGAGTCCAGGGACATTCTAGTAAACCCTACATGTTCTAGGTGAGGAAACCAAAGCAGAGGAGGGGAATGATATGTCCATAGTGGGGAAGAGCAAGGGCTAAGGGTCCCAGTCTCCACTAGGTCTTTTTCCTGCTTTATTTTTTTCTATTTTCCACTCACAAGGAGAACACAGTACCAAATTCTTAAAGAGAATACAAATTCGAGTTTTTCTAACTTCTTTGAAGGCCAGAATAATAATAACTAACATTCTGTCAGCTCTTCCTCTATGCCAGTCAGATGCTAAGATCTCCATGGAGTAAAATGATTGAATCTCCCAACATAACTATGAGACTGATGCACTTGTTAGGAATTTAAAAGATTGAGAGCACAGATTCTATATCCTGGGTTCACATCCAGCTCTATTAAAGAGCTGCTTTCTGTCCCTGCTTTTACATCTATGAAATGGCAATGATGGCATTTATATCCTAGGGTGGTTGCATGATTAAGTAATAATCAAATAAAGCAGTTACCATGGTGCCTAAAACATAGCGAGCACTCTTAAGATGTTCCCTATTTTGTTGTTAATTATATCCTGTATTTTGTAGATAAAGGAAGAAAGGCAGAGAGATATTTTTTAAATGTGCTCAAGGACACACACAGATTCCCAGCTGCTAAACAACAAGGCCAGGTTCCAACCCAGGCCTTCCGTTTCCAGAGCCAACATTCCTTCTCACTGATACTGTCCAATAGCACATTCTGTGACGGTGGGAATGGCCTACAGTTGTGCTAACGCATACGCTGGGTACCAGCTGCATGTGGCTACTGAGAACTATGAAATGTGGCAAGGGCAGCTGGGGAGTGGGTTTTTTAATCTTATTTATTTGTAAGTAATTTATAGCCTTATTGAGTAATGACTACTGTATGGAATAGCTGACCTCTTCACTACCTTATCATTTTGGAGTCTTTATACCTAGCTTAGTACCTGACCTACGGGAGGCACTCCATTCACTCTCTTAGATATAAACCCTTATCCCCACCTTCCTGACATTAGGGTCTTCACAAGGCTATCCTCTATAAGGGGTTATATAACTAAGATGATCCCATAAATGTCTGTAAAATGGATGAATAAATAAATGAACTGCCACCTCAGTGAGGTCGAAAATGGCTCCGTGTGAAGCAAGGAGGGTCTCCTGGTCTCCCCTGCTCTGTCATGATGAAGACCCCTTACTCAACCTGCAGCCTTTCAGGCTTTGTCTGCTCTTAAGGAAAAACAAGTGGCCAGATTCAGAGGCCATAAATTATTGGTCACTTGGTCCCTACCTGGGCATACAGTTGAGTGTCTGGAGGAGAATTTGGAATGCACTGATCTCTCATTTTGATTCTGGTGGATGTATTTCTCCATGTGCCTAGAGAACTTTTAAAATGCACTTAAAGTCCACTTATATCCTATCTGGGACCTGAAAAATTAAGACACCTCAGCATGCAGTCTGAGCAGCCTCTGTTTGAATCCCAGTTCTGTTGTTTCTAGCTTGGGTGTGTTGAGTCTATTGATGTTGTAAAACCTTAGTCATCTTATCTTTAAAATGGGAACAACAGGGCCCTTCCCCAAAGGGTGGAAAGAGAGGCCGAGTATGAAGAGCTTAGCGCAATGCCCAATGTGTTGTACTTGTTCAAGAAACAATGTTCTACATCGCCCTGCAAGGTTGGAGTTATGGCAAACGCCTCCTCTAATCGGCCTGTCACTAGCCCATCCTTCCTTTCAAGGTTTTTCCCTTGAGGGGATTCTACAAGCAACTTTTCAAAGAAAAAGAATATTCAAAGAGTGAGCATAATGCTGGACCCGATCCATATTTTTGCATAAATTTTCAAATGGCAAATGCAATTTCAGGGAAAATTTTGGATAATCACCATCACCATCAAAAAGCACTTTAGTGCCTCTTCCTAAGTAGTACTGAAGGAAGAGGACAAGACCACAGAGTCCTGCCCTCCAGGCACATTTCAAAAGATCACTTAGACACAATCTGTTCTGTTCAGAAAATCTCCAAACCCAATGGCTTTCTCAGCTCTTATCCCTCTAACAGCATTTGATTCTTATCGAAACCTTGAACCTCTCTCCTTCCTTATGGCATCGTGCATTTCTGGTTTTCTTCCTGCCTCAGGAACATTCAACATTCTTCCTTTGTCTCCTTGGCTGGCTGCTGTTATCTCTGTTCTGCTACTTACTGCCCACTAAGGTTACTTAGTGACCTCTGAAAACTAACCTAACCATCCTGAACCTTGATACCACTATCCACAAAATCAACAAAACGATACCTACCTCAGAAGGTTAGTTTGAAGATTATATAGGAGAAATAGTCCATAACTAGATGGTATTTCATCTCTTAACAAGACTTTTTACATGATAAATAAAATAAAACTCAGAATCTTAAATAGTTTCCCAGCTTGGAAGGAAATTCCAAGGTGTCAAAATCAAACTGAAAACTCAAAATTAAAGTTATAATCAGGAGCTGTCTCAGTCATGATCAACGGTAAATACAGGCTCTTGGAACTGAGGGGTGGGTTCTAAGATTTATTCAAGGAAAAGAGAAATCTTTGTATCCTACAAGGTAAATAGTTGGAAACAGCCCATTTTAAAAGTTTGCAGTGTTATCAGACATGAGACAGAGCCTTAAAATATGTTAGTCAGTGTCTGGACAAGCAACAACAAACTGCCTACTGATCAAAGTCTTGGATTAGGGTGTGTGGGAATAGCCACCAAAGGAAACAAAATCACAGGCCAATTACTGCTATGGATCTGGAGTTTGAATTCATATGACCTGCATGAGAGATAGACAAATAGACATACAGATAGATAGATACGGCATATCCATTCATATGCTAAGGGATCAAACAGAGGCAAATGCAAAACCACCTATGGGGGATATTCTACAAGCCAAGGAACCTCCTAAGAATTCAGAATAGAAAACTCCATGTGAAGATGAACTAATTACTTAAAACACATACATAATTCCCACCCCCAAAACACACACACACACACACAAATAAAACTCTATGATATCTGAAATTAATGGAATTAATGAATGAGTCAGAAAAATGCTACAATATTTAAATTAGTATAAGTAAAACAGAACAATGCTTAGTATATATCAGGTATTCAACAGGTTCAGTTTCCCCACCCTCTTTTCTTCTATATCCTAAATATTGCTTCCAAAAGTCTGCCTTTGTCTCCTTGTGTGGGACATTTATTTTTGCTTTTGTTATAGTTTATTAATTCATTAATTCAGCAAAGGAGCCCATGAACAGACCTGAGCTTTAGGAAGACTGTCCTTTGTGCTACCACCAAATTGACTCATCAGATCAGATCAGATCAGTCGCTCAGTTGTATCCGACTCTTTGCGACCCCATGAATCGCAGTACGCCAGGCCTCCCTGTCCATCACCAACTCCCGGAGTTCACTCAAACTCACATCCATTGAGTTGGTGATGCCATCCAGCCATCTCATCCTCTGTTATCCCCTTCTCCTCCTGCCCCCAATCCCTCCCAGCATCAAAGTCTTTTCCAATGAGTCAACTCTTCGCATGAGGTGGCCAAAGTACTGGAGTTTCAGCTTTAGCATCATTCCTTCCAAAGAAATCCCAGGGCTGATCTCCTTCAGAATGGACTGGTTGGACCTCCTTGCAGTCCAAGGGACTCTCAAGAGTCTTTTCCAACACCACAGTTCAAAAGCATCAATTCTTTGATGCTCAGCCTTCTTCACAGTCCAACTCTCACATCCATACATGACCACAGGAAAAACCATAGCCTTGACTAGATGAACCTTTGTTGGCAAAGTAATGTCTCTGCTTTTCAATATGCTATCTAGGTTCGTCATAACTTTCCTTCCAAGGAGTAAGCGTCTTTTAATTTCATGGCTGCAGTCACCATCTACCAGTGGTTTTGGAGCCCAGAAAAATAAAGTCTGACACTGTTTCCACTGTTTCCCCATCTATTTCCCATGAAGTGGTGGGACCGGATGCCATGATCTTCGGTTTTCTGAATGTTGAGCTTTAAGCCAACTTCTTCACTCTCCACTTT
>NW_011495018.1:25561164-25563381 GCF_000754665.1 Bison bison bison
GAAATGTTTCTTTGGTATCTCTGATTTTCTTGAAGAGATCCCTAGTCTTTCCCATTCTGTTGTTTTCCTCTATTTCTTTGCATTGATCGCTGAAGAAGGCTTTCTTATCTCTTCTTGCTATTCTTTGGAACTCTGCATTCAGATGCTTATATCTTTCCTTTTCTCCTTTGCTTTTTGCTTCTCTTCTTTTCACAGCTATATGTAAGGCCTCCCCAGACAGCCATTTTGCTTTTTGGCATTTCTTTTCTATGGGAATGGTCTTGATCCCTGTCTCCTGTACAATGTCATGAACCTCATTCCATAGTTCATCAGGTACTCTATCTATCAAATCTAGGCCCTTAAATCTATTTCTCACTTCCATTGTATAATCGTAAGGGATTTGATTTAGGTCATACCTAAATGGTCTAGTGGTTTTCCCTGCTTTCTTCAATTTGGCAATAAGGAGTTCATGGTCTGAGCCACAGTCAGCTCCTGGTCTTGTTTTTGCTGACTGTATAGAGCTTCTCCATCTTTGGCTGCAAAGAATATAATCAATCTGATTTCAGTGTTGACCATCTGGTGATGTCCATGTATAGAGTCTTCTCTTGTGTTGTTGGAAGAGGGTGTTTGTTATGACCAGTGCCTTTTCTTGGCAAAACTCTATCAGTCTTTGCCCTGCTTCATTCCGTATTCCAAGGTCAAATTTGCCTGTTACTCCAGGTGTTTCTTGACTTCCTAATTTTGCATTCCTACACCAATGCAAAAAAAGGAATAAAAGAATTCAAGGCAATAATGGAGAACCAGGGACCAAGACAGCAGCAGGCAGTTCAAGGGAAAGGCAATCTATCTGCCTACAAGAGAGTAGCCATGTGGTTAAAAAATATATATGAGAGAAGGAGCTAGTGGGATAGAGCAGGGAGCCACTTGAGGAATCTTCATGCCACTAGTGGATTCTAATGGGTTGGGTCCCCAAGCTTAGGAGCAAAAAGCATCCTTCCAAACTTTGTGTGTGTGTTTTAAAGGCCAAGAGTTGGACCATGGAAGAATGAATCCTCCTGATCCCCGATTATATAATAGGGCTACATTCAGGGTTTTCAGAAGTTACTCTTGGAGCAAGAGATGTTCACTCTGGAGGGGACAACAGTAATTGGAGCAAGTACTAAGCTGTGCCACCTATTTAAATGGTTTTTACAAGGAGAGAAAGAGGACTTCTGAGCTTTGGAAAACAGTGTTTGAATGAGGTGGTACCCAAAGAGAAATTATTTCCGGTGGATAGAAGAGTAAAAAGGAGGTATATTTTTACTTTAATGTGATAAGGCCCTAGCTAATAATTAGAATTCTCCAAAACCAGAATTGGCTGCTTTGAGAAAATGAGCTCCCTGAAACTGGAAATGTGTAAACAGAAGCTCTGTGGTTGCTGTCAGAGCTAATATACAAAGGATTTGGGAGCTGGACTAAAGACCTGTCCAGCTCACAGATTCTATGAGAAGACCCTAAGAAGATAAAAGGCAAAGAAAAAAGGTTAAAAGCAGCAGCAAACACACTGCAAAAATATTTACCAATGAGAATATATAAAAGAAATTCTATATCTAGAAGTATTAATGAAAACTAAAAGAATTTAATTAAATAAATGATAATAAGAGTGTTTTCCCTCTCTTCCTTTTTCCTGTTTCATAACAGAGGGTGAGTACTCATTCATATATGCAATCCAAAGGAACAGCACCAAGTGACATGGGCACAACTGAAATGCTAAAAATGTCATAGTTCCCACGCTGTCATCACTTCCCTCCTCTGTGTATATTTCCATGAGAAAGAGCTAGATCAAGCTCTGCTGTCTTCAACCCTGTAATTAGAGAACATGGACCCTGATGCATAGAGTCAGAATCCCAGCTTGTGGCTTAAGGGGCAAAGATAGCCCAGTCACGGCCATCCACACTCCATGCTAACCAAGGGCTGATGCTTTCTCCTAGGAAACTCCTTAATGATATATGGTCCTATTATCCAACTATTGCCCAAGTGGCCCCCTTGGCCTAAGACCTCTGGCCTTTCTAGTTTTGAGTCTGGAGAAATAGATATTAAGGAGATTGAAGGATCAAAGAACCTTGGGAGGTAACTTCACTCAAGAGAAAATATCCTCTGAAGTCCTAAAAAAGTTAAAACTCAAGATAGTAAAAAAATAATTTTTTAAAAATGCAGAATAAGAAAACAAACAGAAAAAAAAAAAAAAACCTGCCAAGG
>NW_011495018.1:25563562-25567520 GCF_000754665.1 Bison bison bison
AAACTCCAGTACTTTGGCCACCTCATGTGAAGAGTTGACTCATTGGAGAAGACTCTGATGCTGGGAGGGATTGGGGGCAGGAGGAAAAGGGGACGACAGAGGATGAGATAGCTGGAGGGCATCACCAACTCCATGGACATGAGTCTGAGTGAACTCTGGGAGTTGGTGATGGACAGGAAGGCCTGGCGTGCTGCGATTCATGGGGTCGAAAAGAGTTGGACATGACTGAGCGACTGAACTGGACTGAAGGATCCTTTACCCACAGGACTCTCATGGTACACCCATGAGCTTTATATCGGGATTCTCACCTACATAGAATGAAGTAAGTTCAGAAATGTAAAGTCACATACTCTAGGTCTCACCATTGGGAAAAAAGAGAAGCATGGAGTTATAAACCCAGGTCTTTTGAGTCCAAGTCCAATTCTCTCCAGAGCCTAACTCTGTGTCCCTCAAGAGGGTCAACTTTCAGCTGACTATTAATTATGAATTGTCCTCTAAACTGTTTCCTTAACTGAGCCTTTTTCCATAACAGATCTCTCACCAAGCATGTGTCAAGTACCTAATAAGTACCCCAGTGAGTTTCCCTCCTTGGTGAAATCTTCCTCATCCTTCAAAGTCCAGCTAACTCCCTCCCCCAATATTCTGTAGTCTCCACAATCCCTTCCCTGCTGGTGGTCTCAGAAAGTCATTAGTTTCTTAGATTCCTATGTCAACATATGTGATTAACAGTTCATTACTTTTTCTCTCTCATTAGACTGAGCTACTTCAGGGAAGGTCTGAGTCTGATTCATCATTATATCCACATAAGCACTGTATACAATTATTTAAACCTTTCAAGTTCTCAGTGAAGTTTTGTAGAATGGAAAAGCAACCTCCGGCATAAGAAAATGAGGGTCTTGTTACAGAGCCAAGCTGTACACATGAAACAGACATTGAAGAAAAGATCGTTACATGCTACACTGTGTATCCCAGATTTTAATTACTGCAGAGATAATCCCTAAGGGAGAGTCCCCGGAAAACAAAAAGCACACATATACCTCTCCCACCTCCAGCTCCAGATGTGCTCTCTCCTCTCAGAGATTGGAAGCATCAACAAAGGGTTGTTCCCTATGACTATAAAGACAGGTCACTGTCTGATCAAGACTGGATTTCTTGATATGATTATTGATGGAAAGTCCAAGTCTCACACCAAGAGAGACAGAGTTGGACAGAAAAGCACACATACTAAATTCTAAACAAAACTGAAAGTCTACACGAAGCTGATAAAAGGCAAAACTAAAGATTATCTCTGCTGCTGCTAAGTTGCTTCAGTCGTGTCCGACTCTGTGCGACCCCATAGACGGCAGCCCACCAGGCTCCCCCGTCCTTGGGATTCTCCAGGCAAGAACACTGGAGTGGGTTGCCATTTCCTTCTCCAGCACATGAAAAGTGAAAGTGAAGTCGCTCAGTCGTGTCCGACTCCTAGCAACCTCATGGACTGCAGGCCTACCAGGCTCCTCCGTCCAAGGGATTTTCCACACAAGAGTACTGGAGTGGGTTGCCATTGCCTTCCCCAAAGATTATCTCTAGGTTTTGAATAGTTTATGGTAAAGAACTGATGCACTCAAATAGCCTTTGTTATTTTAATACAGACAGTTCCCAACCTCCAGGTGAACTATGTCAAGAAGAAATCACCTTCACAAGATTACTTAGCCTTTTTATCACCTGTAATATCTTCTCTGTGTGGTAATCTGAGCTTCCAGGGACCATCTCTGGAAAAAAAGCCACGTTTTCCATTTTCCACACACCTTGGCTGCATCTTCCTTCACTGAAATACTGAAGTATTTCCTTTCATCTCTTCACTGGGATGTGAGGGCAGAAATTTGTATTTATCTGACATTTTAAAGTTACATTTTAGTAGTAAGGATATTTTTTTTATTACTAATTCTTTTCTCTCAAAGTCCCTTTAATAGCTTCAGAGCATCTTCTCTTACACTAGGTAATTTTACTTTTCTGAAACCAGTTAAAATAGTTCTATTTTACAAGTGAAGAGGTACAAAGTACGCTCAGTCACAGAGAACACAGTATGGCCGACCCTGGTAAGTATTCGACGTGCTCTTGGGAAGAATGTATTCTGCTTTGTTGGATGAAGTATTCTATCAACATCAGTTAGACTAAGTTGCTGTGTTGTTTAATTCTATATCCTTACTGATTTTTCTTTCTACTTGTCCTATAAACTAACAAAGAAACAAAAATTAAATTTTAAAATGCCATTTAAAAATTATAATTATGAAATGCTTAGGGATAAATCTGGCAAAAAGAGATGCAAGACCTATAAAATATTTATATAAAATATTGCTGAGTTAGATTAAAGAAAACCCAAATAAATAAAGACAATATGTTCATGAATCAGAAGACTTAATATATGTAAAATGCCAATTATACTCAAATTGACCTATAGGCTTTCTGTAATCTTAATAAAAAATTCCAGAATCTTTTTCTGGAGAGGCGAAATCAACAAGCTGATATTCAAATTCATATGGAAATTCAAAGTACCTAGAATGACAACAACTTTGACAAATAAGAACTTTAACAGACTTACTCCCTGACTTCAAGACATTATAAAGTTACAATAATCAAGATATTGTAGCATTGGTGTCAAACAGACAAATAAATGGTTGAAATGGAATAGAGTCCAGAAATATAACTGTATGTATATGGACAACTGATTCTTGACAAAAGTTCAAAGGCAATTCAATGGAGACGTTATGATCTTTTCAATAAGTGGCACTGGAATAATTTGGCATCCACATGCAATAATAATAAACTTTGACTTATACCTTGCACCATCAGCAAATTTAACTCAAAACAGATCTATAAGGCCTAAATATAAAACTTAAAACTATAAAACATTTACAAAAGGGCAGAGGAAAAATCTTTGTAAACTTGACTTTGGCAAAGATTTCCTAGATATTATACCAAAAATATGATCCAAAAACAAATAACTGAAAAATTACACTTTATCAAAGTGACAAGAGTTTCTTCATTGAAAGACACTGTTTAGAGAATTAAAAGACAACCTATGGTATGGGAGAAAAATACCTGGAAATCCTATATCTGATAAAGGACTTTCATTCAGAATATAGAAGGATTCTCAATACTCAATAATAAGACAAAAACAACTGAATTTTTAAATAGGCAAAATATTTTCTCAGTGATATCATCAAATAAATAATATAGAAAGCAAAAAAGCACACGAAAAGATGATCAAAATATCCTTAGTCACTAAGAGAATGAAAACTAAAATCACTACATCACTACACACCTATTAGAATGATCAAAATTTTTTAAAAATAACCATAACAGATGGGAGTATGCTGCTGCTGCAGCTAAGTTGCTTCAATCGTGTCTGACTCTGTGCGACCCCATAGATGGCAGCCCATCAGGCTCCACCGTCCCTGGGATTCTTCAGGCAAAAACACTAGAGTGGGTTGCCATTTCCTTCTCCAATGCATGAAAGTGAAAAGGGAAAGTGAAGTCGTTCAGTCGTGTCCGACTCTTCATGACCCATAGACTACAGCCCACCAGGCCCCTCCATCCATGGGATTCTCCAGGCAAGAGTACTGGAGTGGGGTGCCATTGCCTTCTCTGAGATGGGAGTATATCAAACTAAAAAGTCTTTGCAAAGCAAAGAAACTATCAACAAATGAAAAGGCAGCCTACTCAGTGGGAGAAGATATTTGCAAATGATATATCCAACAAGGGGTTAATATCCAAAGTGTATAAAGAACTAGAGATCTCTTCAATAAAATTTGAGATACCAAGGGAATATTTCATGCAAAGATGGGTAAAATAAAGGATAGAAATGGTATGGACCTGACAGAAGCAGAAGATATTAAGAAGAGGTGTCAAGAATACACAGAAGAACTATACAAAAAAGATCTTCATGACCCAGATAACCACAACTGTGTGATCACTC
>NW_011495018.1:25567653-25601032 GCF_000754665.1 Bison bison bison
TATGGAATTGCAGTTGAGCTATTTCAAATCTGAAAAGATGATGCTGTGAAAGTGCTGCACTCAATATGCCAGCAAACTTGGAAAACTCAGCAGTGGCCACAGGATTGGAAAAGGTCAGTTTTTATTCCAATCCCAAAGAAAGGCAATGTCAAAGAATGCTCAAACTACCGTACAATTACACTCATCTCACACACTAGCAAAGTAATGCTCAAAATTCTCTAAGCCAGGCTTCAGCAGTACATGACCCATGAATTTCCAAATGTTCAAGCTGGATTTATAAAAGGCAGAGGAACCAGAGATCAAATTGCCAACAACCATTGGATCATTGAAAAAGCAAGAGAGTTTCAGAAAGCCTTTGGCTGTGTAGATCACAACAAACTGTGGAAAATTCTTGAAGAGATGGGAATACCAGACCACCTGACCTGCCTCCTGAAAAATCTGTATTCAAGTCAAGAAGCAGCAGTTACAGCTGGACATGGAACAATGGACTGGTTCCAAATAGGGAAAAGAATACATCAAGATTGTATATTGTCACCCTGCTTATTTAAATTATATGCAGAGTACATCATGAGAAATGCTGGGCTGGAAGAAGCACAAGCTGGAATCAAGATTGCCAGGAGAAATATCAATAACCCCAGATATGCAGATGACACTACCCTTATGGCAGAAAGCGAAGAAGAACTAAAGAGCCTCTTGATGAAAGGGAAAGAGGAGAGTGAAAAACTTGGCTTAAAGCTCAACATTCAGAAAACTAAGATCATGGCATCTGGTCCCATCATTTCATGGCAAATAGATGGGGAAACAGTGGAAACAGTGGCTGACTTTATTTTTTTGGGCTCCAAAATCACTGCAGATGGTGATAGCAGCCATGAAATTAAAAGACGCTTATTCCTTGGAAGAAAAGTTATGACCAACCTAGACAGCATATTAAAAAGCAGAGACAGTACTTTGCCAACAAAGGTCCATCTAGTCAAGGCTGTGGTTTTTCCAGTAGTCATATATGGATGTGAGAGTTGGACTATACGGAAAGCTGAGGGCCAAAGAATTGATGCTTTTGAACTGTGATGTTGGAGAAGACTCTTGGGAGTCCCTTGGACTGCAAGAAGATCCAACCAGTCCATCCTAAAGGAAATCGGTCCTGAATATTCATTGGGAGGACTGATATCGCAGCTGAAACTGCAATACTTTGGCCACCTGATATGAAAAACTGACTCATTTGAAAAGACCCTGATGTGGGGAAAGATTGAAGGCAGGAGGAGAAGGGGACAACAGAGGATGAGATGGTTGGATGGCATCACCAACTCGATGGACATGAGTTTGAGTAAACTCCAGGAGTTGGTGATGGACAGGGAGGTCTGGTGTGCTGCAGTCCATGGGGTTGCAAAGAGTCAGACACAACTGAGCAACTGAACTGAACTGAACTGTTGCCTGCCAGCCTCCTTGTCCATAGGATTTTCCAGGAAAGAGTACTGGAGCTTATTGCCATGCTCTTCTCCAGGGGATCTTCCCCATCCAAGGATTGAACCTGGGTCTCTTATGTCTCTTATGTCTCCTGCATTGGCAAGTGGGTTCTTAACCCCTAGTGCCACCTGAAAAGTTCATTCATAACATATCCAAATGTCAAATCATTAAATCATTATGCAGTATACCTGAAACTAACATAATATTTTGTCAATTATATTTCAATTTAATTCATTAATTAAAAATTAATTATAACAAGTGTTGATGAGGAGGTGGCACAACTGTAACTCTCATGTTCTACTCTTGGGAACGTAACATGGCATGAGGACCTTGGAAAACAGTTTGGCATATTCACAAAAATTTGAACCTACAGCTATCATATGATCCAATCATTGCAGTATTAAGTAGGTATCCAAGAGAAATAAAAGCATATATCTGTGCAAAACTTATGCAGGAGTGGTCATAGCAGCTTTATGCACAATAGCCAAAACCTAGATTAATCCATTAATACGTGAATGGATAAACCAATTTTGGTATAGAATGGAATACTCCCCAGAAAAACTAATAATAAAGCACTGATATGTGCAACATGGATGGATCTCAAAATACTATGATAAGAGAAGAAAGCCATGCAAAACAGAGTACATTCTGTTCCTTTTATACAAAATTCTAGAGATGTATGCTAACCTATAGTTACTGTCAGCAAATCCCCAACTGTGAACACTGTGAGGGGTGGGAGGAAGGAATTACAAAGGAGCGTAAGGGAGTGATAAATATGCTGATTTTCTTGACTCCAGTTATGAACACAGGCATGCTAGTGTCAAAACTTATCAGATTAGTACAGTTTAATATGTGCAGTTATTACACATCAATTATGCCTCAATAAAGTTGTTTATAAACATCTGAAAGCAATTCATAGACTGACCTTAGTTTTACTTTAAGTAATGTTTATGAGTACTTAAAAATGTTTAACTCCAGAAGAACATTTTAACTCTTCAATACCTATATCTTCAAGATATCACTCTTCAAATGCCAAATAAACCATTTTGAAGCTAGCTCAGACCTTTTCCCTAAATATGTTTTCATAACGATCTAGAGTTCTATTTTTGTCATGCCTAGCATTTTCACCATAAACACCTTTGGGACAAGCAATTTCACAGTGCAACTATTCAGTACAATAATTAGTTGAAAAGCAATTTTGACATAAAAGATAAAATAATTGGTTGGCAATTTGGTTTCATTTCATCATTGACATGCTGCTCCTATTTTTATATTATATAAATTTTAGGTCTCATATGGTCTATACTGTGATGAGTGGACACAATGGCCTTAAATTAGCAGATAACAACTCTAGTCTTTGGAAATATGGCACTAAGAAAACTTACAGGAAGTGTGAGGCAAGAAAGTATAAAGCCAGTCTGTACACTACTAGAAAATGATAACAAAACAGTCTGCAAATCTTTCAGGAAACCCAGCCACCTTCCCACTCGTCAAAACCAAGCTACGGCAAATGAAAAAGAGGTTGCTTATGATTCACAACAGGCTTTGGGAGCTTTAACTATGGAGTCTTTGGCTGATTTAGATACAATAGCTTGTTCACTCATGTCATCTTTACCAAATTTATCACGCAACACGAGAAACTGAAGGCAAGGAAGAAAAATCAAGCTCCCCCATCCCCCTCAAAGACACGTTACATGATTCCTGATGAACTTAAGTTTCTTGAAAATGACAAAAATTCTTTGCTATTTGTTAGTGTACAACATGATGCCAACAGAATTTCAGCATTCGATATGGAAATTGGCTTTGATGATTTGCTGAAATATGACTGGGCATGTGATGGAACATTTAACTGAAATCCACATATGTTCTGCCAGTTATGTACATTACACATATTGACGAAAAATAACAGCATCCCTCCTCTGTTTTCCTTCCAGGGAAATCTGAAGAGTTTTACAGCAGATTTTTCTGTATCATGAAGAATTTATGTCTAACATTAGGTCCTGAAGCCTTAACAATCAACTTTGAGAAACAAATTAATTATAGTTTTCTCTAAGATACACCCAAATATGATGATAACCATCAGTGTACACATTTTAAATATATTCAATATTTTTTATAGTTTCATTTTTCACAATAAAATATTTTGCTAATTTTATTATTTTTCCATGTTTCATTGTGTTCTTTTAATGCCCTTGTTTTATTTTCATTATTTTATCTTTTACAGCAAATTATCTTATGGTCAATTAGTTATGCAGTGAAACTGCCTGCAGTGAAGGTAGGGAAAAGATTCAATACCTAGAACTCTATTTTGTAGACTTATCATCATTGCCATCAATTACTCATTTCATCAATGCTTCTCTGTCCATGACAGGTGAGATAGTATCAGTATCCTTCATTATTGCATCCCTATGTCATGGTACACAGTATGTGCTCAATAAGTACTTGTGGAATATAATATCTCTGACCTGTTATCTGGGTGATTAAGAAGGAAGTTGTTGATACTTTCATTATACTAAAAAATATGAGATAGTTTTTGCTCTCTAAACTTTTCTTCATTTTCCCATTTATTCCATCAATATTCATTTGAGAAAAAAATTATTTCAAGATTCTAAAACATGAATTGATGCTTTTGAACTCTGGTGTTGGAGAAGACTCTTGAGAGTCCCTTGGACTGCAAGGAGATCCAAGCAGTCTATTCTAAAGGAGATCAGTCCTGGGTGTTCTTTGGAAGGAAGGATGCTGAAGCTGAAACTCCAGTACTTTGGCCACCTCATGCGAAGAATTGACTCATTGGAAAAGACTCTGATGCTGGGAGGGATTGGGGGCAGGAGGAGAAGGGGACAACAGAGGATGAGATGGCTGGATGTCATCACTGACTCAATGGACATGAGTCTGAGTGAACTCCGGGAGTTGGTGATGGACAGGGAGACCTGGCGTTCTGCGATTCATGGGGTCGCAAAGAGTCAGACATGACCGAGCAACTGAATTGAACTGGACTGAACTGAAAACATGAATCTTTGTAAGAATTTGTTAGGCCCTGGTATCAGTTAATACGTTACTTGTGAGGGAAAAAAAAAAAAAAGACATACATCATGGCATACTTTTCAGTTATTTTTAATGATTAAGTTGTGATACCTGTAATGGTGATTAGATGAATAATATCAGTTATTTACTTGATTTTTAAAGTGGTATTTCTCAGCATCAAAAAAGGGAAGAGATTGTAAAAACCTGAGGGTAAACAGATTATATCAAGGGTAATGATCTACTAGTTAAACTGGAAAGCTCCCTTCAAGGGCTGGAGCCTCTGGGCTAGAAGGTTCCAGAAACCATCCTTGCCTGAGATTAAAAAAAGGAGACAGTAGATACCTCAGCCACCTTCCAGCATCTCAATTATGAAAACACTCAAATCCAATATTAGTACAACAATACTGGAAGAGAGAAAAGTTAATGTATCTTTTCTCCCTCACTCATTCCCCAGCTGCTTATTACAAAGCTCTGAATTATGATCCCTGCTATCTCTACCAAGCACTTCAAATCAGAAAGTCTTCATTTTAAAGACTGTTTCAATAACTTTCTCAGACAGATACTGCTGGATGCTGCCTCCAGTGCTCAGTGCAGCCAAGGGAGGCAACGGGCAACATGTCAGAAAAGCAGCTGAATGGAAAAGCAACCAATAAAGAAGGTCTTTGTCCCTTCCATGCTACATCTTGGTGGCAATGCCCACCAGGGTCTTCCCTCTCCACTCAGTGTGTTTGAGAAACAAGTATCTCCTTGGTCAGGAAAGAAATGTGCTATGGGCACAGCTTATGGCCTTAGATATTTTTGAAGGCAATTAGACCATCAGATCAATGATGTCCCTTTGATTCCTGTCACATCAGGGTTATCAGGCACCCCTCCTTCCTATAACTACTACACAATCATCAAGTTTGCTCCTATTTTCAAATCCCTCTATAATTTGTCTCCTTTCTTTTCCACTCCACAATTATTATCTTAACTCGGGTCTTCTTTATCTCTTGTCCAGGGACTTAAAATTTAAGATCTTTGGATGTCCTAAATACTGAGAAGCATTTTGGCCTCTCCACCCATCATGTGCTTAAAGTATGTAAAACCATAAAATCAAAACGTATGCTAACATTAAAATAGCTTTTTTTCTAAATTTTTCTTAAAAGTCAGGATAGTTATATTCCATAGATAAGGTTGTCCAGGGAAAGCTTTATTTCAGAAGTCATATTAGCATTGAGTTGTAAAAGAGAGAGATCGATAACTAGATAAAAAAGGAGAAAAGGACTCCCAGAGGGAAGTATCTATGCCAAGGTATTCTGGGCTGAACCAAGAGGATATATTTCCCTATTACATGAGTGAACAAAAGACTTGGGGAAAGGGTTAGAAAATGAGACAGTCTTCAAATTACAATGATCTCTCTGCTGAGCTGACTTTATCTTCCAAGCTATGGAGAAACATATTACAATGACGAATTTAAGAAGATGTGTAGGTTTTCCTGCTGATTCAGTGGTAAAGACTCCACCTGCAATGCAGGAAACCTGGGTTTGATCCCTGGTTTGGGAAGATCTCCTGGAGGAGGGTATGACAATTCACTCCAGTATTCTTGCCTGGAAGTCTCATGGACAGAGGAGTCTGGCAGGCCACAGTCCATGGTGTAGTGAAGACTTGCATACGATTCAGCGACTAAACAGCATGTGCAACACCTTCAGGTCACTTAAACCTCTTTCTCTGAGATCTACTGACATTTTCAAATGCAAAGAGTAAATAAAAATCTCAGACATCAAAACCAAAAATCAAACACAACAAATCTAGCTTATACAAGCAAATAGCCATGATTCTCAAAAATAAGTTTCTAGCAGAGATTTCTTTCAAACTGTTCCCATATGTTCTCCATGGCCTTAGCACCATCTTTCCTCTCATACCTTCCATGATTCCCTAACCCAGAGTCAAAGCCAAAGACCGGGTTGAGACCTTCCTGACTAGTCTCAGGAACTCTCATGAGCATTTGGTTTTCATTCCAGGGATAAACCCCACCCTTACTTCCTTAACTTCCCACCCCAGCCTCCTAACACATTCTTCCTGGTGGCTGGTTACATTCCACTTGCCTCAGAAGCAATCGTGCTACACAGAGGAAACTCTTCAGGTCAGCACAGACCCAAAGCACAACAAGATTTTTATCACTTAGTAACCTGGACATGCATTTATCAGCTGAATTGTATCTCCTCCAAATCCATTTGTGGAATGCTAATCCTAGTACCTTAGAATATGACTATATATGGAGATAAGGCTTTTAAAGAGCTAGAGTGAGCCCTAAAGAAATATGTTACTATAGGAAGAGGAAATTAGAACACAGAAACACACAGAGGGAAGATTTCATGAAGTACCAAGAGAACAGCCATCAAGAAGCCAAGGACAACATCCTCAGAAGAAACCAACCACACTGACAGCTTGATCTAATCCAGCTTCCAAAACTGTGAGACCTTACATTTCTGCTCTTTAAGCCACCCAGTCTGTGGTACTTTGCTACAGCAGACCTAAAACTAATACAATATGTGACAAGATGGGCAACAGGTTTGTATTTCTTTTCACTGTAATTCCTCTTTGGAGGAACTTTTCTTATTTCAAGATGGCATGGATCAATGTTGCTGCTGCTGCTAAGTCACTTCAGTCGTGTCCGACTCTGTGCGACCCCATAGACGGCAGCCCACCAGACTCCCCCATCCCTGGGATTCTCCAGGCAAGAACACTGGAGTGGGTTGCCATTTCCTTCTCCAATGCATGAAAGTGAAAAGTGAAAGTGAAGTCGCTCAGTCATGTCCGACTCTTAGCGACCCCATGGACTGCAGCCCACCAGGCTCCTCCGTCCATGGGATTTTCCAGGCAAGAGTACTGGAGTGGGGTGCCATTGCCTTCTCTGGAACAATGTTAAGAGAAGTCAAACGTATGACCTGTGTCTGGAACTCTGGATACCTGGGCTTCCAGGAAGCAGAGCCAGGTAACTAGAGGATTTTGCCTGCTGTCAGACAGAAGATGCACTGAAGCTGGGGGAAGGGTAGTGAGTGTGTTCGCTTCCTCTCAGAGCTGTAACAAATTACCACAAAGGTAGTGGCTTACAACAACTCAAGTTTATCATCTTATATTTCTGGAAGTCAGAAGTTCAAATGAGTCTGACAGGGTTAACACCAAAGTGTCAGCAGGGCTGTCTTCCTTCCAGAGGTTTTGGAGGAGAACCCATTTCCTTGTCTTTTCTAGCTTCTAGAGACTGCCTGCATCCTTTGGCCTGTGGCCCCATCTTCAGAAAGCATAATTTCAACATCTGCTCCTATTGTCACATCTCCTTTTTAAATGCTTATTCTTCTGCCTCCTTCTTGTAAAACCAAACCCCAGAGCACACCTGGTAATGCAGGATACCCTCCTCATCTCAAGATCCTTAATTTCATCACATCCACCAAGTCCCCCTTTGCTCTTTATGGAAATGTATTTACAGGTCTGAGGATTCAGAGACGGGCATTATGTTGGGGGAGAGGATATTATTTGGTTAACAACAATGAGGAAAACGAGAGGGTCAGCCCAGAAGGGACTTAAGAACACAGAAATGTCAAAGGAGACTTGCTTGTGTCCCCTGTCCTTCCCTTTGGAAATCTTCAGATACCACTACCAAAATCACAACACGCTTGTCACGCAGTTGGTTAGAGTTCCCCCAGGAGCAGAAACTGAGATAAGAACTAAGTGGGGTGTTTGGGAAATAGCATGGGAGCACAGAAATTATAGCCAATGGAGTGTAGAAATGATACGTTATAAAGTCAGCTAACTCTGGGCAACTAGAGCTTCATTCCATTGGGACATTCTGGAAAAAAAGTATAAAACTCTTTGGAGTTGTTCCACATGAGAAGAGAAGAAACTATGTTATCTCTACACCAAATTCTGTTGGTCATTGGCTGAGGGCTGCTCCAACATGTTAATTACATGGCACTTCTATAGAAACGGACTGAGTAGCCTCAAAAGGCTCCAGCAAAGAAATGCAAATGTTGCAATCAGAAGTCAATGGGACCATTTCCTTTACAGTGGAAACACCAAATGGATATGGGCAGGACTGTTAAAATTAGATTTTTCAAGGAAATCAGTGACATGGCTGACTTTTCCATCCTTATTGATATGGGGTTGAAGTAGCCCATAAATACGAGGTAACAGCTGACACCTGGATTGCACAGAGAAGCAGCAACAACAGAAAGTGACTTCTGTGCTTGTCTTATACCTATAAACCTGCCACGGCTGCAACTCACCGTACAGTCTCTGTCCCTGAAAAAACCAGCCTTGAACTCATTGTCATCTGGCCCCCGTTCAGGACTTCTGTAGAGCCCTGTTTCCAGTATTTCCCTGGTCCAAAGCCAATTTCCCCCTCCTCTCACACTCCCACATTTGGCTTAGACAGAACATCAATCTGCAGTGCTGCACATCTCTATTGCTCTTTTGAGTAGACAAAAATATATTGGATAGAGTTTCCCTCCACCTACTACTTCCTCCCTTCATTAAAAAAAGAAAATTAAAAAAGAAATTACCAAAAAAAAAAATCTCCAACTGTTATTTTCTCCTTTCATTTCACTCCCAAGTCCTCAGCCCTTCCTCTCCATTCTCAGCCATAAATCAGGCCTTTCTGGAGTTTCCATGTCCAAATGCACAAGGACAAAATGCATGTGGGTACTTTTCAGTAAGAAGTCAATGTTCTATAATTTAATTTTCTCCTCTGACATTAAACCTGCCATTCTTTGCGTAATCTGAGTGATAAATGCAGAGTCAGACTTCATCTTCCTGACATTAATACCTATCAGTACTCCAAATGCAAACAATTGTGACATTAGACTTTATAAAAATTACCAAGCACACTAACTTCGCTTAATTAAACCATTTAAAAGCTGCTTTTATTCCATTTAATGAATGATATATTATACTGCAATGAAACATGCAGCAATACAAATACTTCACAATGGTCCCAATTAAGGCTCACTTCACTTATGCCAATTGACAACACAAGTATTCCACACTTCATTCAGTTTGTGCATTTTAAATGAACTGGTTAGTGAGAAGGGTGCTTCTTTGCTAATGAGTTTTGTAATCAAGGCATCTATTTTAATTTCAAATTGGTTAGATTGGGGGAAATTGCTAGACTAAATGACTGGTACTAATTAGGATTATAAAAATATTCATCATGCCATGGAATTAACATGGGGGTCTGATTTTCCTATATTTGCATATTGCTTGAGTTTTGGGGAAAAAATCTTGACAAATTGTCTTCTCTTTAGCAAACTGAACAAACACTATATCTGTTTTAGCCTTTCTTTTCATTTAAAGCATAATACATATTCATGGTTTGTAAATGAAGTTAAATGATTTCAACTTCTATCTTCATTACCATATTAAAGATGTCTCTATAAACTTCCTTAAAAAAACCAGATTATAGTATTACCTATTTGAACAGCAAAGACTTATTTAATCTATATATGTTAACTCAAACACTGGAGCAAATGGATGGGAAAAGTGAGCAAAACTGCATGAAACCTGAGACACACACACACAAAACTGCTTTGTTGTTTATTTTCTGCCAGGGGGAAATTATTCAGTCCTATGACTTATCAGGAAGCAATGTAATGACTTTCCTATTCAAGGCGCCACCTTGGTAAGTGACATCAGCTGAGGCATGTGCTAGCAGTAACTGGATTCCTCTGAAGACCTGGTCTCTGCCTGGCTGAGTTTGTTGTGTCACTGGTTCGGTGTTCTCTGAGGCTAAGGTTCAGTGTAAACTGGCCCCTATGGGATTCTGCCCCAGGTGGCAGAAAGTCTGTCCATCTACTAGTCAGAGTCAGGTGTGATGGTCGTAGTTGAGGGTCTCAGCCAGATGCAGAGAGCAGGCCAGTCCCCTCACTGTCGGGGTGACCTTGAGCAAATGGATACTGCTTTCAGGAGTCACATACTCACCTATAACTTGGAAATAACAATACCCACTTGGCAGATCCCTATGAGAATTCAATGTAACCATGTACATAAAAGCACCCATTGGTGCCCATACACAGGGATACCTAAGGACATATTTGCTCTGTTTCCAAGAAGCACTTACATGTTCAATACCAAGTAACGTAACATGAGGAATATAACAGTTACTGAGCACAAATACCAATTCACTGCATACGTCTATACCTCTTGGCTCCAGAGTATTTGTTTCCATTAAAGCTGTCAAATCAAATAACCAAATGCCAAGTCAATTTTAGGATATAGTCACAAAATTCATCTGAAAAACCACCAGAAGAAATCACTTTCTTAATATCTAACTATAGTGGGTGCTTCTAAATAATAAAACCTATATCTATCACTGAGTTGTAAATAATATGGCTTGAGGTTATATCCAAAAAGAATATTTTTTTGTTAGAAAAAAACATAGTTCCTTGAGTTTCACAGTTAAAAAGAGACCATATAGTGAGAAGCAAAGCTAAAGAAAAGAAAAACCTCAGACTTGATATATTCCCAGTCCAGGGAAATTTTCCTCTACACCACACCACCTCTTGAAAATGTAGTTAAATTATAACTTAAAGTGATTTTACCTAAATTGACCTTATTCACACTTAAACTGTTTTTTTAAATATCACTGTCTTATATTTGGGACTAAACATTCAAGGCAGCAAGGACATCCAACCAGTCCATCCTAAAGGAAATCAGTCCTGAATATTCACTGGAAGGACTGATGCTGAAGCTGAAACTCCAATACTTTGGCCACCTGATGTGAAGAACTGACTCATTTGAAAAGACCCTGATGCTGGGAAAGACTGAAGGCAGGAGGAGAAGGAGACAACAGAGGATGAAATGCTTAGATGGCATCACCGACTCAATGGACATGAGTTTGAGTAAACTCCGGAAGTTGGTGATGGACAGGGAGGCCTGGTGTGCTGCAGCCCATGGGGTCGCAAAGAGTCAGACACAACTAAGCAACTGAACTGAACTGAATTGAATCATAAAAGTAATCTAATGAAATAATACAAAATCTAAAAAATAAGTGGCATTAAAAAAAAACCCTAAAAACAATACCATCATCTTAAGAGAACTCAGGTAATATTTGGCAATATCTTCTACTATTTTTAATTTTTTTCTTCTTCCTTCCCTCTTTGTTTCCTTCCTTCCTTCTTTTATTTGTTGCATACTTATACTCAAAGCGTACTACTTAATTTTCTATGAATCATGTATTAATTTATATATATATAATGTCTATGAGATATACAAGTACTAAATAGATATTAATATGTATCCATGTTGCTACATGGTCATCATAATCACCATTTTAATGGCTGCATAATATTCGGGCAAATGTATATACCCTGATTTAAAATCCCTTAGTGTTGAACACTCAGCAAATTTCTATCCAGATTTTATGAGTGATTTTGATAAACTTTATTATGCCTAAATCTTTTTGGTATTATTCTCTTGGTTCAGTCTCAGAAGTAAAGTAGCTGAATCAAGTTATGAAAACGTGTTTGTCTTCTGATACATTGCCAAGATGTTTTTCAGGAAGGAAAACTCATTTGCATGACCATCAGTACAATTTCAGAATGAGTTTCACCAAAACTTTGTCAACACTAGGTGTCTTCCTTATGGCACAGAAAGGAAAATATATTTAAATTGAAACTTATTAATTTTAAATGAGCATCTTTGGAAAGTTTCCTTGTGAATTCTCTGGATTAACTAGACTTATTGAATGTCAATGAATTCTTGCCTTTGGCTTACACTAATTCTTTAATGCTAATATTTTTAAAGTCTCCTTCTCTGTCAGTTACCTCACTTGCTATCTTCCAACCTTTCTTCAAAGGAATTCATCTTGAGTCTATTTCTTCACCAGTTTAGCCGGCCATTAAAAACGACCCTACTGATAGCAGCTGGACTTGGGATGGAAGGTAAGGACCCTACTGATAGCAGCTGGACTTGGGGTGGAAGGTAAGGACCCCACTGATAGCAGCTGGACTTGGGGTGGAAGGTAAGGACCCCACTGATAGCAGCTAGACTTGGGGTGGAAGCTAAGGATCCCACTGATAGCAGCTGGACTTGGGGCGGAAGGTAATAACTGAAAAAGTACATAAGAGAGATGCTGCTGGGATTCCAATCATGTTATGCTTCTTGATCAGGGTGCTGGTTCCATAGGTACATTCAGTTTATGAAAATTCATTGAGCTCATGATATGTGTACTTTTCTGTATATATATTATACTTTGATTTAAAACATTTAAAGACTGACCCTGACTTTAAAAGGTCAGGTACCAGAGGGTGTGTCATGGTAGAGGCAGAGAATGGAGGAAGGATAGGAGATTTGGCCATGTTAGATAAGCCAGATCATAAGCCCAGAGAGGCTTGCAAAGGAAGGAATAAGCAGAAGAACTCCTAGATTCAACTGGAAAACTGGAAACCTAGGGTCAGAATTAGGCAGAGGGATGAGAGTTAGGGACACTGGGCAGCAGTGTGGGCACAAAGTACCAGCACATATGTGAAGGTAAGGTCACTCCACACAGGAAGGGGTGGAGGAACACAGAGAAGCTTACATGCAACCAGAAGAGGCTGCATCACACGAGCCCTTGCCCACCTCTTCCTATTCCTGTTCCTATAGTCACCTCTTTCACCAAAGGATTACCACACCTGAATTTCTATCATGAGAGCATAACTGCTTCAGGAAAGGTGTTGTTGAGAAGAAATACCTGTATACCCTTCTTAATACATATATATGCTGCATCTTCCATTAATTATTTTAGCAAATGTTCTTTTCCTGACCGAAAGGTGTCAGGTTACCAAAAGGGACACCTAGAAGGTAGAGGCAGGGACCTGAAGTCTGGGACATGGTATAGAAAAGGCAGGCTTGGGAAGATAAAGACTTTTGCTGAAGTCTGTTCCTTTGAGCCAGCATCCTTAGAGCAATGTTGCGAAGACTAGAGATTCTCACTGCACCACCCTCACTGAATGCAAGTTAATATTGTGCATTAAATCAGTTTTGTCATTCAGAACTCAGCTCAAATAGGTTAATGCTAACATTTGAATAACATGGTGGTTGTGCCATCTTTTTTAATACAAAATAGGGCTATTCTCTCTCAGTCCACTGTTTCTGTGTTCACCTTCAAGAAGTGGCCTCCTGGAAACTGGTGTTTCTATGGTGATGGAGACAGCATATTTCTATTGTATGAATGAGACATCTGTGAGAGCGGTGTGGGCTCACCCTAGGTGAGTGGGGCTATGGATTTTCCGTTCTCCTCTTCAGTGTTACACAAGTGATTTTATAGGCATGAAAGAGGACCCGATGAAAACGCAGTGTCTCTCTCTAAATAAAACATACCTTTTGTCCCAGTCTTATTCCACAGGGAATAGGCTTCAACACCACAGCCAGCCCAAGGTAATTCCCCACAGCCCCGTCCTCACCAGCTGGGGAGCCATGAAGCCTTTCTGTCAAGGCTGCTGAGGAAAATTCCCATCTCCTGCTAATCCTGAAGGCTCTGAGCACAATTACATTTCTAATCAGAGGGTTTTCATGAGAATATAAACGAAAGAAATGTCTTCATTTGTACCAGCATTCCAGAAGTACAAATTTAAACTTCCCTTTGAGTTTTCAGGCCTTCTACACACTAGATACACCCTAACTCACTGGTGTCCTGCTCACTGTGGCAGCCCACCCCCTCCACTGCAGACCCTGTTTGGCCAGTGACCATGCCCAGAGGAGCCTGGTGAACTACACAGTTCACGGGGTCACAAAAGAGTCAGACATGACGTAGCAACTAAACAACAATTCCCAAGACCGCATCAGTTTCTTAACCAGCTTGTCACTCTGTCAGCTGCTACTGAGCTTGGTGGATGGCCAGCAATAAAAACAAGACACCCATAGCTGCACACCCCCCTCCCTCCAAATTACCACATAGCAACCCTTCATTATGTGTGCCAGTGTTTCAGAAAGTGGCTTTTACATTGAAATTTCAGGCAATTCTAGACTAGTCTAGCCCAGAAGCGTCTGAAAAAAATCATGTCTGAAATCCCATTGAGATTCTCATTTCTGATGGCCAAAGCCAGCTAGGTGTGCTAAAGTTTCATTTTGCCAAGAAGACAAATGATAACAGAGAGCCCTGCAATCCCACCTCTCATGCAGGAAAACAGCTATTATCAGCTCTGCATCTCTGCATCTCTGTGTCCACGTTGCATGCATCTGTGAATACATGAGCATGTGCCCATTCGAAAAACTATAGAGTTCCTTGTCAAAATGAGGGATTGGTTTTAAACATCAGCTTTCTGTAACTATGAGAATAACACCTAACTTTTTAAAGGACTGCAATGTCCTCAAAACCGATCCCAAAATCTTTTCAAAACTTCTCGGTTTCAGTAAGATTATTGAGCCCTCCAGCTAATTCAAAATATCACAAAGTGAGTTGTTTCAGTCATTAGCAAGGAAACAGTCTGATGGAGGCAAAAGAGAATCCTGCCTTCTAAATAACTGGTAAATACGCAGCTGCCCTAAGATGTTCTAGAGCTTTGGTTCTGAGAGGAGAGGAGTAGCTTTTCTTCTATTATTTCCAATTTGGTCAACCATAACATTATTTCTGCTGTGCTTTTTTTAAAACCACCAAGATTCTTATAAAAACATCTCCAAGATTCTTGTACACAAGAAAGAATTTCATCTTTACTGAGTCAGTTAATGTTAAAATGCAAGATGGCAGGAGGATCTGTAAGGCAGAGGGGAGCTGGCATAGGAGGTAATAGGACCCACAGTATAGCCAGAACAGGACTTGATCAAAGGCCCACATCGCACTGAGAAGGACACAGAAAGAGTCTGTGAGACTGGGACGCATCAGAATTGGAGAGGCATGATCCTCCCACAGGGTCAAGTGCAAGGTGCATTTGCCCTATGTCCACACCCTTTCATCGCTTTGGAAGTTGGAAGGCTTGGCTCTCTTTCACCACCAACCTGGCCCTGACCAGCACAAGGTAGCCAAGTTTCCCAGGGGATTCACAAGCTGCCAGCCAATATCTCAATGAACACAAGATTATGTGCACTCTCAATTTCTAGACAGAATTTTGTTCTATCCAGAAGGTATTTCCTTAATTCTCCAGCAGTGCCTTTATTGAGTGAGAGCTCCTGGCAAGTTTCCTGCAGCTTTGGGGTAGCAATTTGGAAGGTAGAGCAATTGGATATTGTCCTTTTAAAATATCATCCAATTAGGTCTTTTGTAATACATACAAGGTAAAGAGATAGCCTTACAGATTCCAAAGAAATTGCTAGTGCATTTCATCAAAGGCACAATAATGGAAACATCGATTCTCTCCTCACCACAAACATCTCCCTTTGATGCTGCAGTTACCTTAATACAAGCACTTTTCATTCTCTTTGGAAGAAGCCCGCGCCTCAATGCACGCATGTCAGAGAAGGCTGCAGTCCGAAACGAGACATGTGTATATCAGTCTCGGTTACCCTTGCATCTTCATTTGCTGCTCCAAAGCATCCCTCTCCTTGACTCTAAACCAATAAACTACCCCCAAATAAAGAAAAACTCTGCTGTAACCTGAATGCCTGGATGATGTTTTATGGCATCTCTACAAATGTTGCCGGGGGCATCATCAGCCTTCTCACACCATTTATTTAAGAGTGTCAGGGCACCAGTTAGAAACTTTATGGGCCTAAAGAACATTCAGCCACTTCACACAAAAGATGTCAACAAGAAAGAGAACTTAAGGAAGAATGCATCCAGAAATGTTCAGTGTGGTTAGGAAAATCCATCAGTGCCCACTGCCACATTTGCAAAGATTTTCACCAGGTGAAAAAGCAACCATCGAGTCAGAAACTATCTTGAATGCATTCTATCTGTAAGGGTACTTCACGAGCAATGCTGTAGATGTTCTCAGTGCTGTGGAGCTGGAGAAAAGGAATACTTCTATATTGCATTTGGTTTATCAACCTCTTGGCATGAGATGTCTGCTGCCTAGCTGGTCTAACCTAGCTTGTCTCTGCATATATAAAAACATGGTTTAAGAGTTCTGAGTTTCATCTAAATAAATTATCATACAGCCATTTAGTAACATCTAAATGATTTATTTTTTTCAACACATATTCAAAATTCCTGGCTATACTAAGCATTTAAACAGAGACTATCTGACATTTGGCTAAGTCTTTCATACAATATCCACCTGATGCCATGAAAGAAATGTATTTGCAATGGTTTTTGCTCTGCAAATGTCATGCGGGTGTCCTTAGGGGACTGCATTTAGCACCTGATGCCCACCTTGAGGCTCTATTAATGAGAGATATAAAGGTTATGTTGAAACTATTGTTTAAAGGTGCTGACACCTCATACACACACACTCACATTTACAAATTACAGATTCAAACATATAGTGAGGAGCAACTGTTTCAGGACTTGAGAGAACAGAGACAAGAAGCTATTTTAACAACATTATTCTGTAGACAACTCTATGTAGGACAGTACTTGTAAGCATCCATCCCCTTTCACTGATTGATTCCACAACATTGTGACATAATAGTTTGCCATCACACACTGTACTAAGGTTCTGGAAAAAGCAGGAAATACAAAGAACAATCTAAATTCTCTTCTCATAGATATAAATTGATCAACTATAAAGCGCTCATTACCATAGCAATGCATCCATCCACTAATTCATTTGCTTAACAAATATTTGTGCTGTGCTTAGTAGCTCAGTTGTGTCTGATTCTTTGCGATCCCATGGACTGTAGCTCTCCAGGCTCCTCTGTCCATAGGGGATTCTCCAGGCAAGAATACTGGAGTGGGTTGCCATGCCCTCCTCCAAGGCTCTTCCCAACCCAGGGATCGAACCCAGGTCTCCCGCATTGCAGGCTGATTCTTTACTGTCTGAGCGCCCATGGAAGTCCAAACTTTCAAATATAGCAAATATTTACTGATCATTATTAAATGGCAGGCACCGTCCTAGAGACTGGTGCTACAACAGTGAGTAAAAGTAGACACAACCCTGCTGTCCTGGAACTTGCAATCTAGAGAGAAATGCAAATGATGCCAAGTGCACATCAATCAACAGGAAAATCTCAACCATGACAGGTACTCTGAAGGGAAGTGTGCATAGCCTTGTAAGAAAGAACATCAAGGGGGATTTAACTTTGTCAGGGAGCTTAGGGACGATGTCCTGCGGAAGTGATGTCTGAGATCTGATAGTGAAGAGGTTTACTGTATGGAAGATCCCAGGCCCAGGAAAGAGAGCAAGGGAGACAGCTGTGGGGAGGGACTGAAGATGGTCACTGAAGTACTAACAGTGAGTTAGAAGAGAGGAGGAGGGACCAGACCAAGCGGGTGCTATTGCAGCCTACTGAGGACTTTGGACTAATCTGTGAGCAAAGAGAAGATGCAGAAGGAATTTAAGCAAAGGCATGAAATCAAAAGATCTACATTTGGGAAATACATAGTTCAAGTTACAGGATGAACACATACTGTGAGAACTATCAGGGCTACCTCCTAGGTTTCTGACTTTTGCACCTGAATGAATACAATTAGGGAATACTGGAAGAGAACCAGCTTAGATGTGGGAAGATCAAGAGTTCATCTTTGGAACATGTTGAATTGAAAGGCTTCTGAGACATATAGTAGACAAGTCAAGTACACAGCTGGATATAGGTATGGATCTGAAGCTCAAAGGGGAGGACTCATTGAGGTACTCTATCTTGAATGTACTTTTAGAAAACAATGAGATGGACATGTTTGAGGCTTTCCTCCCTTTGCTAAACTGAGAACAATGGCATATTCCAATTCAAGGCAGCATGGTGTGATAGAATATGCCTAGACTTGAAGTCTGACAATAAGCTTCCAAGTTCTGACTCCTCTAGCTACCAGGTGAGTGGTTTTGAACAAGTACCTTGGCTTTTCTGCACCTTTGCTTACTTCAGTCTCCATAAAATTATTTTGAATATACATTTCCCATTTATAGCACAGGGTTTGTTTTAAAGGTTAAATGAGTAAAATCACACAAAAAACCATCTTAAACCTGTGAAATGACAAATGGCATTGTCATTAATGAAATATACCCGCCTGCATATTTTGATATTAAAGACCAGAAAGGAAAGTTAGATGCTGCAGACACAATCAATGTAGTTGGAACAATGCAATGTCATTGAATACCCTCGTGTATATGGACTGAGTAAATAGGCAAGTGCTTTTCACGGGTGGTACCTGGGTGACAGGATGTGAATGAAAACAGAATGTGTTCACCTTTTGATCCAAACTGTAGGCCAGTACCCAGTCCTCCTGCTTGGGGTGAAAGAGCAGACTCTGGATGTAGAAGGTGAGCCGGTATTTCTGATAGGTTGCCCCTTCATCTGAGCTGATCAATATGCTGCTCTCTATCTCAGGATCACTAAGAAGCATGATCTAAAGAAAGGAAAGAGAAGAAAATATAGACAGAGTCAGTAGCAGAGAATAAATACAAGAAATTAAAGCATAAATATAAAGTCATTTCTACTTATATATCACAGCACAGAAAAGGGCATCTGGGTCTCTAGATGAAATACTGGTATTTTTTTTCCTGATTCAGTCCTTTATTGGTGAATTGAGCTAAAATACTGTGCAAGGTTAGGTCTGCATACAAATGAGGCTTCATTTTTCTGATGTCCATCTTCTAAATACTTTCATTTTTGATATTTATACTTGTACATATTGGAAGTTTATTCTTATGGTCCTCTGTCCCTTGACCTTGGGATCATCACACCTCTGTCTTTTCGTCTCCCCTCTGTCAATTCTCCACATCACTCTCCATCACTCTCTTGCTTTTAAGTCATGAAAAAGATCCCACTGTTTTGTTCCTTCTGAACAGTTTTAGAGATTTAATTGATTTAGGTGGTTTCATGATCCCTTTGCTCTAGTTGTTTTCCAAAGCACTTATCCCTGAAGGCCATTTTTGACAAATACTGATGCTCAAGAAAGTCTGTCCTTCCCAAGCCGAATGCATAGAGTAGTGTAGTGAACAGACATCTGAGACAGCAGTCCAGGTCTCAACACTTCTCTGTATACTGTCACCTTGGAGCATTACTTAACTTCTAGAGGCCTCGGTTTCCTCAACAATAACTGAGTCTGATGATACCAGAACTGGCTTTGAATGCTTGGCATAATGCATATTCGTGACAAGTGATAGCTATGGTTACTATCAACTTCTCAGGAGTCAAAAGTCTTCTATTCATAGGACCTCAGTGGCATTGGTCTCACTAAATGTGTGAGTGACGTTTCAGTATTTAAATCCAGTAGACACTCAGACCTATCTTTCCCTTAGTTAAACTCTTTGCAGTCTTTGTGGCCACTGACAATTCCATCCTTCTGGAAGCATTTTATTCCAGGGGCTTCTGTAACACCATACTTATCTTGGTTTTCCTTTCTACCTCTTTTGATTACTAAACTTTCTATGATTATCCTTATAACCATTGCTCAATCCTCAGTTTTGACCTTCTCTTTTCACTAGATACATTGGTCCTCAGTGACCTCTTCCACTCTCATTTGTATTTATTTGTTCGTTACCACTTTTCTGGCGACAATTCATAAAAGTTAATCTAAGGTCTCCTCCCAGTTTCAGACTTGAACATTAAGTGTTCTGGCACTTTCTTCAGTTTGAATATCCCACAAGACCTAAAACTCAGCAGGTCCCAGGATACCTCATCCAAGCCCCTGTCCCCATCCCTAGTGTTTCCTGGTTCAGTGAGGGTTTCCACCAGCCACCCAGGTGAAGCCAAATGCCCGGGGTTCATCCCTAACTCTGCTTTCTCATTCACCTCCTATAACTAATTAGTCTCTAAGCTCCGCATGTTTTACCTACTAATTAACTCTAAAATCAGATCCATTCTCTCCCTGCCCATTGTGGTTCTGTTAGTCTGAAATGTGACCATTTCTGTATTGGATTCCTGTAAGATACCCCTAGTCCATCTCTCAGATTCAACCAGTATTCCTCCAATTCCCTTTGTATACTGTGGCCAGAATAATCTAAAACCATGCAGTGACTTATCTTTGATTTTCCTATATCCTAAAACTCTTCAAATGGATTGACATAATCTGCCCCTTGTGTTTGTTTCGCTCCATCGTTAGCACAGCTCTTTTGACCTTTATCATCCAGCTCAACCCAACTTCCTTGAGTTCCTAATGTTTGTTAAGTGACTTAATGAGCAAATGAGTTTATTTCCTCTCGTAATTCGTCCTGTCTTGGGCTGTACTGCCACTAGCTGTTAGGGTTACAGCTACACACAGTATGTACCATGGGGTCCAAAGTACCAAGTAAAGTCAAAGAAACATTTCCTTATGCTTCTAAAATGAAACTCTTGAAGAGTAGAGTTTTAAAATTTTACCAATAGTATATATCAGTATTATAAAGTAAGCTTTACACAAATTCAATGCCTTTAACTGCTAAGATTCATAGCCATTTTCCTTTTTTGTTCCTGTATAACTTCCAAGACAAGCTTACTTTCTTTTTCTCAAATATTTTCTTTGGCTTCATTGAAATAAGTTATTACTAGTTATCAGCAAATTTTTGAGAAATAGATGCAGTATAGGCAGTCTAGTTTCTTTTTTTTTTAATTCATGTGTGAATAATCTAGGACGAAAGCTCTTAGATTCGTAGACAGAATAGCTGTCTCCTCCCTTGGCACTGTGAAGGGTGAGGACTACTGGGAAAAGCACCCCTGCTGACCTTGAAAAAACCTCAGAGGATGCATCCACGCTCCTTGAAGACTGCGAGGACAAATATACTGGGAAAGAACGAGGCTTTCCTAACTACTCTCCCTCACTGCTCACCAAGTACTGATGGGCTACATAACAGGCAATGAAATCATTTCTCCCCTGGTGCAGAGAAATTAAACTGCTCCTTTTATGCAGGTATAAAGAAGTTTCATGCCCATGATTTTAATCAGAAGATAAGACCAACATCATAAATGAACTTTATTTTATATACCATGAGTTACAATAAGGGTTACCATCAAATATCTAGTGCAATGTACTCTCTTCCTCTAGCCCTGTTTCTTCCTGTACACACACTCCATACTTTCATACACAAAGCACATTAATCTGCACACAACACAAACATTACATGTATGTGTACACACATATGCTTACACGTACGCCTCTGTGGCACATTTATGCATACACATGTACAGAAAAGCAATTATATATAAGGTGCACTGACATTGTGAGCTGGTTTTAGGGGACCCTTTTTGGCAAGAGTACATTTTTATTGCAATCTTTCTCTGAAATCCTTTTATATACTTTGATATCACTGGCAGTGTCTATATTAAATCTAGTGTCTGAGAAGAATGGAAGGAGGGATGTAGAAACCTATATGTTTTAGATTTCCGATCTATGCTGGGTACTTTGCAGGATATTTTATCGAAACCTCAAACAAATTATGTGATGGGTCATTATTTGTGTTTTACAGGTAAGGAAACAGGCTCAGAGGAGGAAAGTAACTTGCCTATTACCCCCTCTAACAGACTCAAACGTCACCACCTTGAGTCACATACGCACATACTAATGCTAATGCTTTGCTACACCTGGAAAAGCACTGTGTCACCTATACCAAGGGACAAGGGGAAGTCAGAGAAGCAGCTTTTTAGTCTTTTTTTAAGCATCTTTAAGAAACTGGTTCACTGGTAAAGAATCCACCTGCAATAAAAAAGATGTGGGTTCAGTTCTTGGGTCAGGAAGATACCCTGGAGAAGGGAATGGCAACCTACTCCAGTATTCTTGCCTGGGAAATCCCATGGACAGAGAAACCTGGAGGGCTACAGTCCATGGGGTCACAAAAGAGTTGGACATGACTTCATAACTAAACAACAACAACAAGAAATCTACACACAAAAAAAGCAGTTTCAGGAAAGCCCCTTTCCTCCTCTGACTCATTCAACTTTGGTCAAGAGGACATGAAGAATTAAATGAATAGGAATCCAAAGGGACAATAGAATGTTAGTGCTTGAAAAAGAAAAAGTGAAAAAAAAGAAAAAGAAGGAACCATAATATTAACATAAATGGAATCAGAAAGCAAAGCCTCAGTAGAAGTTAAGCCTCAGAGTAAAATATGTATATTTTGTATGACTCTACATAACAACTTCTATACCTACATATATAATGAAAATCACTCCACGTCCACCCAAACTGTTACTGGGAAGCAGGGATTTCAAAGGTAAAGAAAAGCCTACAAGGACAAAGCAGGTAAACTAAGTGAGCAAAGCAGATAAAGCAAGACAAGAAGCAGTAAGTACTTTGTCAACATAGAGAGTGCACACATTTCCTTCAAATGTTTAAAATGAGATTGTTACCAAAAACATTATACTCACATTAAATATCCTCTGTGGACTAAATTTGTGATATAGGCATGTGACTCTTGGCATAGTTATGAGAGTTTCATCCTACAAAGAAATTTACAAACCTTGCCTTTGAACCCATAATTGTAGGTGTATATGTAGAAAGCCTATGGCAATACAGGTTCGGACATCTGTGAATTCTGTATTTATATGATTTTGATAGAATGAGCAGGAAAGAGCTCCCACTAGAGATTTTTGTTTTGTTTTGTTTTATTTGGCTTTTGCTCCAGTTTGGCTTCGATTCTTTTTCCAGCTTGTCCTGATACAAGATATGTATTGGTTATACACATATGCTGGAAGAGAAGGGGGTCTTTAAAACATGAACAGAGTTATCAATGCTATAGGCTCTGGGGCAGCTGTCCTGGGTTCACATCTCCAGTCTGCTACTTTATGTGTAAAAGTGAGGATATTACCCAGTTTTTCCAATCAGTTAGCTCATCTAAGAAAAATACTGATAATAATCATGTTTAACTCACCATGGTATTGAAAGGATTAAATGAAATAATGATTAAAGAGTTTAGCATAGGGCCACAACTGCTAAATAAACATAAATGTTTATCTATAAATTACCCAGAATAAGAACATAACTAAAGGCAGAAGTCGGAGAAGGCAATGGCACCCCACTCCAGTACTCTTGCCTGGAAAATCACATGGCAGAGGAGCCTGGTAGGCTGCAGTCCATGGGGTAGCGAAGAGTCAGACACGGCTAAGCAACTTCACTTTCACTTTTCACTTTCATACATTGGAGAAGGAAATGGCAACCCACTCCAGTATTCTCGCCTGGAGAATCCCAGGGACGGGGGAGCCTGGTGGGCTGCCGTCTATGGGGTCGCACAGAGTCGGACATGACTGAAGCGACTTAGCAGCAGCAGCAGCAAAGGCAGAAGTAATGCCAAACAGGTTGGAGATTTAGGTATTATTTGCTCTGTCACGACACCCCTCGTTCCAGAATTTTGTTGATAAAAACCTAAGGGATGGGTGGTGGGGATATAGGTACAGGGGAAATGCTGTTCAATGAGCATCAAGTTTTAGGCCTGCAAGATAACCAAGTTCCAGAGATCTGCTGAACAGCATCGTACCTGGAGTTAACAATACTGCAATGCACAATTGGAAGAGTCTGATAAGAGGATAAATCTCACATTGTGCATCATCACAATTTTTTTTTAAAAATGTGAAAGGATGGGGGGGAAAACAAAACTACATTTTACACTTATTTTACATGCATTTTATATTCCTGGCAACATTTTAAGAAAAGCACACTCTATTAGCAAATATAAAACACCACCAAAATGAACAATCAGTAAGTAATTGTCAACTCAGTAAACACAATTGCACTTTGAATGACCACTCTCGTCTCCTCAGTGGGAGGCTCTGGCCCATGAAGGAAGTAAACATACCTTAGGGGTAAGAACATAACTAAACATTCCTTAGGAGTAAGAACCTCATACAACCTATCTCTTTGAATTGGATTATTCCCTGTACATGGGTTGTACCTCAGATTAGAGATGAACAAGCTTTAGAGTTTATCAATATACATATGGTCCTTTTATCTTTTAGTAGGAAATTCCTGGTAAAGTTGAATAATGGTGGTCCTAATTTTAATGCTGGGTTGCAAATTACAAGGGACACAGGTGGAAGTCATGAATCAGGCAGAGATTTTGCTTCACTAACTTAGATTTTCAAAAGCCTATAAAGCTTGTTTGTGTCTAAGTCAATCAAAATCAGTACTGGAAATGATAAAATTCTCCCCAGAAATCTTTCTAGAATGCGTACCTTCCTGCTGCTGGGTAAGTCTTAAAGCACTCAAATTATAAAATTAATGAATATGTTCACTTTATTCAGTTGCCATACTCTGTTCCTCCTGTGTATGGTCTACAAAATGGGATGAAAGCTATAGGTTTCTCAGCCTCTCACTCTGCCAGAGTTTCCAGAAATGCAAAGGAAACAAATTGTAGTTCAATGCTTTGAAAACAGTCTCTGAATAGGAGTAAGCAGACTTCCTCTGAATAGAAAAGGAGAAATGCTATAATTTACTGTATAATTGAGTCCTAATGGGAGACTCTCAGGAGCTCAGTAAGAAATAACAATAATATCAATACAAGCTCACAAAGAGTATAAGAGACATTCTTTAGGCTGACCCCCTAAACCTACTGACATAATCAATATGTTGTTGAATATTGGTTTACACACAAATAGAGCCTGTTACAGATAAGGCTCTTAATCACAACATAACAATATACTACCAGTATCCACCCCCACCACCCTCTGTCTATTTACCTCTCTAACATTTCCCCTTATAGCAGAGGTTATAGCTGGCAGGAAAAGGGGTTGCCCCCAGGGGATATTCAACAATGCATGGAAACATTTTTTTCATGTAAATCAAAATTAACATACAATATTATATTAGTTTCAAGTGTAGAACATGGTATATTTTTATACATTCTGAAATTGCGTCAGTAAGACCAGATACCAACCTGTTACCATACAAAGTTATTAGAATATTACTGACAACGATCCTCATGTGCACTTCACCTCCTCCATAACTTATCATTTTATAGCTGGAACTTTGTACCTCTGATCCCCTTCGCTTATTTCATCCATTTCCCATCCCTGGAGACGTTTTAATTGTTAAAACTGCGGGGTAGGGAAGAGAGTAACTGGCATTTAGTGGGTAGAGGCCAGGTATGCTGCTAAATAATTAAAACACACAGGACAACACTGGACAACCAATAATTACCTAGGCCAAAATGTCAATAGTGCTGCTACTGAGAAGACTTGTTACCAAGTTTGTGCATTTATAAGTGTATGTATGTATATATATGTGTGTGTGTATATATACACACACACATATGCACGTGTATATTATATATATCCTATTTAGCGGAAAATATGTAAACTACATATACAGTCTTCAGATAGAACATCAATGCATATTTATGCTTATGTGCATGTCCCTTTCACTCATTACCATTTATACATGCCATTCTCTTTGCCAGGATTAGACTCCCCACCTTTTCAGCCCTACCCATTATATTAAGTATATTTGTACTTATCCTTCAGAAATTAACTCAAGCACCTCCAGTAAAGCAACAATCATTGAGGTCAATCAGGAAAAAATATATAAAAATAACAAAATCAACAACAATAAAAAATAACTCAACTAAAAAATGAGCAAAGGACTTCAATAAACATTTTCCCCCAAAAAAATACAAAATATATTTTTGATGAGGATTTAAGGAAATTGGAACCCTTGTGCATTGTTGATGGGAATTTAAAATGGTATAACTGCTCTGGAAAACAGTATCATAGTTCCTCAAAAAATAAAAAATGGAATTACACATGATCCAGCCTTTTCCTTCTGGATATATAGCCTAAAGAACTGAAGGCAAGATCTTGGAGAGATATTTGCACACCCATGTTCATATTGTTATTATTAACCACAGCCAAAATGTGGAAGCAACCCGTGTCTACTGATGGAAGAATAAACAAAATGTAGTATATACCTTGGAGAAGGCAATGGCACCCCACTCCAGTACCCTTGCCTGGAAAATTCCATGGACGGAGGAGCCTGGTAGGCTGCAGTCCATGGGATCACTTACAGTTGGACACAACTGAGTGACTTCACTTTCACTTTTCACTTTCATGCATTGGAGAAGGAAATGGCAACCCACTCCAGTGTTCTTGCCTGGAGGATCCCAGCAACGGCGGAGCCTAGTGGGCTGCCGCCTATGGGGTCACACAGAGTCGGACACGACTGAAGCGACTTAGCAGCAGCAGTATATACCTATATTGGAATATTATTCAGTCTTAAGTAGGAAGGGGATTCTGACACATGCTACAATGTGGATTACACTTAAAGACATTATGTTAAATAGAATAAACCAGTCATAAAAAGACAAATACTATATGATTTCCACTAGAGTAATTACACTAGTCAAATTTAAAAAGAGAGAAAGTAAAAAAATTACAGCCAGGAGCTGGGGGGAAACAGAAAATTAGGAGTTGTTTAATGGGCATAGTTTTACAGATAGAAAGCGCTCTGGAGACTGACCGCACAGCAATGTGGATGTGCTTAACAATTCTGAAATGCACATTTTAAAACAGTTATGTTAAACTATGTGGTATGTGTATTTTACCACAATTTAAAACACGAAATTAGATACGAAATGAGATGAAACAATGGTTTGAGAAAACTTGAAAACTAATCGGACATAAACACTATTCATTCAACCATTATTTCTAGAGTCTTTATGCCAGGCTCTACTATAAGGTCCAGGATAAGAGCAGTAATCAAACCAAATGAAAACCCTGCCCTCAGAAAGCTTGCATCCAAGTGAGGGGAGAACAGAAAATAAGTAAATAAATAAGTAAAATATATAGCTTATCAGATGGTAATGAGTACTTTAGAGTAAAATAAATCAGGAAAGGAGACAGCAAGTGCTGAAGTAGGGGGGTGGGGGTCTGAAGCGTGAAAAGCAGGGTCAGGAAAAGCCTCACTGAGAAGATGACATTTCAGGAAGGATGTAGGAGTCCAGAGAGCTAGAACAGAACAAAGGCGGCAGAGTGCTGAACGTGGGGGGCAGTAAGTGATACAAGCACCCTGGCTTTATCCCAGTTTTGTGGAAAGCATCGGTGGGCTTCCGGCTAGGCACTGGAGCCTACGGCTTGTGTTTTGATCCTTTGACCATGGCTGAATAGAGCATTGTGAGAGGCAGGGAACAGCAAGGACAGAATCCGAGAGACCAGGAGGAGGCCACTGAATCCAAGTGGGAGAGACTGTCAACACAGGGCCAGCTCAGTTACCGAGACGCGGTCCGTCTGTGGGTATAAAGGAAAAGTCCTCTTACAGATGAGCTGTGGGGAGTAAGAGAAACTGAAGAGTGCATTAGAGAGCTTTATACTTGTATACCTGTATGTTCATCTCTGTGTTGCTTATCATGATCAAAAATCAGAAATAACTCAAATGATCAGGCAGATTTTTGGTCTGAATAAGTGGGAAAACAGAACTGGCCTTTATGAGACAGGAAAGCTCATGGGAGGAGTAGATTGCAGGCTGTAGAAATAAGGAGTATGCTTTTGAAAAGGCTAGGTTTTGGATGCTTAATAGCCATCCAAAGGGACAGTAGATATACAAGGCTTATTTTCAGGAGATGGAGCTGGCCTGCAGATAAGAATTTAGGAGACATCAGTGTTTGAACAGCATTTAAAAATATGAATCTGGACACCAGGGAGACATGATAAAGATACAAAAGAGCCTGAGAACTGGGTTCTAGCATGCTTCGGAAGAGTCAAAGAGATAAGGAGGGGCCAGAAATGGAGTGTGTGAAAGAGGAGAACCCAGAGTGTGTTGTGTCCTCAACACCTTGAAACCAAGGGAAGAAAGTATATCTGAAAAGAGAGTTGTTCACCTGTGTCAAATGTAGCTGACAGTTCAGTAGGATGAAATCTGGGGAACTGACCACTGAATCTAGCAATGCGGGGGATGCTGGTGACCACGGCAAAGGCAGAGGAGTGAAGCAGGCAGGCAGCGCTGATGCACATATAAACTGGCATGACTGTTCCGAAAAGCAATGTGGCAGGAGGGAACAGGACTCATAAATATTCATAATTTTGACCCTATAATTTCTCTTCTAGGACTCTGTCCAAGGAAACCATCAGGGACCCAATAAAAGGCTTATGCACCTGTGTGTTCATCTCAGTGTTATTTATAACAATAAAGCATTGGAAACAACTCAAATATCTGATAGAATAATTAAAGTAGGCTAAATCCACTCAATGGAATATTATGCAGCTATTAAGTATGAATTCAAATAGTTTTATGAAATGTGAAAAATAATCATATGTGGAAGCAGTGCAGGAAAAGCAGGCTGAAAACATATGAGGCGTAATCGCAAATTTGTTAAAAGTGCTTTCTATCTCATGCCCATATATATGCACAAAAGAACTGGAAGGAAAAACTCACTGCATGTTTAACAGTAGTTATTCCTGTGCAGCATGATCATGAGTCATTTTTTTCTTTATACTTTCCTATTTTTTCTAATATTCTGCAATTACCTTTATAATGATGAAATGTTTCTATGCTCCTCCCCATATGCAGATATTCATACACACATACACACACTCACACATTCACTCTTTCCCACTAACCCTTTCAAGAATCCCAACAGAGTTATGCTACCCATTGTCTGCCCTTGGAAAAACTGAGAACCTGGACAAATATGTGTGCATACTGTGACCACTGTTCTGAGAGCAGAACAGGCCCGGGTGAAGGTCAGGTAGAGACGGTACCTCACTGTAGAAGCAACAAGAGCACCTCCCAGCTCGGAGAGTTGATCTCCTCCCTGGAGCAGGAATCCCTGGTGTCTGCCCCCACCCGTGCTCTAAACCATCCACCTGCTTTGCACTGCATGATGGCTCCCCCCAGCACAGCTCTGATCCTGACCATGGCATTTCCTCACCATAAGAAATTCTAGTCCCCTCAACAGGTCGTGAAAATCAAGTCTGGCACCTCAGACATCGTATAAGTGGGTTCCTGTGCTGTTCTCAAGCTTGATCTCTACAACATAGCCATAAACCCTACCCACGAATTCCCTAAAAGTTTTTTTTTTCCCCCAATCACTATCCCACTCCTCTAACATTCCTGTCTTTGCTAATGTTCTTCCCTTACCTAGAAAGCCCAGCATCTTCCCTCGTCCATACCTTCCTTCCAGGCCCATTTTAACTCTCTCCCTTCCATGAAGTTTCTCCAATGCTTCAGCAGAATGATCTCTACCTTCCACCAACTCCACTGGCAAATTCATTGTCACAGTGAACTATGGCTTCATGTTTAAAATATGTGAAAAGTTATAAATATATCCATGTATTTTGACTTAGTTAAATTTTGTTTCACTTGTATTCATCTCACTGTGCCATCTGGATGCTAAGTTCCTGAAAGACAGAGAATGTCACATGTCCTGGTCCTTCTGGGGTTCAGGGAAGCACATAATAAATATCTGATGTGTGGTGAGTGAAGGTCACTCAAGAGTTTCTAAGTTTGCTTGACCAAATGTTTACTACATTGGATTTGTGATTCACCAATGCCCTGGCCAGAGAAGCCGGCTTCATCTCAGTAAGAGCAGTCAGCAAATCTTTACAGAGAGCACTGTCCGCTGGCAGCCCATCCCGCCCCAGCCCCACCTGCGGCAACAATTTCTCAGGGCAGTAATCTGTTACTCTGGTTCCTCTTGTCAAAGTCTAATGCAGATCAGTTAATAAATTGATGGCCATGTTAGTTAATAAACTGATGGCCATGTTATTTTTCTGCAAGATGTTTAATTCCAATATTTTTAAGAAAGCAATTTTATCCCTGGAAGAGAAGAAAAAAGAAGTTTCACAATTAAAAAAAAAAAAAACCTGAAATCTGTAAGATTGGGTTGGAAGTCATTTTCATTCCTTTTGTCAAACTGTTTTAGTGTTTTGTTTATGGTTTGATTTGAGGGTCTTTGGTCTGCTTGTTTGGTCTTTCTCCATCTTAGGAACACTAAAGAAAGATGCAAAACCAGACACGCACACCTGAGATCAGAGGGAGGGTGCTGAGACACAGGTTAGAAGGCAAAGGATTTGGTACAGTGCTTACACAGCCATCAATCATAACCAGAAGATCCTGAAAAATATCCAACTAGCTGAATTAAGATCATCCACATTGGTTATTGTTTCAAGCCTCCAACTTGCTACTGTGCACATCTGGGACCACAGTGGGGCCCCAGAGTTAAGAATCACTGTTCAAAATCCTAAAATCAGAAAGGCAATCACTATATGAAGAGATAAAGAAAATATGCTCACCAGCCCGCATATTATCTACCATCTACCACAAAACACACCTAATGTCTAAGCATCTTGTTGAAGCCATGGGTGAGAAAGATTCTGAAAACACTCTAAGGCACAAGGGATGGTAAATGGAAATTAATTGCATAGTACTCATTATGACTAATTTTAAAATTGCAGATTGTCATTGATACAGTATTTATCTAGTATGGTAGCTTTAGTATTTCATTCTGGGAACACTATAAAAAAAATAGGGAGACCTGCTAAACTATTTTTCCCAACAGATCTTGAATTCTTCCTATGAGGAGTCTTCAAAACCTAGGCAATTTTCAGGGACTTAATCCTACTGGGATTAGCAATTTGGGAACAATTATTCTTGTTAAAAGAGGCAAGACAAGTATTAGCTTATGCCAAGGAAAACATTTAGGGGAATAAATACGCCTGGAAATGTCCTATGTCCTGATCTAGTTGGAAGAAACTATGCTATGGAGAGCTTCATTAGCATCAGGAACAAATCACTCCATTCCAAAAGCACCTCCTTTTTAAAAAATTAATTTATTTTAATTGGAGGCTAATTTCTTTACCCAACAAGAATGAGAAGCATGTGAATATGAGTTAGAACTCAACTCCTCACCCCCATCACCATTTATGCTTCTGAGGGATAGGACGGGCTCCCAAACAGCTAACTGCTGGATGTGATCAACAGGGAGCAAGGTGACTTTCTGAAGAGCAGCCCTTGGGGCCAATGACCACCTAAAAGCCAGTCTGTCCCAGCTAGTGGGCACCTCACTGTCCCTCAGCAGTGCAGGAACCATCCTAAGAAAGGCAACTGTGGCACTGGGTCCAGTCTCTCAGACCAGAGACACTGAGCTTCCAGAAAGAGTGAAAATGAAAAAGAATTAGGCTCTGCAAGGAGCTGGAGGCCCTCGATCTGTGATTTCCACCTCTAGCTCAAGACATCTGCTCTGCCTTCTTTCACCTTCAAGTGGAGTTCGTATCGAGGCCTTTGAGTGGCATCACATTTTATATTTTGCCAAGTCCTTCCACAGCTGTTTTCTCCTCAGTCTGCTCCCTGAGGAAGGCAGGGCTGGTATTGTTACCCACTTTATTAGCTTCCTGTGGCTGGAAACAAATTACCACAAGCTTAATGGCTTAAAAATATGTAATTTTATTACCTAACAGTCCTGGATGTCAGACCCAAAATGGGTCTCACTGGGCCAAAGTCAAGGTGTCAGCAGGGCTGCCTTCTGTCCTGGAGGCTTAGGGTGAGACTCTTCTCCCTTGTTTTGTCCAGCTTTTACAGACTACTCCCAACCCTGGTCTAAAAGCCCCCTTCCATCTACAAAGCCAGCAATGGCCAGTCCAGTCTTTCTCACATCACAACACTCTGACTCTTCTTCCCTCTTACAAACTATCAACTAAAAAAAACACCACCTAAAAGCTGAGAATTCTGTTTTATTCAGTGAAATTGCTGAGGACTTAAGCCTGGGAGGCAGCCTCTCAGATAGCTCTGAGGGATGGCTGTGAAGAGGCAAGCCAGGAGCCAGGATGCAAAGGAGTTTATGCAGCAAAACCAGGTAGTTAGAACATCAAAAGACTACTGTTAATTAAAGAAAACTCAAACATCTCACCTTAATGAATTTAGCGCTATTCTATATATGAGAAGATGCAATAGTCTGGGCTCATTGAAATCCTTCCTTTGAGATGAAACCTACCTTTCCAGGGCCAGTATCCTGTTTTTTCTCCTGCCTGAATCTTTTCAGGGTGCACAGCCAGGGTTGACAGCAGCAGCTTGATGGTCACAACCGCATTTACTTGCTGATATGGCAGGGACAGCCTTTGTCCACACTTCTAAGGACCTTTCCAGAGCGCTCCCCTGGCAACTGAGCCAGGCAGGTACTCTCTGTAACCATCACCATCCTAAGTCAGGCAGTTTCCAGACAGGAAGGGGAAATAAAGCCACAGTGACAGTACAAATTTTTAAGGGCAGCAGATGAACGACCTTAGTTCCACCTACAGTTTGAATCCCCCTTTATCCTGTAACCTGACATATAAACAGTCCAGGGACTGGGATTTTTCCAGGCGGCCAACCACATCCCTTTCTAGGGGCAAGGAAACCAGGAGCCTGTGATAAGCAACTTGCCCAAGGTCACATCTGGTTTACACATCTGTAAAAACGGGGCTCAAACTCAGAACCTGCTTTCCCAAGTTGAGAGCTCTGTCCTTGCTGTTCTGTATTGGTAACACGTGAAGGAAAGCGAAAGGACGCAGCAAGGGAACAGAGTGTGTGCGACACAGGAGCAGAAAGGAATCAGAGCTGGAGAGACTCCTTAGGCCTTTGTCCACCACCACCCCCGACTCCCCCCACCCCTACCCCGCTTTGGTTCCCACCCCGTCAGTTGCAAATTTGACCCCTTTCTTCCCAAACAAAAGAGCCCTTGGCAGAATGTATTTTTCTTTTCCTTTTGGGTTTTCAGGGAGTTGGGTTGTTTGGTGGGGTTTCCTCTCTTTCCCAACATGAAGCAGGAAGGGAGGGGACCAAGAGGCAGCAATTTTGCCAGGCAGGTATTCTCTGTAATGATCCATCATCCTGTGCTGGGCAGTCCCCAGACAGGCAGGGGAGAGAGAGCCACAATAACAGTAATAAACAGAGAAGAGGGTCTTCCAGGTAACAGCATAATGAGGAGACCCAGCTGCTGCAGTCGGGGAGAGTGCGTAAAAGCAAGAGAGGAAAAACTGA
>NW_011495018.1:25601132-25625434 GCF_000754665.1 Bison bison bison
TATATTTTGCCCCAGTGACCGCTACTCTGTGTATGTGTGTGCACGTGAGTGAGCTTGTGTGTGTTTTCTCTCCCCATAGCTCCAAGGAAGAAAGCACCACACACACCCTCACAAACTTTAGGTTGTTGTTAAGGATGAAGCAGCACATTTGTCAAAAGGTCCAACTGCCACCTCAGATTCCAAAGCTTGCAAAGGATCCACCCCTATGGTGATTTAGATTAATCGCTTCTCATTAAGAGCCAATAAACAAATGGCACCAGGAGCGCTCCTCTCAGCCACAGCCCACTGTTGTGGTGTCTAATTGCCAAGCGAGAGCAGAGGCAGGCCGGAGAGTTGTCAAATATAATTTATAGGTTTTTAAGATCTAATCATTTTCTATAACATTAGATTAAATGACAGTTTGTATTAAAGAGGAAATTACATTTCGGCTCGCTTTCTTCACTTTCCCCCAGCTTTTCTAGCTATGATTTTCAAAGAGCTCTAATTCCACAGCGCAGGGCCAGAAAATGCCCTTGACAGTGTATTTCAAAAGGATCAGTCCAAGGCCTTTCCTGCACCCAAAAGTCTGTCCAGAGAAGGGGGACCAGAGATAAATGGGAATATTCTCTTAACTGAGGCCCCTCCATTTAGGAGCCCCGTAAAGTCAGCCCCCCTCAACTTCACCAGAGCTGTGCTGTCTTACCCTGTGACCACCCTCAGCACTGAGGCAAGGAAAAACTTGTACAAATAATATACCTACATTCCACTCCCAGGTATATATCCAAACAAATTCAAACCAGATACTCAGATACATGTACATTCCTGCTCACAGCAGCACTATGCACAGAATGTAGCTAAAACATGCAGAAACATTCATCAATAGACGAATGGATAAGCAAATTCTGGTACATATACATGGATCATTGCTGCTAAGTCACTTCAGTTGTGTCCGACTCTGTGTGACCCCAGAGACGGCCTCCTACCACGCTCCTCTGTCCTTGGGATTCTCCAGGCAAGAACACTGGAGTGGGTTGCCATTTCCGTCTCCAATGCGTGAAAGTGAAAAGTGAAAGTGAAGTCGCTCAGTCGCATCCAACTCCTAGCGACCTCATGGACTGCAGCCCACCAGGCTCCCCCGTCCCTGGGATTTTCCAGGCAAGAGTACTGGAGTGGGTTGCCATTTCCTTCTCCAACATGGATCATTACTCAGCCATAAAAAGGAATGAAGTACTGATAACCTGTCACAATATGGATGAACCTCAAAGGCATTATGCTAGTGAAAGAAGCTGGTCAAAAAAGGTCACATATTGTACGACTCCATTTGTATGAAATATTCACAAAAGGCCAGTCCCTAGAGATAGGCAAGTTGGTGGTTTCCAAGGACTGGCTAGGAAGGAACAGGAAGTGACAATTTAATAGTTACAGGGTTTAGGGGAAGGTGATGAAATGTGTTGGACAAGATAGAGGTGGTGGTTGCACAGTATGGTGAAGGTATCCAATATCACTGAAGTGTTCATTTTAAAATGGTTACTTTTATGTTATGTGAATTTCGCCTCAATAAAAATACAATAAAAGAGCTACGGGCAGCACTGGGTGTCTCCAGTCTCCCCTGGGCAGGCCAAGAAAAACTAGGATGACAATATTAAACCAAAGTTACTAGTAAGCACAAAACTGACTCCCATCTGGCTTGTAAAGTAACCAGTCGCCTAACAAACCCCTCTCCTTGATGAAAACTAATAATAATATAGTTGGTCTAAACAGCTCCCACAGCCCACTGCCATGAGGAAAGCCTGAACAGCTACACTAACCCTGATTCCACGACTGGCTTATGAGTCTCAGCACTGGTCTGCTTTCTTCCCACAATGCCCAGCTGCAGCTCAGGCTGAAGAATCCACACGAAGAACTCATGTGTCCTGCTGATGTTAGTAACAGTTCCAGGCTGACGACCACTCCCAGGAACAAATCCCATTCTAATCGTCTCAAGCCTCCTCTTCCTATTTCTTGAAAATTAACATTGCCACCAGGTTTAATTAACAAGCAGAGGCTCCTTCATGCCTAAACACCATGCTTGAATGCTCTCTTTTTAGAGGATGGTGTGCAGGTGCTTGCTTTATATAGCTTTATGAAGCATGTGTTATAAAACCACCTCAACCATATGGCTTTTCTATACCATGGCAGTCCATTCATTTCAATCCCATAAAATCCTAGCAATATTTAAGTGTTAAAGGTGACTTTCACTATGATATTTATTATTGGATAATGAAAAATGGGACAGATAGCCTTCAAACCTCCAGGCAATGGACTGAACCACGTCTCTTCTAAGCTTTTAATAACAGGACTACTATATTTCCTGGAAATGACACAAATTCCCAGAGTCCCCTTTGAGATTCTCTTTTGGCAGCATGAATTTTCTTAACAGTTCTTTTTATTTTTACTTTAGTAGAGACCAAATCTCGTATCAGTCAGAGGAAAATCAGTTAGTTGAATATTTGAATCTGCTTTCTCCATCCGACTGGACGCTTTTAGCATAGCCCTGCCCTTCCCATTTGGCCAAGAATTCCCTATGACTCGTGATTCCCCTTGCTGTAGATGCCCCTATAGAACTCAACATAGAGAACTGTCAGAACACAGCGGGAATTAACTTATGTCACGGTTCCCACCTCTGGACCCTCTTGAATCCTATGTCCTGTTGCTATTATATGCATTAGCTTGCTTATGGTCATCTATTACTCTGTATGTTTGTGTCTTTAGCAGACTGCGACATCTCTGAGAACAGTGACACCTGACTTACCTTTCTATCCCTGGCATTCAGCATAGTATCTGGTATGTTGCAGATGCTAATAGCTATATGTGAGTAAAATAATAATTAACTAACTCTGAGAAAACTATCATAGAGTATGATCATCAATCACAACTATATCAACACACAGTTGAGAGCACATGAAAGATACAGCAATCTTCTGAAAATCCTACAGTTGTCAATGATATAATTGTTAGCCAACAGTGGCACCATGGAAAAGACCATCTGAATCCTCTGAAACCCCTGTTAAACACTACATCTTCCTACATCCTACCACAGATACCCCAAATTGGGATTTCGGATTCAGGAAGCAGACCCCTGAACTGACCTTATGACAAACACTGAGATTATTCTAATGCATACACGTGTAAGCATCTCCCCTTTAGAGTGTCTGCAGCAAGAATATCAGTTTTCCTCCAGTTTCTTACAAAAGTAAACTGCTAGTGCCTGATAGCCCTGTATTAAGGGGGTGGCCATGGAAAGTTTGAAGGACTCACACAAATTAAAATGGATCATGAAATGCTGAGGCATCCTTTGCACAATGGGTTAGAGTTTCTGGACTCAATGGAAAACGAAGGGCTGCAGATGAGAAGGAGGTGGCCCAGGGGCAGAACCAACCACAGCAAGGGAATCATGGCAGCATTGATTAATATCCTCCCCTGACTAGTCTTTAACCCCCACTACTCTGTCACAGGGCTTCCCTGGTGGCTCAGCTGGTAAAGAATCCGCCTGTAATGCGGGAGACCTGGGTTTGATCCCTGGATTGGGAAGATGCCCTGGAAAAGGGAACAGCTACCCACTCCAGTATTCTGTCCTGGAGAATTCAATGGACTGTATAGTCCATGGGGCTGCAAAGAGTCACGACTGAGTGACTCTCACTCATCTGTCAGAGATGCAATCCCCAAACCGCCCCCCCTCATAACTCTATGTCTTCCCCCCTAAAGAGCCTACATTTTCGGCTTTCTAAACATCACCCATTTACAGAACTGGAAAGAAATTAGCATCAACTGTGGAGCAATAAGCTGCTTTCTACATTTAGTTTCTGGACTAGAAATGAGCAGGAATTAGCCAGCTTCTCTCCTCATTAATAGGCAATAGTTGCCATCCCTGCTAATTTACAACATGTTAACACAACTTGAGCTACTCCCTGGCTGTCGTGACTAGCTTAAGGTGACATCAAAGGGAAACACATAATATTTGGTGTTACTGTGTGTATTCATTTAGGCTGGAGAGGCAAGGATGTGGGGATGCAAACTTGAATTTGATCAGAATAGAGTAAGCACAGCTCTCAACTCAGTTCCAAGGTGGAAAGCAAGAGGACTTTCAGCCTTTGTTCCTGCCCCATGGTTTAATGCAGACCCTAAGGATCCTGGACATCTAGACTAGGAAGGGCCAATTTAAGTCAAAGGGGAGAAAAAGATATAGTTGAGAGCAGTGAACTTCAAGCTTGAATATGTTCATGGATCACCAAAGATTGTATTAAAATACACATTCTGGTCCAGTGGGTGTAGTGATGGGTATGAGATTCTGTACTTCTAACAAGCTCCTAACTTAAGCCAATGCATCCAGGTCTAACAGATCATACCTTGACTAATATGGACTTAGAGGAAGTAAGGACTCTGAGATACAACTGGTGTAGTCTTGTGGTGCTTAGGCTTCAGTGTGCATCAGTCTCCCCTGGAGAACTTGTGGAACTACAGATTGCTGCCCCGCATCACAAAGTGTGATTCAGGGATTTAGCGGGGGAGGTCTGAGATTTTGCATCTCTAAGAAGTTCTCAGATGCTGCTGATGCTGTGGTTCAGGAATCACACTTTAGAAGTATTGAGTATAAAAGGACATTAGACATAGAATCTGGCAGCCCTGGATTCAAACATCACTGTGGGGCCAACTCTCTCAGCTCTCAGAACCTGGTGCAAAAGCGAATAATAATAACTATGGGTTGGTTTGTTGGTTTGAATGGGTGTTAAATAAATGAGATAACATACATAAAATTTTGAGCATAATTTGTTAGCCCCTCAACAATAGGCAACAGTGAACTTCCTTCTGGTTGTCAAGATTAGACAGAAAGAGGAATGTCTAAATGATAAGACTATCCGGGGATGTGGCTTCACCAAGATAAGCTTTCATATCAAAAGCCAGCTTTTCCCAGGAGTCAAGATAATCATGAATCTATATATTGTGCCTGATTCAATTTGCCCATGTCTGACCTTCCACCTCTGATATGTAGACTGTTCTTTATTTTCTTGGGCTCCAAAATCACTGCAGATGGTGACTGCAGCCATGAAATTAAAAGACTCTTACTCTTGGGAAGACAAGCTATGACAAACCTAGACAACATGTTAAAAAGCAGAGGTGTTACTTTGCTGACAAAGGTCTGTCTAATCAATGCTATGGCTTTTTCAGTAGTCATGTATGGATATGAGAGCTGTACTATAAAGAAAGCTGAGCGCGGAAGAATTGATGCTTTTGAACTGTGGTGTTAGAGAAGACTCTTGAGAGTCCCTCAGACTGCAAGGAGATCCAACCAGTCCATCCTAAAGGAAATAAGTCCTGAATAGTCACTGGAAGGACTGATGCTGAAGCTCCAATACTTTGGCCACCTCATGCAAAGAACTGACTCTGTGGAAAAGATCCTGATGCTGGGACAGACTGAAAGCAAGAGGAGAAGGGGCTGACAGAGGATGAGATGATTGGATAGCATCACCAACTCAATGGGCATGAGTTTGAGCAAGCTCCAGGAGCTGGTGATGGACAGAAAAGCCTGGCATGCTACAGTCCATGGGGTCGCAAAGAGTCAGACACGACTGAGAGAATAAACTGAACTGATGCAAGGCAGTGTGAAAGGTGCCTCTGAGACTGGGGACTGAGCAAGATGGTTTGTACCCTCAAGAAACATGCAATCTCACAGGGGACATGCAGTCCCAAGTAGTAAGAATTTGGTCTGTTATGTGTGAGACATTTCACAGGGAATATGCAAAACAAAGAATACAGTGAGTAGAATTAGTGAGGACTAGAAAGTAAATTATCTGTAAATAATAAAAAATAACCAGAAAATGGAAATACTGCTAGTGTCCTCTGTAGATGTCTGAAGGGCTCAGTAAAGGAACAGCTATTCCTCTATAGATAGGAAGGTCCAAAAAGCAGACTTTCTTCAAAAACACATTCCACTTAAGATACTCCTATTACACTATTACTTTGTTGAAATCGTTTATATTTAAGACCCAACCTTTCAGTTATGAGACCACTGACAGAACAGGATTCACATATCAATTTTGAAATTTTAACTTTAGTGTATATAAGAATCACCTGGAAATTTTGGAAGACCATCCACATCCCATGCTACATGCTCTGGAGATGCTGATTCTGAAGTTCTGAGGTAAAACATAAACCTCCCAAGCCCCCATTTTTTTTCCAAGACACCATTTCTCCAGGCTGAGCTGAAGAAAAATGTTGCTTTTCCCCAAGCACTGAAACTAGCTCTGCTATTTCAAATGGAAATTTCCAGCGGGTTTTCTCCAAAACTGATTTATAAAACATTTTTGTAACTAAACCAGATCCATAAAAATAACCTTAAAATTTTAATCACAATCATAATAGCTAATATTCCTTGCTCTTGCAATGTGCCAAAATGTATGCTAAGAATTTTTTACATGCAGCATTCCCTTAACCCTCACAAGGACTCTAGGAATTAACATTCTTCATTAACCAGTTTTCAGAGAAAAGTCCAGCAATTTGAGGAAACATATAAGATTGTACAGCTAGGAGGTAATGTTGCAGGAACAAAAATTTTATCTTTTTAACCCTTAAACTTATTATTGTATACTAGTCTAAAATCAGTATTTGGTGTGTGTGGGGGGAAGGGGTGTCAAAAAAGGCAATAGGCAGCATCTCATTGGCTGTGGGTAGTGATCACACACGGCTTCGTTTCAAAAGGTGACGTTTTGAATGGGATAGAAAGTTAACAGTAAACAGAGAGTGTTGCAAAGAGAGCACAGTGTGTAAAGGTGGGGGATGCCCAGAGCAGCCCTGGTTTCTCTACTCTGCTTGTTGTTGCTTTTATTTTTATTCCATCTTTACATCTCTTATTGCCCTGGCTTCTACCTCTAAATCTTATACTAATGTTTACTGTAACTCACACCTGTAACAGACACCTGTACAGGTGGTCTCATGCAGCTTAAACAAAAACTGCACACAAACTAAACTTGTGTATAAACTGGGAGTTTGGGATTGACACATAGCACTACTTTAGATAAAACAGATAACCACCAAGGACCTACTATATAGCACAGGGAACTCTGCTTAATATTCTGTAATAACCTAAATGGGAAAAGAATTTGAAAAGAATAGTATGTGTATATCCGAATCACTTTGCTGTACACCTGAAACTAACGCATTACAAACCATAGTCCAGTCTAAAATAAAAATTATAAAAAATTAAATGCATAAGTCAAATCTTATTCCTCCACTGGCTTAAAGCTTCTTTCAGGTTCTCTGCCATGTAGCTAATGATCTGTGAATCAATAGTGAACTATACCAAGGCATTGACCAGCAAGTTCACTATTTGCTCCTCCACGCCAACCTCCACACACACACACTCAAAGCCCACCTATTTTAATATTCAAAATATTTATATTGTGGGTTTTCTTAAAGGGAACATGAATTTAAGTATACATTTGGTTCTGCTCAAAAAGTCACAGTGAACAAAGGCCCCAAATCTGGACCATGCCAGATGACTGCTCTAAGGTTCTCTTTATTACATAAGTATATGGAATAAAAATAGAATGTATTTATAAAAGGCTGAAAGAAGTTCCAAGAGATAGCGTAAAATTCCCTAAGAAGTAGAAGGTGGAAGTCATACTTAACTTATTTTCTTAATATGCTATACTTTGAACCCCTTAGAGAATGCCTACTCTGTTAAAATGTTTCACTGTCTTACTGAGAAAAATAAATCAGTTCATCTATCATTTTCCTGAACTGCCAATTCCAACTAAAAGCCTGACTTCCCAGGCTTGAATTACTTTCCAAACTATTTCACTTTCCCTACGGCATGTAAGCAAAAAAGCTCCTTCCACCATCCGTGTCTCCCCACTGACACCCAAACACTAATATAGTATCTGTGGAAAACATAGCAATTTGGAAACAAAGTGAACATAGCAATTTTAAATAAAGCCAACTCTCAATTTTCTGCCTCTGGAGTGGGGCGGGGATTATGTGTGCTCAAGGAACCTGCTGATGTTTTAAACATGCAAGAAAAAAAAAAAAAAAACTTGACTTTAACTGTCAAAGCTTGGTTATTCATAATGTGAAGAAGACCTGGAAGGGTGTGATCCCAAGCCGTGACTAATTAAAGCATTTGTGTCCTGGATGGTGGTCCTTTCTGCAACAAATTAGCTTGAATGAGCTGGGCTACTATTAGCATGGATCTGCATTCCTTGACAAAGTAATATTTAGTGGGTGGTTGGCAGGAATGAGGGTGGTAGCAAATGGGACGGGGTGAAGAGTGGCCTATCATTAAATACTTCGCATAGAGACACAACTATGAACAATCAACATTACAGTAATGGAGTTGTCTGTGCCATTTATTAACTCCTAAGAGGCAAATTTGATCTTCACTCATTCAGTTCCTATGTGTCCTTCCTCTTGACGAGGTTTCTTTCATTAGAGACCCTTTCTTTGGACTCATGAGGCATGTCAGGTCAAAGAAAAGGAAAGTCACTGATAGACACCAAACTGGAAAGTCAACAACATGAGGACAGGGCGATATTAAGATTTTAACTACTATGTCCCCAGGCTTGGCACCCTGAAGATGCTATGAAATGAATTTTTTTAATTAATTATTTTAATTAGAGGTTGATTATTGTACAGTATTGTGGTGGTTTTTGGCATACAACATGAATCAGTGACGGGTGTACATGTGCCCCCCATCCTGAACCCCATTCCCACCTCCCTCCCCACCCCATCCCTCTGCATTGTCCCAGAGCACTGGCTTTGACTGCCCTGCTTCATGCATGGAACTTGCACTGGTCATCTACTTTACATATTGTAATATACATGCTTCAGTGCTATTCTCTCATTATCACCCCACCCTCGCCTTCTCCCACAGAGTCCAAAAGTCTGTTCTTTACATCTGTGTCTCTTTTGCTGTCTTGCATATAGGGTCGACATTACCATCTTTCTAAATTCCATATATATGCACAATGTACTGTATTGGTGTTTCTCTTTCTGACTCACTTCACTCTGTATAATAGGCTTCAGCTTCATCCACCTCATTAGAACTGATTCAAACATGCCCTTTTTTATAGCTGAGTAATACTCCATTGTGTATCTGTACCAGAGCTCTCTTATCCATTCATCTGCTGATGGACATCTAGGTTGCTTCCATGTCCTGGCTATTGTAAACAGTGCTGCAATGAACATTGGAGTGCCTGTGTCTCTTTCAATTCTGGTTTCCTCGGTGTGTGTGCTCAGTGGTGGGATTGCTGGGTTATATGGCAGTTCTATTTCCAGTTTTTTAAGGAATCTCCACACTGTTCTCCATAGTAGCTGTACTAGTTTGCTTCCCACCAATAGTGTAAGAGTGTTCCCTTTTCTCCACACCCTCTCAAGCATTTATTGTTTGTAGACATTTTGATGGCAGCCATTCTGACCAGCGTGAGATGGTACCTCATTGTGGTTTTGATTTACATTTCTCTGATAATGAATGATGTTGAGCATCTTTTCATGTGTTTGTTAGCCATCTGTATGTCTTCTTTGGAGAAATGACTGTTTAGTTCTTTGGCCCATTTTTTGATTGGGTCATTTATTTTTCTGGTATTGAGCTGCTTGTATATTTTGGAGATTAATTCTTTGTCAGTTGTTTCATTTGCTATTATTTTCTCCCATTCTTACGGCTGCCTTTTCTCCTTGCCTAGTTTTCTTCGTTGTGAAGTGAATTAATCCACATCAACTAAGTTCCCAGCTGGATCACTTCTTTCATGAGAGGTCCCTCCTTCTACTCCACTGAACTGCACACGCTGTCCTTGCCCATTCCATACAAATCACTTCCATACCCACCCAGCCTCTAGAATTTTCATGTCCAGTTGGATGTCATGTAATATCTGAATTTGGATTCCCAGATCTTTGATGCTGATTTCTTTATCTTGTATGATGCACCCACATCTCAGTTCATTGGTAATGATCTACTAATTTGGTAAAGTCCTCGTTCCTGGGCTTTGCACACTGTTCTTTGTGACTTCCACCAGGCATAGTAGAACCCTGGGGATGAACTTAAATGCTAAGGGGGAACACAGCTGACCTCTGGGAGTAAGCAGAACACAGGGGCACTCAGGACAGGGCTGGACAGGGGTCAGTATCCTGGATCATTCAGAGAGGTGGACAATGTCCATGTGGGAAAAGCATGCAGTTTGTATATGTGTTATTTGTTTCTTAATGCCAAGCCCATTTTTGGTCCTGCTGGGAGTTCTCTATAAGGAGTTCTTTAAACATTCTCACTCACTTCTACAATGACAAAAATAGATCTGGTGTCTAGACAAAAGCAGTTTTATTTTCCAAATGCTTATGCTCAAGGTGTTTAAAAACCATAAAAGACAGCGTTGGGTCAGGAAGTGGGTCTTGGTAAGCAAGCAAATGGGGCAGACAACTCTTGAGTTGATGGGATAGACGTGTTACTAAGTACGTCAGCCTCACTGTCCATAGAGGGATGGCATCCCTGTTCCAAGAGAGCCTTAGTATTTCTAGAATCACTGAGCCTCCCTCAAGAGGAGAGAGACAAAGCTCTTCTTTCCAAAACCCAGCATTTCCTATTCCTCCCTCAGTCCTGGCTGGAGTACGGGATTCCAAATCGTACCCGTTCTTCTTTCAAATACTGATAGAGAAGGAAAAACTTTCCCCAATCGACGAAAACTACAGCAAGCATGGATCATCCTGCTCGTCTCTGCCAGAGAACCTTTATTTTTCAAAGTGCACCTCTCTCCAACAGCCTTTCCTTGGTCAATCACATTCCCTCCTGGAAGAGGAAACAGAGGAATTCTTTACATGTGAGCTAAAGAAAAAGCAATGTGATGGTGAGGATGGGGGTGGCATATTAGACTAAGTATCAGTGCTAACCTCAACAGGCCACACCGTGGCATTTTCTAAAACATGAGTGGCCATCACCTTTCTCCACCTCCCATGCCAGGTGCTGTAGACAACCCCAACCTGTCACCCCAAGAAGTGAGTTTGGCTTCAACACAGGCTCCTGTTCCCTGCAATCCTTGTTCCTTCTACATCTGCCTTCGCCTATTCCCACACAAAAGGGACAGGCAGAGAGCTCAGAGGGAGAGAGGGCTTCAGTTTCTCTAGGATGCAGAAACCCCACCAAGAAAGGATAAAACTATTAACTCCAAACAAAGAGAAGCTGCTCTGATGCCTTCACTGCTTGGGCCACATGTGATTGGTTCTCCCGCAGAAGAGGGGAAGGATAATGGGCTGTGAGATCCCAGGACGTGGGAGTGCTCACTGCTAGGGGAAACAGAGAAACCATGGAGTCAGAAAAGCTACTCATCTGCAGCCAACTTCACCTCTGAGCAGAAGAGGGCTCCCAGCATTTACAAAGAACTCTGAATGTCCCATTTCCACGTCAAAGCCCAGTGATTGTCTAAATACCACAAAGTACTTATGAAATGATTTTGGTTTCTGCTGATAAATGAGAAACAGACTGCTTCCATTATAACCATACCTACCACTCAGAGAAAGGGAGGGACCATGTGACCCAGGCAGGGGGCAGTGTGGCTGGAATTCACTAAACTGCTGTGAAACAGGAGAAGAGTGGGGCAGGGGGAGGGGCGTCCAAAGGAGAGAGAGCAGGGGAAAGGGGCCTTGAGCAGGAGAGCAGAAGGAACCAGCCTGGCAGTCCAGGGTTTGCAACTCTTTGTTCTCAATCTCCTACAGGCGTCTTACACGGCCCCCTTTTCCCTTCATAGCCAGTAGTACATAAAGAACTTGTGGTCCCCACCACCAAAGCTGTCAATTCTTGAGTACATATGATATGCCAGTCACTGTGTGAAGCATTTTCATGAGCTGTTTCATTTCATAACACCCTAGAGGGTAAGTATTAATATTATTCCCATTTCACAGATAAAAATACTGAAGTTTTCAGAACTCAACCTACTCATTCAAATAACACTGGTAATAATAAGTTGTAGCACCTAAAACTCAAGTCTGCCTGATGCCAGCTTGGGGTCTTAAAAACCACACTGGATAGCTGTAAAATGTCCCATTCCCATAGCCCCAAATCGGGTCTCCTAAGCCACACAACTTTCCCAACATGACTGAGGATTCACTGGTGAAGATAAAACACAGCACGAAGCAAACACCCTTTCCTTTTTGGTGGGAAAAGGTATGTGTGGCAAATGTTTTCAAAAAAACTGTACTGCTCAACAGAGCAGCCATGCTCCCCATTTTAAATCAAAATGTCTCCTTAACATCACAAAATAATATTATGTAAAGTATTAAAGTCAATATACACAGAGTTCACAGATCATTAGGGTGCAGCCTGGTGAATTTTCACAGGGGAGTGTGCTATATATATTCACTTTCAACATAAACAAAAAGAACATTTAGCAGCCACTCAGAAAACCACCATGTGCCCACTCTCTTCCCAAAGTAACCCATATTCCTTCTTCTACAAACTCATTAGTTTTGAGCATTTTTAAAATGTTGTATCAAAAACTACACTTGTTGGTATGACTCCACATTCTATGAGATTAACCCATTTTGTTGCTTGCTTATCAAAGTGATTTCTTCTTTCCTTTGCTGTACAGTTTTCCATTGTATAAATATTCCACAACCTATTTGTTCATTTTTCTGTCAGTGGACATTTGAGTTGGTTCCAGATGGTGGCTTTTATTGGTATGAACAATAATATTGGGAAGCTTTATGATTTCAACATTCACATTTATATCTATAATCTATCAGGAATGACTCTTTGTAAAAGTAAGATAGGAGTTCAGAATCTTCTCTTAAAAATAATAGGATATTCAATAGACCAAGTTACATTTTTTAAAAAAGAACATCCTCTTTATCACAGCATTTCACTGTTATTTTTGTTATACATCCAGAAACTATATATATATGTCTACTTCTGGGCTCTAGTCCATTGGTCTATTTTTCTATCTTTGTGCTAATATCATATTGTCTTAATTACTGCAACTTTAAATAAGTCTTGATATCTGGTAGTGTAATTACTCCAGTGTTTTTTTTTTTTTTCAAGATTGTCTTATATACTCGTGGCCCTTTATATTTTTCTGTAAATTTTAGAATCAGTTTGTCAAATTCTACAGAAAAAGTACACTGGAATTTTTATTGGGGTTGTTTTGAATTAATAGATGAGTATGGGAGAAAATTAACATGCTCATAATATTGAGTCTTTCTATTCATAAACATGATTTTATCTCCAACGTATTTAAGTCTCTCTTATTATCTCTCAACAATATTTCACAGTCTTCTGTATCAAAATCTTGTTCATTGTGTACTACACTCTATTCATTACCTCATTATAGTTACCTATTCATTTATCAGATATTATTTTATGCTATTACACAGAACCTTTTTAATATTTTTATTTTCTATTTGCTTACCATCACATAGAATTTTATATAAATATGTAAATATAGAAAAATGGTATATATACACACATAAAGACATTATATTGAGTGATCTTGCCATATTCACTTATTAATTCTAGTGGTTTGTTTATAGACTCTCTTGAATACTCTACATAGACTATGACGTTATCATTTCCTTCTCTTCAAACCTCATACATTTCATTTCTTCCTTATCTTTGGCACTTGATAGAACCTCAAATATAAAGCCAAATAAAAGAGAAAGTGAGCATCCTATTCAATTGTTAATTTTAGCAGAAAAAACATTAAAAATTTCACCATTAAGTGTTATTGATTTTTTTTTAAATATATATATATACACTTCATTATAGTAAGGAAATTCTCTTTTCTAGTTGGCTAAGGGTTATTGATATGAATGAGTGTTGAGAATGTTGAAAAGTGAAAGTCGCTTAGTCCTGTCCAACTCTTTGTGACCCCCTGGACTGTACAGTCCATGGAATTCTCCAGGCCAGAATACTGGAGTGAGTAGCTTTTCCCTTCTCCAGGGGATCTTCCAACCCAGGGATCGAACCCAGGTTTCCCGCATTGCGGGCAGATTCTTCACCAGCTGAGCCACAAGGGAAGCCCAAGAATCCTGGAGTGGGTAGCCTATCCCTTCTCCAGCGGAGCTTCCTGACCCAGGAAGAGAACCAGGGTCTCCTGCACTGCAGGCAGATTCTTTACCAACTGAGCGATCAGGGAAACCCCGTGAGTGTTAAGTGTTATCAAATATTTGTTCTGCATCAACTGAGATTAGCATATGATTTTTCTCCTTTATTATGTAATTGTGGTGAATTATGTTTCATTTTTAATATTAACATCACCCTGCATTTCTGAAATAAACCCAACTTGGGTATAATATATTATCTTCTTTATATTTTGCTGGCTTGAATTAGTTAATGCTTTGTTAAAGATGTTTGCATCTATGATTACAAGAGGAACTAATCTGTAATTTTTTATTTATTTTAATGTCATTCTCAGGTCTTGATATTCAGGTTATGCTGCCCTCATAATGAGCTGGAAAGACATCCACCTTTTTCTATTCCCCGAAGAATTTCTCTAATATTCCTTTTGTTTTTTCCCAAACATCTGGAAGAATTCACTGCTGAGGCCACCTGGGCCTGGTGACTTCTTGGTGAGAAGACTTTTCATCATTGATTCAGTTTCTCCAATAGACACTGGACTCTTCAAATTTTCAGTATTCCAAAATATTTCAACAATTTCTCTAAGAAACTATGGTATTTGACTCCTAAGAGTTCTCAGAAAATGCTCCAACACATCCCACGGTCAGATTCCCTCCACATTGGTCAGACTCTCCTTCCTGAGTCCTGATCTTTTAGTCTGATCTTATTGAATTTCATCCTATCTCAGCATTGCCTCTCTGATGAATACAATATGCTTTTATCACTAAAAAAGAAAAGAAAATCCCTGTCCTTGCAGTAGGTTGATTTATTGAGAATTTAACACAGCAGGATAACCTATTAAGACAGAAACACTGTGTCTTCTTTCTCAACGCTCCAGACTCATCAAGCTGGAACAAAGGCTAGGTCCCAATTCCCCATGTAAACTTTTCCAGACAGGCAGCCAGCGCTTGGTTTCCAAGTACTGGACTCTCTTTTCCCCAAAAGGAGACTTCACAGTGTTTTTGTTACTGTGTTTCAGAGCCAGAGTGAGAAGAGAAAGAGGCTTGTACTTGGAAGTCAGTGCTAAAATCATCTTTGCTTGTTTCTCCAAGGTCTAGACCAGTCCAGGGAAGTTAGTCAGATTCGTCGAAGTTTTGGTACTCTAGTTGAAAAGAGAAAAGTCCAAATCACTGAAGTCTATTTCAATAACAGTAAGAAGAATTGTTGTTCTCTTAGCCAGATAAACAACATTCAGAATGGCAGCTACTCACATGGGGTTGCCTGTGACTACCCACTGTATATAGACTATGAACGAAGCCTTCGGAAGGTGTGCACAACTTGATTCAACACAGAGGGAGTGAAGACGGCTTTGGAGGGAGCCGCGTCTGAATGGGCCAGACAGACACCTATCAAGGGCCAAGTGTAGTGAAGACCATCACCAAATGACGTTAAAGCCATTCCCACCCTTCCCTGGGCTGTGTGACAGCCAGCATTTTTACAGGACCCAAGGAGGGAGGGAGCCTGAAACAACTGATATGAAATAGATCAATAACTGTAGTAATTAAGGGCTCTAGTCCCCAGTTTCTTTTTTCATTTTTCAATGAAAACAAACTTTTATATGTTTAATGTTTCCTATCTTTTACTCTCCAAGTGTTATGGAACAAGGGGAATCCATGCCTGTATTTCTTTGGACATTTTGGAACATGGTCACTGTGGAAACTGACCAGGAAATTAATTTTCTAAGTAGGTTTTTGGTGTGGGCAGTCACTTCACAGAGCCTCAGAGATGGTTTGGCCTGCCTTGACCTCCTTCTTCCCCAGGAGTACTTCCACCCAAAGGACAGATATGTCCCCTAAAGTTGCAGGGTATGTTGTGAAAAGTGGCAGCAGGAATGGGATATGAAGTTGGATGGTTCATCTGCTTTGTTTGGGCACTTTCTGAGGTTATTTTCACTCCATAATGGCTTATTAATTTCAGCTTAGTTAAAATGAATGTCAATGCAGTGCCACCCACTGTGTTAGGCACCAGGAAGCCTGGACAGATAATGCTTGGTTCTGGCCCTGGGGGTCTTCAATGTTTATCAGGGGAGACAGACAGGTGAATGGCTAAACTACAGGGAGACTTATGCTAGGAGAGGAGAAACAGAATGCTGTAAAAGCAGTAGGGAGGGAGTAAACAACTCCACCACAAATGCTCCCCTCCCCTTCCTCGTCTCTCTCCCCCGCCCCCAGCAGAAGGTGCTAGGCTCTGGATTCTGGCAGAGGACGCTGGCGAAAGATCATAAGCTATAACAGCTGGAAGCCATTAGTCCCAATGCAATGACAGGAGAGGCCAGCAGAAGGCTGAACACAGGAGGTGAGTCCAGGATGAAGCAGCCCAACTCAGGTGCCATCTGGATCAGGAAAGCAGATAGGGAAGAGATAAAACCTGAAGCAAAAGACCTCTTGCTTAGTTAACCCTCCACAGGCCATGCCCAGGGAAAGGCTGAGAACCATCGACAGGTGACTTGGATCCAGCTATACTGGAAATGTCCTCAACACCTGCACCATGGTTTCTGTTCAAGGCAGCAACAGGAATGCTGTTTTCTGAGAACTGGAGACCTTGTATCAGGCATTCTGATGGGTACAGGAATGGGAAAACTCAGGCCAGGCCCCAAAAGAGCTAGCCATGTTTCTACAGATAGAAACATTAAAAACAGTATGCAAAGTGGAAAGGCCAGTCAGTGCAAGAGGAAACACTGGGTGAGTTGATAAGTAAAGGTCTCAAGGAGGAGATGACTCTGTACGGGGCCCTGAAGATGGTTGGAATCCAAGTAAGTAGAGAGAGAGCATGGGAGGAACTTCTAAGAAGACATAGTGAGCCCAAGCACAGGACCTGCTGGAGAAACGAAAGGGAACGTGGAGCCTGTCTGAATTCTATGAGGGTAGAAGAGTGGGCAGGAGGAAATATCTGGTGCAGGTAAGTGTGTTTAGTCACTTAGTCATGTCCAATTCTTTGTGACCTCATGGACCATAGCCCTCCAGGCTTCTCTGTCCAAGGAATTCTCCAGGCAAGAATATTGGAGTGGGTAGCCATTCCCTTCTCCAGGGGATCTTCCTGACCCAGGGATGTCACCCAGGTCTCCTGTGTTGCAGGTGGAGTCTTTACCATCTGAGTCACCAGGTGAGGGAGGAGTTTTAATCCCTTGCTATGGACATTAGCCTGAATCCTGAAGCAATGTGCAGTGGCTAGCAGATTTTGAGCAGGGTGGGGACTACATAAAAGCAAATTAACTTACATCATATTTTTCCCTGGAAAACAGACCTCCCTGCCCAATAAACGCCATCCGATTGCAAGATGTCAAAGCACAGCCTAGTCTCAGATTATAAATTTACCTGCCAACTACTGAGAGTCATATCAGCCTGAGAAGGTTTGGTCTCTGCACTGTATTTATTTCCCAGTCAAAAATGCAAGGCACTAATAGCAGTAGAGAAAGAGGCAAGCTGAGGTTGAGTGGGTTCCCGGAGCACAGGAAGCCCTGGAAGTACAGAAAACACAGTAAAATGTAGCAAAATCAAAGGGTAAGATGGAAGTCCAAACTCTGCCACTCAGTCATCCTCCACCAGGTCAAGCATCTACCATTTGGCTGGCTTCCATCTCCACTGGTGGTCAAATGTGAACCAGTCCTTACTGCTGTGCCTCATAATTCAAGGCAGAAGTGCACACAAGCACTGCCAGAGGACAGCGACCAAACATGTGGGCAGCATCATTTGGAAGTGCCTGGTGGTGTGGCAAGGTACAAGCAGCAGTGGGATCCCGCCACCACTTTGCTAAGTGACCTTCAATAACCCCCTGAGAGGTGAGAAAGGGTGCATTCACCCGTTCTTATTAAAGCAACCAGGGGCATCTGCCTGAAGCTTAGGGAAGGGCTGTCCATCCAAAACCCATGCTTGACTTGGCTGCGATGAACAGGAGGAAAACATATCACAGGCACCATCCGTATTCAGGTATTCAATGCTGCTTTGCCTCATGGTAAGTGAAGGTGACATGAGCTATTCAGTCAGAGAGAACTTAAACTGACTTACAAAACACGTATTCAGTTTTAGCAATCACACAGAATGGAACTTGAATTTTATAGTGAAAGCTTCTAATGGATTTAATATTCAGCTTCCTGGGATTCAAATTAATACCTACTTTTTTCTACAACATGCCTTCTAAAGTGAAATTCAACTACAACCACTAATCCATTTGACAAATTCTCACTCATCTTTTAAAACTTAAGTCAAACATGACCTCGGTTCCACGTCTTCTACTAACCACTCTCAGTAGACTTAATCACTTCCTCTTTTGTTACCAAAGCACTTAATACACCTCTATCGTAATGTGTTTCCCTGGACAAAGACTAAGTCTTGTTCATCTTGGTGATTCCTGTGCCTGGCACTGTGCTAACCACAGAGTAAATTTTTAATAAATGTCTGCTTTTTTGATGCCACACTGGGTTTATTTGCTCTTAATCCTATGTTCAACAACAAGAACTGCAAACATACTTTATTGTTGAATTCGTCTTTGTTTGCCAAGACTTACGTGTGCTCTTAAGTATAAGCCTGTCTCCTAAGATCTAGACCCAACTGCCTAAAACTTTCATACCTGGATGTTCCATGAGGTCAAACTCAACATGCCCTAACCAAACTGATTATCTTTTGCCCAAAACCTGTTCTTTTTCTGTAGTTCATCCATGTCTAAGTAATATCCCCAATCCCCACTCATTTATCTACTCAGCTGAAATCCTGAGAACCACCCTAAAATCTTTTGTATTGCAACATCCAAATAAACTCTAAGTTGAGTTGACTCCATGTCTTTAGCCCTTCTCAAAGCCGACCTTCCTCTTCAACCTTCCACCACTGCAGAAGTCCAGGCCCTCAGCATCCCTTGCCCAGAGCACCATGTCAGTCACTAGCGTTTCACTTGCTCTATTTCAAATACATAGGTCTATAACTTCTTTTTTTCTAATATATAATGAAGAAGTTTTCATATCAACAAACCTAATATTTAATTATTACATGATATTCTACCACACTAATGCATTTTAATTGACTAATAAATCTTTCGTGGTTGGGCATTCAGATGACTTCTAATCTTATAAATAATTATTTCAATAGTAGCAATCATTTTAATAATAATTTTTATAAGGCAATGTCATACTGGACTCTGTTGTCACTCTCACCATCCTTCACCCTTACCTCCCGGAGTGACCTTTCTAAGCAACAGATCTGATCCAATGACACCCTACTCTGTATTTTTTTTTTTTGCTTTGAGGAAAATAGTCATTTATTGTCAAAGCATCCAACATACCCAGATAATCTATAAAGTTTAATAAATCTTTCCAGGGATAAAAGAAACACATAACTATTCAGACTCCATTTCACTGGCACAAAATTACACTTTGTATTAAAAGAAAATACATATTTACATAATGATGACATTCTTCATTGAAGTCCATAATCATTTCATGATACATGCACTTCCCCCTGGAAACTTAAACTGAATGGTTACCTCCTTTTTATTTGTTTTGCTTATTTTTGTAAGAACACAAACTGTAATCAAGAAACGCAGGAAGCATCTCACCCTCCTCCTTTACTTTATATCTAAAATAAATTTTGCCCTTACATATAATTATTACATCTAAACCGTAAGTGCTTAATAATTTAAGTAGAAACGTATGACAAATGCATCAATATGTTGCAATATATGACATTTTAAAAAGTGTACCTTTGTTTTTGGGAAAGTGAAAATGCGTGCATTCAAAAGAAAACCCTTCAAACAACCCACCCGATCAAAAATCCACCATCCTGTCTCGTGTGTGTGTGTGTGTGTGTGTGTGTGTGTGTGTGTGTGGTGTAGGTCACAGGTAAACATCTGGATGTAAGGGTTGCGGGAGACCACGTGTGTGTGCCTATGTGTGTGCGAGTGTCTCTGGGTGTGATGTTTTCGGTCACAAGGAGGTGGTGGATGTCCTCGCGTGTTTGTTCCTGCAGGTGGTTTGACTGTGCGTGCGCGCGAGCGGAAACACTACCTAGCCCGGAACAGGAGACCCTTCCTCTGCAGCACTTTACCACCTCTCTTTCCTCCTCTGCTGCCTCCTCACATGGGCTTTCAGTCTACCCCTTGCAAAGACCTGGGGCTTCCTGAACATACTTCATGCTCTCATACATCTAAGCTTTCATGCATGTTATTTCCTCGGCCCAGAAACCCCCTGCAACCTGCCCCCACCATGAGTCCTCAGTAAACCCTTCCTGATACATTGACCTGGCTTCAATATTAGGCTCACTATGAGCCCTCCTGCCCTGCCAGGTAGAGCCAGCACCTCCTTCCTCTGTGACCCAGAACATCTATCACCCTTCTGGACAAGTCTCCCTGAAAGCAAAGGCCAGGGACAGAAGAAACACACTCCAACATATTCAATAGATAAATGATTTTTTCTTTCTTCCAACTAGACCAGTGATTCTTGATGCATTTAAAAACTTGTCCCAGGTCAAAGAACTGATGCAGTTGAGCAGGACAAAGAGAAGCATGGACAGGTGAGCTCAGAACCTGCAAAGGTAAACCACACATTGGTATAGACTTCTGCCCAGTGATACTGAGCAGGTCGTGGAAGTTTCTGAGTAAGGAATGCCATGATCAAAGTGACAATTCCTAAAAATAAATGACACATTCTGACTGGTATCATTTTTTGAAAGGATGACTGGGGTAAGGGTCTCCTTCCTTACCACTTCCTCTCCCTCCATCACTTCTAGAGGTTGATGGTTCGGACCCTAAGTACTCACCTGAGGAGTTCAGGGTAAACTCAGCATGCGTGAGTTCATACACAAGCAGCTGGGGGTTTCTAAGGAAAGCATCTTTATAGCTGCTTGAGAGGAGAGGGTGATGCAGAGTACTTTAAACCGTTTATAGCTGTCTTAGGGTCCAGGGGAGGCAAGACGGGCTCTCCAGACAGCCGCGTCATGAAGCTATTATTGTTGAGGAAATCTTCTTCAAGAAATAACTTTTTACAACCTTGCGTCTCCAAGACTGCTCTCCTCTGAGCTATGGAATGCTGATGCACTGTGATTTGGGATCAAGGCAGGGCGGCTGAGACCAGGAAGCCAGCGCTTTATCATTCCAAGCCGACTTTCTGGAGCTAACCTGTGTGCTAAGAGTCTTCTCTGACATCAACTCACTCCTCTCCAAAGGTCCAGAGTGGCGTCAGGAAATCGTCCATGCATATATCTCCTGTCACTGTCTCCCCAGGGATGATTAAAGATCGGAGGTTCAGGCCAAAGACCACTTTGGATAATTGCATCCTATCTCTCCGCTACTCTTCTTCTGTGTCCGTCCTTCTTGTCTGGCCTGGCTTGACTGTTTTAATCAGTCAAGTGCCTCTCCTGCTACCATCCCCCAACAAGGGAAAAGGACCCCCATGAAAACAGGCTGCCGATAACCTCACAGTCTCAGGAGCCTGTGCCCAGGCTTGCCTTGCACCCCTTTCCTCCAGCTCTCTTCCCTTCAGGTTGGTCTCTCCATTAGGCGTCTTTTCTCACCCTCTGACTGTAGCACACCTTCTTTCTCCAACTTGGACCTTTTCCCTCTTGGTTCAGCCTTGTCTCAGACTCTGATTTTTCTGCCTTGGCCTGCTCTAGGTCCAAGATGACCGTGAGGACCTTACCCATAGCCAGATGCCCTTGGGAGACTCCCCACCTGAGTCACCCTGGTCTGAAAGACTGACTTGGCCCCTTCTGATCCCAGTGCCCTGCAGGCTCTAAGTTTACTAGGCACACAAGAACCTCAACTGGAGCTCCCAGTTGTCTGCATCCTCCTTGGCCACCCATCTACCTAGATCTGTTGGCATTGGGCAATGTCTTCTGTGCCACTTCACAAGAAGAGAACTGGGTTTGAAGCTAGAACTCTGATGTCCAAAGCTGGGCAAATGAAAGCATTATTTGCTCAGCTGTGTCCAACTCTTTGAAACCCCATAGACTGTAGTCCACCAGGCTCCTCTGTCCATGGGATTCTCCAGGCAAGAAATCCAGAGTGGGTTGCCATTTACTTCTCCAGCGGATATTCCCAACGCAGGGATCAAACCCTCATCTCCTGCATTGCAGGCAGATGCTTTACTGTCTGAGCCACCAGGGAAGTCCTTAGTTCTGCCATTAAGAAGCTGGGTAACCTTGAGTATATGAGAGTCTTCTAATGGGACTTAGTTTCTTCATCAGTTTCATGAGAGGCTTGAACCTTCAAATCACCTACTAGCTCTGCACTGCTCCAAACTGATCACGTGATGCCCAAGAAGACCCTGAGTACCCAGCTAGGACAAGGGCCGTTTGTCAATGGGTAGCCCCATCATGGGATTACCCCTTGTTTATAGGCATCAGTTGTCCTGACATCAGGGAGATGATAAGAGTAATAGTAGTAGGATTTACTGACTTTGACACCTGGAGTCAGTTACTGGCTAAGCATTTGCAAGTATTTTTCATTTATTCCTCCTCTCAGCCTATGAGGTAGGTACTTGCATATCATGATTACACAGATGAGGAAATAGAAGCTTAGAAATGGTTAATAATGTGCCCCAGACACCAGCTGCTGAGAGGCAGAGCCAGGATTTGCACAAAGTGGCTTCTTGACCAAACAGCCCCCTGGGGACCAGCCAGCCTTGCCCTATCGGGGTTCCTCGTGGGAATGCCAGAGCAGAGCCCTGCAGCTCACTCCTGGGAACTACTGAATGCTCAGGCATCTTCTGCAGGTGACACGCCACTCCATTCTCCCTGGCCTATTGTCGTCTGACTTTGAAGGAAATTCAGCACCCCTGCACTCCTTGACTTCTCAGTGCAGGAAATGTTTTCCATAACTTCTTAGCACAGGGCCATGGCACTGCATATCGATACTATTTTAGATGTGTTAAAGAGATGATTCCGGAAGGTCAGAGTGTCCATCTAAGCCAAGGGAGGCCAATAAGCCATTGTATTATAGAGCTCATGTTTCCAATTTGGACAATCTGGGTTTGAAGCCTGGACTGGCCTCTCTGCAGCTGCGAGACCTTTGTCTTTTTGCTTCGATGTGCTCTCTTCTCTCTCTCTTTCTCCCCCTTTGAACACCCACATTCATTCTCACTCTGTTGCTTTCCCAACTTTCTCATAAAATGGGGATAATTTTCCATTCTAGCTGTTGCTGCCATAACTGCAGTTCCTGAGGTCTTACACCACCTACTTCTCTCCCAAGTCTCAGTCCTAAATGAAAGTTCCACTTAAATACAATCTCTGCCTGTGTGGGGTCCAGGCCTGAAGTGCCTGTGTGCTCCCTGGGCCTTGCACAGAGCCCCCACAAAGCAAGGAGCTCCCCAGACACACAGTGTTGAGACAGATCATCTGTGCACCACCAAGAGGGAGCAATGAGACTGTGTGAGCATCTGCACAGATGGAGATGGCTTTCCGTGGGGTTACAACGCTGGAGGGCTCTCTGGGCCTCTGGAGCCAGGCCGACCTGGATGCAAAGCCCTGTTTCACCAGCTCTATGTGCCTAATGGGGCTTGGATAATAATGGGTGGAAACTTGCTCTGCACATACTGCCCAAGGCTGGCAACCATCGCTTTTAATTTATACTCCATTAAGAGAGATAGAAGCAATCAATGGATCAGTGAGAAAGTACACAAGACAGGTGGCTGGATGGAGGGAGAAATAGAAGGGATGCAGAGGGGACAACATTTACTGTTGTTTTGGAAGTTGAACAGACTTTGCCTAATGCTGGCTTGAGACAGGTAGAGATTCCTTTTCCCATGAAAAAATCAGCTATCAGAGAGGGGCTACCTGGAAACTGGGAGACATCGCTGAGCACAGGGGAAGCCAAATTGAGGTTCCTTTAAGTGGAGTGGTGGTGGAAGGGGGTTGCAGTGTTGAACATCTACTCTTTGCACTCTATATAAATTCATTCATTCTTAGGTTTGCTTTTTTGACCCCACTGAGAGCCCCATCTACAGATGGGAAAGCTATGGTTTAGAGAAGGTAAACAGTGCACCCAAGGTCACACAGCCAGGCATGCAGTGTACTCTGAAGCCCTTTTCTCCACATCAGAGCTCCTCGCTGGGCACTAGGGAGGAACAGGAACAGTGAGTAAGTTTCTAAACCAAGCTGCACGCTGACCCTCTCTGACAGCTGGGAGATAGTCATCTACATTTCTCGCACCTCTGTCCTCTCTGGTTCATTTCTTTCCTCAGTTTGGTCATCATAGGACATCCTGGGCCACTCCTCAG
>NW_011495018.1:25625534-25635731 GCF_000754665.1 Bison bison bison
CCACTCCTCAGGGTTACGCTCATGCTGTGGAGGGACAGGCTGTCTGTCTGCTCCTGCACCCAGGGCTCTCCACGTGGAGGTGCCAGCACAAGTTGGGTGCCCGTTTGTCACTGAGGTCAGTGTCTCATATGCACTGGCTGGTCTGACCCCAACTGCGGGGGTCGGGCTTTGCAGCCTCCAAATCTGCCCTGGAGTTATTTGGCAGCCAGAGGATCCCAGGATGCTCGCCCCTCATTACCCGGACATGCCTGCCAGCTGAGCGCGTGCTGAACATTGACGTCTGTCATTCTGACCTTGGGCTGGTAATGGCGGGACAGGCTGGAGGCAAGGCACGTGTGCCAGGAGCAATCTCTCTGCTTGGCTGAGCTCACCAAGAAAGAAAACGATAGTCATCTCTTTCACTGGTGGTGATGGCTGTTTTTGTCACAGGCATCTCTACCTTAGGGGCAGTGAGACCCATTTGCTATGTAACTGTGCATCAGAACATTAGGAAGAATATATCGCCCTGGCTTCCCAGACTCTCTGCAAAATTGTCTCTTGTCCGTGATGCTCAGAAAACATACCCAGAAGGTCCGGGGAGGACAGGGCAGGGAGAAGAGATGGAGTAGGATGCCCGACATGGGCACCTCATCAGCCCAAGAGGTTCTTCTCATGTGCAGCTCTCTTGCTATCAGCCCCCAGCTCAGAAGCCTGCTATGGTTCCCCATGCCCTTTTGCACCAAGTTCTAACTCCATTCCTGAGTTTCCACGGGTCTACAACATCTAGCCCCACCCATCCCTCTCCAGACTTGCCACTGCTAAACACAATATGCCTCTAAAGACCTCCAAACCCTCTTTCCCCTATGAGATTGTCATCTCTCTCCTCTTCAAATCCCAAGCTTTATTCCAAAAGTCTGCCTGATTTGCACCTCTATCTTTCACTGGCTCAGACTATGCCACAGGATAGCATCTTTCTTCAAGTCTGACACAGTATTAATTTTTCCAGTTATTTCTAAAGCTTGCATAATGTTCTTTATTGAACATCTTCTATACACACATAGATGCATATACGCATCTAAAGAAACCCAAAACCAATAAAAATAAAATTACAAAAAAAAAAAAAAAAACAGGTTAGGCAAACATAAATCATGATGAAGTACAGTAAAGAGCTAATTTTTATTATTCCTCTTAAATGCATGAATAATCTTGGTACAAATCACATCTTTATTTTAAAAAATATGATATACTCAATGCAAACCTCAAAGGGCACTTTGGAGAGAAGCCGGGCTATAGGTTTATATTCTTCCCATTTTCAAATAAAATGCAAAAAAAAAAAAAAACTAGTAATCATTTTAATGAGCCTTTAAATAAAATTTTGGCTAGAGCACACTGCAGTAATTTATACAGGGGACCACATGCATATATTTGCTGAGAAAGGGACTTTGTGACTAAAGAGTGAATTTCCAAGAATCACTCTCGATTCCTTTCCTTTAAGTGATTAGCTTGAATTGAACCACACTTCACATCCACCCCATCGCTGAGTCACACTTGCAAAGGCAAATGGAAACCTGTAAACCAGTGTCTTTCCCCTCATTGATTCACCTCTCTTTTGATTTCTTCTTTCCTTTATCCTGATTTCTCAGTCCCTGAAGTTAGCCACTTTCATTCGTGGGGTTCTACTTTCTGGTTCTTTTTCTGAACATACCGAGAAAAGAAAGGTTTGGAGTTGGAATCAGTTATAAATGAAGACAGTTTGGTCCAAGTTTCGTTCTCCTCCTCTTTTCACTCCTTCCTTTCACACATTTTCCCCTAAACTCATCTCCTGAAACACTGCTCTAGCCTCTCAGTAACTGTTAATTTATGAAGCAAGAAAAACGAGCTGGTTGTGAATTAACAAGAGTGGGACCATTTCTCTCCATCAGCAGAATAATCAATCTCTCTCAGTCAGGCAGCAGATTTGGTTTTAAAAGACAGGGAAGATGATTGGAAAAAAACACAGGTGGTGGTGTGCCTCCTGAACAGGGCAGGATGTGAGGCTTTCAAAAAACCCGGGTTCTGGGGTCTGCTTCCTCCCTACAGGAAGCCAGGAAGCAGGCAGCCTAGCAGTGGAGATCCAGGAGCCCTGCGGCTGGCTCACGGGGCGCCTGGATTCCAGGGTGTGGTCCTGGGGGCAGCTTCTTCTCAGGGGTCCTTTTCTGTAGTTGGTTTCCTCCGAAACAATACTACTTTTCTCATTTTACTCTAATTATGGTCCTAGGAGGAGGGGACAAGTAAACAGTCTTTATCCCCACTTTACAGCTTAAGAAACAGAGGCTCAAGCAATTTAAGTGACTTGGTCAAAGTTCCCCAGCTACTGCAGAGAGAGGCCTAAACCAGAAATCCGATCTGTTTTTTTCCTGACACTCTGCCCTGAAGGACCCAGTCTGATTTCTCTGATAACTGTTTGCCTTGGGCATACTTTTCAACCATTCTGTGCTTCCAACATGCTAGAGGCAGCCTGGATTCCAGACCCTTGATTTCTCATTCAGGTTCATTTGAGACAGAATTCCAGCTGAGATATCCCTCAGGCTTTGAGACCAGAGACGTGAGAAGCTATAGATATTTGGATGAAGCCTATAGTTTGTAACACACACTGACTGAGATGGGTAGGAAGTACATATTCCCAACTGCTCCCCACCTGCACCCACCATGGAACCCAGTCAGGGTTCTCCATCAGATCTATGCGCTCTAGCTGTCAAGAGCTCCCGGGCTTGGCAGAGAACATGGCTCTGCTGCAAATGACTTCATGACCTTGGGCAAGTCCCCAAGTGGTCTCTTCTGTTTAGTGACAGCCTTCCTAGACAGTCTCTGAGGGCCCTTTTATCCCTGATACACAGTGAGTCTAAGAATTAAGCATGAGTAAAAGTGAGTTACTGAGCACATTAGACCAAGGTAAGTGACCATCAGCAATCAAATCTGAGTAGGTCACTGACCTCTTGGTGTCAAACTTTCATTGTTTGTAAATGGACTAATGATAGTACCAACATCATACAGTTGCTGGTGAAGTATTAAATGGGTTAATTTATATGAAGCATTTAGAATAATTTTGGCACATAGTGAAACTTCTCAAAAGCTGCTGGCTGCTATTTCACCTTATCATCATTATCGTCAACATCATTATTATTGCCATTTTATTACTATCATAAACACTTGTTACTTTTGTTTTTTAAGTTATTACTGTTGTTAAATTTTTATTTTATTTTGAAGTATAATTGATTTGCAATGTGCTTTTAGTTTGAGGTGTATAGCAAAGTGATTCAGTTATATATATCTCCATTCTTTTTTAGACTCTTTGGAAACAGAAACAAATATTAGCTCTAAGAAGGATTTCTCTTATTTGCTTTTTAAATATAGCTTATTATGCTTCTTCTTCTGAAGGAAGAAAGCAGAGTCAACAGAGATGAGATGCCTGGTTGAGACTGCAGGAAGTAGGTGGCTATGATGGAAGAAGTATGCCACAGAAGAGCTCTTCCCTTGCCTGCTATTTTGATATGCGGTATCCTCGCCCCTGGGTTGCCAGAACAGATGCAAACAGCTTCTCCAGCTCCCTTTCCTGCTGGAGGAGGGCTGTGCATGCCTAGCTGAGAAAGTGATGCTCATGGGAATTGCATCAGCTCATGCTGATGGGGCTCCTCAACTGTGCCATGGAAGATGCTGCCATTTTGAGTTCCACCAGCAGAGACAGTTGTTGCAGGGAATTAGCCACCTTCCGAACAAGGAACTCTGACTTCAGAAGACCTGACCTGAATGACAGGGCTTAGCTGGCCAATGAAGAGAAAGTGTTAGACACTCAGTCGTGTCTGACTTTTTGCAAGCCCACAGATGATAGCCCACCATGCTCCTCTGTCCATGGAACTCTTCAGGCAAGAATACAGGAGTGGGTAGCCATTCCCTTCTCTAGGGCATCTTCCTGAATACATGGCCATAAATCCAAGAGTTATGGGGATCACACCTTCCAAGGACTACCCACCTGACTGCCACCAAACCCAAAGTCCACAGATCATCACATATCACCGTGTAACCCTCTGAGAGGCACAGTCCAAATGGTGGCCAGCCAGGCCATCTAAGCAGGAAGGAACCTCAAATAGTTTAGGACCCACCCTAGCCACTATACAAATAAGGAAATGGATGCTCTGCGAGGAAGCTCACTTATTCAAGAACACTCAGTAACCCAAGTGGAGAACCAGAACCATAAAGAAGATGTCTGCCTCCTCCACCTGTCTTAATGGTCTTACCCTTACCTGATATAAAAGGTCCCTCTGCACTGCAGAACCTACTATGTGAGTCCTTTGAGTCAAAGGGAGTGCTCTGTGAGCATTGCTCAGCTTAATTTCTCTCTCACACAGATCATAAAAGCAGCACCACAGGGCCCCAGTAAGAGCAGCTTCTATGTGTCATCCTTATCCTGTTGCCCCAAGGACCACACTAAATACCAGCTTTTTATCTGAAGACTTACTACTCAGAATATGACACATGAGGCCAATTGGGTCCAAGGGATTCAAGCAAATTTGGGACAGCCTGCCAGGTCCCACACGCTGAACTCCACATCCTAGCCTATCTAAAACATTTCAAAATAAATAAATTTATAAGAAAATAGGCAGAGAAAAATCTCTTAAGGAAATCAGGAAACAGGGACAATGACAGTGTGGCTGCTCTGAGCCTTTCTCCTCACATGAGGACAGTCACCAGGAGCCTAGATGACCACGGCAGTCCCCACCTGGCCCACACCTCTCACGGGCACTGTCTGTCTGGCCCTTGTCTGCATTCACATTTGAGACTCTAGGTCTATGCATGCAGCTGTTTTCTGTGCGCATCCTGTCTGGCTGAGTAGACTCCATATTTCTGAAAGCAGGAAGCTCCCATCCAAAATACTTTGCTCAGAGCAAGACACTTAACAGATGGTTTAATAGCCTAAAATTATCCTTCTTTTTTTTTTTTTTTTTGCATTCTTCTTTTGCTTTGCTTTCGTGTAAGAGATTTTAATATCTGTGAATTGATATTCTAAGGTATTCACAGATACCTTAGAACTGATTTTCCCTGACCCTCCAGCAATCTTAGGAGACATGGTCAGGGAAGGCAGGGGGTGCGAGATTTTAAGATTCTGTGTTTTGTTTAGAGGTTTTCCATTGTGTCAAAGAGAGCTCAGGGTTATGCTGCTGTATTGAGAGGCTGACATGGAAATAACCAACATCTGATCAGACACACAATGCCTCTTAACAGCTTGACAGAGACGGCCAGCTCATCAGAGAAATCTGAGTGGTGATTCCCACTGTATTTCTGCAGGGTAGCCTGGAAGTAATTATCCTTCTCACTGGTAAATCAATTAGGAAAGGAAGATCTAACACTCCTCTCCTCCTCCAAGAAACTGATAATCCTCTAACAGTAATGGGCAGAAAGCTCCAGGCAACAGAGTGACTACGCATCCAGGAATGAAAGCAACCTGGTCTTTGTATCTGTGGCACGGGCAGCCAAGCTGAAGCAGGTCAGAGTAGAGAGCATGGCCTGTGTGGTCAGACAGAGGTGAGCAGGGATCCTGAACCCCCTCTTACCAACTACTTTAGAGAAAGCAAATGGCTCATCTGCCTGAGCCTCAGTTTCTTCACCTGCCAAAGGGGAATAAAACTACCAGGGCTCAGGGGATTAAGAGAGAAACTAAAAACTGAATGTAGAAATGAGCTTAGCCCAGTGCCCAGAACTTATTAGGAGCTCAGTGTTAAAAAGTCCTCATTCTCTTCTGATATCAGTGCTTACTGTCTTCCCACACCACGCCCCCCCCCTCACTCCATCCCCACACACAGGCACACACACCTCTACCCTGCAGCAATTTGATCACACTCCCTGGCAGTCAGGACTTTCTGTGCTCTATGTCGTTTCCAAAACACTGTTTCCAAATCTGCAGGTGGCAGCCGCTTTCGAGCCAGAGCAATTAGGCCATAACCCGCCTGCATTTCTCCATTCACTCAAAGATTTGTTCTTAAATAGACACCCATGATAGCTAAGCCCCTCTCTTGTTGAGGCACAAAGACTTTAGCCTGTTTTACGAAGCACAGTGCCAGTAAATGCAGGCTTTTAACCTTGACATGTGTCATTCTGCATGGGTCTGTGGACAGAGTCAGCTGACAGTAATGAGTTCCAGGAACCCAGGGATGTTTATCTCCTACAAAGCGAAGGGTAGGCTGTGAGCTGGAGCTCAGATGCCACCAGAACAGAGGGCTCCTCCAGAGGCAAGCCTCAGACACATGCATCAGAAACTAATGCACTGGTCCTCAAGCTCAAAGTGCCAGGCTCAGACATCACCCAGGAAATGATCAGAGAAAGGAAAACAGCAAGAAATGCAGAATCACATCAAATACAACTAGTGCAGATCAATGCCATTAAAACAGTGCTGATGCCACCACAGGATGGCCTAGAACAACTTCAACTCAAGTAGCTCCCGGCATTTCACATCTATACTCTATTTAGGTACAACTAGTCCAAATTGCAGAAGGCAATGGCACCCCACTCCAGTACTCTTGCCTGGAAAATCCCATGGAGAGAGGAGCCTGTGGGCTGTAGTCCATGGGGTCGCTAAGAGTTGGACACGACTGAGCGACTTCACTTTTACTTTTTACTTTCATGCATTGGAGAAGGAAATGGCAACCCACTCCAGTGTTCTTGCCTGGAGAATCCCAGGGACGGGGGAGCCTGGTGGGCTGCTGTTGATGGGATCGCACAGAGTTGGACACGACTGAGGCGACTTAGCAGCAGCAGCAGCATTGCCAGATGTTTCCTAATTCGTCCCCCAAATAAACCTTTATTTATAAATAAACCTGGGGAGACTCTTGAAGACTCACCATTTACAAGTATAACAAGCGTGGTGTGATTTACAGAGAGGCTCTTTCCTTATCTTGCCTGCTTTCTAAAGTGGTTGGGAGGACTGGCAATTTATACAGATAACAATCCTAAAAAGAATCTGAGCATAGTAGATGCTCAATTAATGCTAACTAAGATTAATACTAGTAGGAGACTCTACACACATCAACATTTCTACTTTCAACCTAATAGCTTATTAGCTTTCTACACTGAGAAATTTTATGTTGTCAAAAAAGTATTAAGACATCAACAATTAGCTTTGGGAACAACTATATAAATGTGAGCATACTTTACTGTCTTGCTAAGGGTGACAGAACTCTGATGCACTCACAGCCTCCAGGGAAAGCACTAGCCATCTGTTACATAAGTAACTCATTAGGTGAAAAGTCACTACTTCAACAAGATTAACTGAAAAATCTGCTAGAGACTACTGCCATTAGCTGCTTGATGAACATCGGGAGCTACAGATAATTTGAATGCTGAGAGAATCAAAAGAATCTTGCTTAATTGAGACAGATGAGAATTCAGATGACCACTGGTTTAAACTCTGAGATACATGTAAGACAGGACCTTTTTAAAAAGTTGTATTACAAGGTCATAATGACCCACACATCACTACACCAGTAAAGAAGCATACAAGGGTATTTTATTTATATCTATCATTTTTCCTGAGTGGCTTGAGAAGTATAGGTCTAGTAAACTTAAACATTCTGGTTAAGAGAAAGTCACCACTTGGAATATTTGTGCATTGCCAACGTCTTGAGGCTCAGGATACAATCAAAAACACTGGACAATAAAATGAAATAGAATTTAGTTTCATCCCTCCTTGGATGATTCAGAAAGCACTTCAGGATCACTCAGTCTCCGTATGAAGTCAATTTCTATGGCTAGTTCCAAAATAAATAAACCAGCAAATCCATGGCACTAGCCTATTTTTTGTCTCTTCCTGATCTGACTGCAGAATATCTGCACTTTTAGCTTTCTGGGTGGCAGTGCCTCTTACATGGGATTTAACTGCGTTTTGGTGGTGTTTCTCTGAAAACACAGGCAAAATGGCCTTTTGGAAAGAGTTTGGGAGTTTCTTATGAAGTTAAAACACATGCGTGTGTGTGCATGCTTAGTCACTCAGTCATGTCTGACTCTGTGCAACCATGTAGACTATAGCCCACCAGGCTCCTCTGTCCATGGGATTCTCCAGGCAAGAATACTGGAGAGGGTTGCCATGCCCTTCTCCAGGGGATCTTCCTGACCCAGGGATCGAACCCTCATCTCTTATGTCTCCTGCATTGGCAGGCAGGCAGGTTCTTAACCACTAGCACCACCTGGGAAGCCTATAACTGGCTTAATGTTTGTTAACTGGGCAATAATTCCTCTGAGAAATTGCTCCAGAGAGTCCATGGTCTGAACATCATCTCTGGGATGGGGAAATGGAGGTGCCTTCTGCACCAGTGGGCATCAAAGCCTAGCTTTATGTTCTTTCTAACCCTCAGCATTTGTCTTATCCTCTCTTTGTCTCCCACACGACTGACCACCTGTAGGTTATACTAAGAAGAGACAAACTAGGAGTAGAGAAAAACGGCAGAAGACAAAGATATGTTATGAGTAGGAGTCTAATGGAAAACATATGTGACAGATGACTACCAGAATGGATGCAAACAGGCATGACTCTTCATATGCCCCTTGGGAAAATCCTTACAAAGATAGCTGATCTATCATCTCCATGAAGATATGATTACTTTTGTTGTGGTCCAGTCATAGGTGAGAGATCATTGCTGAAGGACATCTGCCATGTGTCAAACACCTACTTCTTTCTTCTCCTAGAGTGCAGACACTCCTTGTGATTTCACTTGACCCCAAGTCACTGTGTGGGTGGGAGGAGCTTTATGTTGAGAGTCAAAAACAAACTATCCATCCTGCCGTTGACTATCTGAGCGACATGGGAAGGACATTTGTCCTCCGTTGCACTCAGCTTCCTTCTTAATAAAAGGATAAGGCAGAGTGAAGATGGATCATGGCTGACTTGATTCAGTCAAGTTTAATCACGTGTCCATATCATGGACATGGCACTGAGCTTAAATTCCAGATCATGAAGCAAGCTGCCTCAAGCTCCCAGGTCCGGACTAAACCATCAATTTTAGAGCCCGGCGCTATGACCATATGGAAGGAAAAGGAGCAAAACGTGGTCTGAAGCCAGAAAACCTGGACTGAGCATCAGGAGCCCTCGGCTCTTACTCTGGCTCCTTTTTAAACCTGGCTTTGGGGACTTTTCTGGCATCAGTTTCTCATCTGGAAATTGAGACTATTGTTATACATGAAAGATTCTTAACCAAGACTCCATGGACATCCTGGGTTAAGAGATGGGATTAAGGGTATTCATTAACATCCAAAAATTCTTAGAAAAATTTTGTGGGGGGGGGGTATGTGTCTAAGAGGAGATCTAGAGCTTTAAACATATTTGCTGAGGAGCTGCAGTTCAAAAACCATCAATAACCACTTGTTCAGATGAAATCTTTGATCCTTCTCAGGTCTAACATTCAATAATTCAAACAACAATATTGAAAAATGGAAAAATGACAACTCTTTGGGATTAAAAAAGAGAAACTACTCAGCTAAAACCAGGAACAAGCATGTACACAGTCATCCTGATTATCAGTTTTTTGGCACCTGGCTGGTGCCCACACCTGCCCATTCCCAGGTGTGGGCACCCCTGGAGCTGCTGGATCTTTGGGCAATAGCCACCAATGCTGAGCCAGGAGTGAGTCACCAATTCTGCTTTGCCCTTCACTGGGAATAGCTAGGTGGGAGTGAGGAGAAGGGTTGGCTCTGGGTTATGATGCTAAGGGTTTGAGTCCAAGTCACTCTGCTTTGAGTAGCACTGGCAATCATTGTTCTCAGTCACAGCTTGGACTCTGCCAGGTTGGAATCAGAAATCAGGGACACCTGAACAATGGGTTGAAGATCACCCCTGTACCTACCTCGCTAAAGAAAAGGTTTGCAAAACCACTGGGGAGTAAAAATCAGATGACAAGGGGAGAGCTGGGCAGTGCAATGCCATTTTCAGTCCTTTCAGTTCAGTGCAGTGCAGTCACTCAGTCGTGTCCGACTCTTTGCAACCCCATGAATCGCAGCATGTCAGGCTTCCCTGTCCATCACCAACTCCCAGAGTTCACCCAGACTCATGTCCATCGAGTCAGTGATGCCATCCAGCCATCTCATCCTCTGTCGTCCCCTTCTCCTCCTGCCCCCAATTCCTCCCAGCATCAGTCTTTTCCAATGAGTCAACTCTTAACATGAGGTGGCCAAAGTACTGGAGTTTCAGCTTTAGCA
>NW_011495018.1:25636021-25653713 GCF_000754665.1 Bison bison bison
TCTTTGTGACCCCATGAATCACAGTACACCAGGCCTCCCTGTTCATCACCAACTCCCAGAGTTTACCCAAACTCATGTCCATTGAGTCGGTGATGCCATCCAGCCATCTCATCCTCTGTCATCTCCTTCTCCTCCTGCCCCCAATCTTTCCCAGCATCAGGGTCTTTTCCAATGAGTCATCTCTTCACATGAGGTGGCCAAGGTATTGGAGTTTTAGCTTCGGTATCTGTCCTTCCAATGAACACCCAGGACTGATCTCCTTTAGGATGGACTGGTTGGATCTCCTTGCATTCCAAGGGACTCTCAAGAGTCTTCTCCAACACCACAATTCAAAAGCATCAATTCTTTGGCGCTCAGCTTTCTTCACAGTCCAACTCTCACATCCATACATGACCACTGGAAATACCATGGCCTTGACTAGATGGACCTTTGTTGGCAAATTAGAAACCCTGAAATGGCCTTTCGTATCTGTGGGGTATCTACTGGGGCCAGACCTGCCTAAGTTTCTGAATAGGAAGGAGTGCCTCCCTCGCTTGGGAAATATCACATCTCCCCACAGCCAATAGATCATACAGCACTTATTTTCTATAATCATCCATCATTCTGTGGAACCCAGGCCCCCTTCTTCCAAGAGGTCTCTGTGAGCAAAGTCTGACCTTATACAATTTCACCCAGGAGATTTTTCCCAACCCAGGTATAGAACCCACATCTCTTACATGTCTCCTGCATTGGCAGGTGGGTTCTTTACCACTGCGCCACCTGGGAAACCCAGAGTCAAGCCAACCCATTCTCAAATCCCAGATCTGTTAATCACCATACTATCTGTTACTGTCTGGCTTTAAGCTAGAAAGTTACTTAAACTCTCTGAGCTTCAGTTTCTTCCCCTGTAAAATGGGGATAGTAATCATTTGTACCCTAGAGATTCACTGTGAGGACACACGAGATAAAGTGTGTAAAGCACACAGCACAAGCCCTCCGTGGCACAGAGAAGCTCCTAAAATAGTTACATCATTTTACCATTGTGGTTGTTATTACTGTCACTACTATCTCAAGGCACTTGTTTGAGTTACAGTGTCCATGGTGCTCTTGACATATAAAATAGACGTTCTGCAAGTGACTCCATGGCTACGGTCTTTTTCTGAACTCTTGGCCTTTGGCTTCCCTGCCACTCCACAGGGAGTGCTCAGGACCCAATGATCCCCCTTCTCACCTTCCTTTTGTTGGTGGGGTTGACATAGAGGTAACTGAGGACAGTCTTCAAACCCACTTTGTCATTCAGCTTTTCATAGGTGGTGCCATAATCTGTTGATCTGCAGGTAAAAGAGGAAGAAAGAAAGGAAAAGATTGTTTTACCAAATGGGGGATTGTGTTTCCAGGGGAGCCCAGCTCTACCCCAACCTGCATCTTTGTTCCCAAATTACATGAGTGCTTAGAAAGTGTTCCTCTGAGATAAAAGGCCCCATTAATTTTAGAACAGCAATTAGACTAATGCATCTGCTTACTACCTAAGCTTGCTCCCCTTTGTTCCTGGACTTTCTCAGAGACCTACTTTCCTGCCCTTTGTGAAGTGGTGCGGTGACAGGAGCTGTGGAGGTAGGCTGCCTCCGGTGCTCAGCCCTCTATCCTCCCAGAGCTCTGTGCGGAGAGGCCTGAGTCCCTGCTGGGGGAGCAACAGGGAGAAAGGCCAGACCTTCTGAGGTACAACCACCTTCACGCCCCTCTACTGAGCCTGAAATCAGGAGACCCTCAGAGGGGCAGGAAGTGTTGCATCCAGGAGCCTCACGGGATCCAACAGCCAAACCCGGCCACACGCAGCAGAGTCTGATGCTTCCTTCCCAAAGGAGCAATGGTGCATCGGGGGAAAAGCCAGCAACACTGAGCGGCTACCATTCGTTCTCCATGCCAATTTCCTGCTGGCTACCTGTTCCTCCTTTGGGTGCTCTGACTAAGACCACGAGCCAGGGCTCTGAGAACAAAGGCAGGCCAACCAATCCACAAGCTCCTTCCTTTCCATCCCGCCTCTCTCCTTTCCATGGAGGAGGGAGAGCCAGTACCCAAAAGTGGATTCAAGAAGCCAAGCTTCCTGCTGCTCCCGCCTCGCTTCCCCACCCCCACCCCATACACCTCCCTCCCTTTTCAGGACCTGTATCATCAGGTTCTCATTCTGTCTGCCATCACCTTCCTTAGCTAGACTCAGGAAATCTCTCCCACTGGAGCTGCAGGAAGCCACAGAGGACTACTCACCATCTCTACGGTCAGGTAACCCCAGGGGTGCCTGCATTCCAACTCTGGCCCTGTGCTCTCTTAGTAACAGTAACTACCTGCCCTTGCCTTTTCCTTGATTACCTTCTAATCTAATCTCCCTCGATTTACCCACCTTCTAACTTTAATCTGCTTCTGCCTTGGCCCACAGCTTAGCTTTATAAGCCAAGTGTCCCAGGCCTGGCTTAAGTACCCACCCTCTGGTAAGGCTTCGCTGGCCTTCTCCCTGGTTGCCGCTCATTTCTTCTCTGCACAAGTGCAAAGTTCCCCATCAGTTGTACACCCAAGGCACATACTGTGCATGAAATGTACTCTTTGATTTTCTGATATTGTCATGATTAGTTTCCTTATATTCTGTTTCCCTCGCCACAACATAAAGTCCTCAAGGACGAGGAAATTCAGGGAATGCTATGGGAAGAGGAAAGAGCATGAACGTGGGGCACAGCAAACTCTAGTTCATTCTTAGATGGGCAGATCCCTGGTTTCAGGACCAAGTGCAGGTTACTGCACCTGCTGGAGCCTCAAATTTCCTACTCAAAAAAATGGGGATAATCTAATCTTACAGGGCATTTACGAGGATAAAAAATACAACATGTTGGAAACTTCCTAACAGGATGTAGGCATTCTGAAACGTCAAAAAATAAATAGACATAAATGAAAATACAAAGGACCTTCATGTCTTCTTTCAAAATGTACAGAACATCTTACACATCATGCACTCTTGGCACATTTACTGAATAAACAAACGTCAGTATTTCTAATCCTTCCTTAGGCTCCAGGCCCCACATGGTCATTGGTTATGCGAACTTTAATAATCAGCATCCCCAAAACTCAATTCTTATCTTCTGTCTCCTGTCTACCTTCGGCACTAGGAATCACTGCCAATGAGAGCAATCCTTGCCTTTATCTCTCGAACCCAGCTCAGTCTCCGGGTCTTAATGATTCTATCTCCTAAATAACTGAGACCCCTGATCGTCTCGTGCTCATCCAATGCAGTGGCTAGTGCATCATCGTTTTTGCAACAATCCCCCAATCAGATGCTTTTCTTCAAACTTCTCCCCCTCCCACCAATCTCCATGCTGTCATCAGGCTATATGTCAACCACACAGGTCTGTCCACCTTACTCCCTGGTAGTAATCACCCACTGCCTACACACAGTGAAGTTGTATCTTTCAAGCTTAGTCTTGTAAAGTCTGGGTGTAACTTCCCTTACTAGACCCATTTCCAGCCACTGGCTCCTCTGCCCCTTCCTCTCCAGCCTCATTCAGCTCCTGAATGTCCTGAATTTTTATTGCCTACATTTGTGGCACAGCATTCCTCTCTGTCTGAGCTATCTCTACCCCCTATTTCCTTTACTTAGTAAATTTCTCTCTAATCTTTATTCTCAACTCTATTTAATCACCCTCCTTCCAACTTTTTTTTTTTCTAATTTTATTTTATTTTTAAACTTTACATAATTGTATTAGTTTTGCCAAATATCAAAATGAATCCGCCACAGGTATTAGTTATCAATTTTGTACCTGTACTTTCTTTATAATTTTCACGACCTTGTTTGTTTTTGTTTGTTCGTTTTTTCTCTCTTTCTTTTCCTTCTTCTTTTCTTTAACATCGTATTTTTGAAATTCCAACTTTCTCACTGGGGAATTAATCTCCATTTCCTTCGTGTGCTTGTACTACCTCACACATTCTACTATTCTAGTGTTTATCCTATTGTTGTGATCATACTATTTTTTTTATTCTGTAACTTTTTCCTCAGCTATACTTCCGCAAGAGCAAAAAGCCATTTCTTATAACAGCCCAATGCATTGCACCATACATGGTACTAAGTGTGCTGAAAATCTACTGATTACTGTCTTGTTTTGCTTTGTTTTTATTTTCAAGGGTTAATGAATACATGAATCTGTCTAAATCTACTCACATGTTCTCAAACACCTGCTGATGTCCAATGACAACTCAACAGAGAGCCACACCTAGAAAACATACCTGATACTTCAGATGCTGGCCCAATTTGCAGAATGGTAAAGTCTTTTAGCATCTGGTACCAGGGAAGGATCTAGCATCAAGTTAAATGACACTAGAAGTAAGGTTAAATGACCAGTCATTCTGATCTCCTATCCTATCCAGGGCAGGGGAGAAGACATATCATAATCTCGAGAGACTATCAATAGTATATTTTTATTAATACAAATAAAAAAATTTTATAGAACAAACTGCTTCTTGATTCTACAGTCCTGAAGGCACAAAGATAGCACCAGGTGGGGAAAGAACATTGAACTTGGAATCTAGAGTAAAGAACTGACTCTGAAATGTACTCAAAGTATTACCCTGGAAAAGTCTTCTCTACGTCTGTTAAAGAATGAATCACCCTGACATTTCTTAAAATGGCAAGGCAGACATAATTCAGGACTATTGCAACAGGTATAGGGACCACAGTAATGAGGTTTTGAAATAGAGAAGGGAGATTAGACCATACTTCAAATACACCAAGGAAAATGTAGGAACTTAAAGCCAAAGAGAAGGGTGGGGAATCAGTGGATAGAACATTACTAAGAAGGTATAGAAATTCTTTGCTGACTGACAGGATTCTTGCTGAAGGCAGGCTGGGGTGATCAGATGTCACCTGGGTTATGGTTGGGGATGAGGACTTCCATCAGATATGGAGTGCAATGAGATATTGTGAGGGGTGGTGGGGATTCTGGCTAAACTCACTTAGCAGGATTGTTGCTAAAAATGGGCTCTTGAGGACATATCTAAGGACTGGCCCTAGGTGAAAAGAGCTCAGAGGACTCTGACTAGAGCCTGGTCAAGAAGAGAATCTTTGCCAAGCCCCATTCTATCTTCAACACAAGAGTTTTAACTCAGATAATCATAAGGCCCCTTCTGGACTTTAAATCTTATTATCCTACCAACACAGTGCTAAGCTGTTTCCAACTAAAAACTTTTCTTCATGCTATATATAGCAAACATCTTGCTTGTAAGAGCGAAATTCTCAGGTCTCCTTTCATGACTGGTGTCACAATAGACTTCCTTCCAGAATCCAAATAATCCTCATCAAAGGTAGTGTACTTAACATGACGCATAGTTTCTCTTTCTGGAAGCTGCACAACCAACTCACATTGACTTTGTTCTTTTCCAAAAGTGGCTGCTGAGGGTAGGAGCTTCCCAACAAAGGATATGCCATGGCTCAGCTTCCTTCGCTTCTGGGGCAGCGGCTGCTCAAGCAGGCACATAGACACAAGTCTCACTCAGTGAGGGTGCCTCAAGGAGCCAGTGGGCCCTGGACCAAAGGAGGCCTAGACTCTGTCCTTTCTAGCATGGTCACTGCACACTGTGCTGACCACAGAGTGTGGTGGGCTTCCTTCCCCTGGGCTAGGGGCAGCTGGCAGAAGCCTCTGCACCACTGCCAGAGCCAGCAGTGCCTGGAGAAGTCACTTTGACAAAAAAGCAGATCATCCTTCACCTCGTGACTCTAGACATCTGCTGGCAGCGTCACTTAGAGGAAGCAGGCTCATTTCCCTATTTTAAAGCTAACTTCCCAAATCCTGATGCTAAACTCCTAAAGCTGAAATGTCCAGAAAGCTGGAGATGCCACACATGCACTGGGCACCTGCCATGGGCTGGGCCCTGGGCCAGTTACCATTTGGAACAGCTCAGAACACACAGCTAACCTGGCAGGCAGCGTGTGAGAGGTGCCCAGCCACAGTGCTCCCAGCTTCTGTGTCTCTACTCAGATTCCTCCAGTTGCAGAAGGTTATTCCACTGCTCTGTGTGTATGTGTGTGTGTGTGTGTGTGTGTGTACCTCTTGCTCTTCTGTTGTCTTTCATTATGAATTATTTCCAACACACAGAAAACTACAAGATGCCAACCATAAATCTACCACTAGATGTATATGTTGTCCATCAACACAAATACTTGATTATCTTTTCAAGTGTTTTTACATTTACATAAATGTTATCCCACAGGATATATGTTCTGCAGCTAGTTTGTTTTGTCCAACATTCAGTTTGGAGGATTTTATGCATGTTGACACACCTAGCCATAATCCATTCATTTTAACTGCTGCGGAGCATTGTAGTTTACCAATAAACCATTGTCTATTTATCCTTTCAGACTCTGATAAATGTTTTGTCTTTTAAAATTTGCTATGATAAATATTTCAATCACCATTTTTACACAAGTCTTTTCCAGATAGACATCTTGATGTGAAATTACAACTCATACCCCATGCACAACTCTCATACCCTAAACATAACTTCTCTGCTGGTTATTGACAAATTTTTCTCTAAGGGGGCTGTACCTTCAAAGAGACACTCCCTTAGTCTCCAGCTCCAGAAACTGAGTCCTTCTTTATTGCCAGGGCCCGAGTCCACAGCTCCTGACCAGTCTTGTAACAGCTTTCTCTGTGTCCAAAATCTTCAATTTCAGAGCAACTGAATCCAGTTAGTAGCTGGACCCTGAGTCCTGGCCTCAAGACTCAACCATCTCTTGTTTTCCCATTTGCATCACTGTTGGGCATCTGCTCTGTGGCTCCACCCTGCCAGGGACCTGCTTGCTGTCAGGTTGAGCCTCCCAGCTGCCAACTACTCACATTCCTCCCCAGGTACCCCAGGCTCACTGGTAGACTAGATGTCTACCCTCTTCAACTCCCCTAGGACTCCGGGTTTGAGCCCTCTAACTATTTAGGAGCTCTTGTCCCATCTTGATAAGCCTCCAGAAGACCTCCATGTGGGCCAGTACACTCTGGGAGCACCGCCTTACCTCACCAACCTAACCTGTCATAACCCAGGTAGCAACCCAAGGCCGCTTTCTCGATGACAATTTCCAGAGCTGAGTTGTGAATATAGTATACTTTCATCCACCCAGCAAGCTCCCATTCCTCTGATGAGCTTCTAGTGGAGAGGCTGGTGGCAACAAACATATGGGCTGCTATTTTAAAAGTAAAAGAAAGAAAAGAAAAACTTCCAGCCAACGCAGCCAAGTCGGCTTCCCATTAGAACTGAGCTGGAGCTCAGTACTCACCCCCCCACCTCCACCCCAGCCCACTCTGCATTCCCAGCACCACGTTCCTGCCAGAGGTGAGAGGGCTCTGCAGGGCATGCTGCCAGTTCTTATGGGGCCACCAGATGTTCAGGATGGGCGGACGCACGGCTCTCCTAATCCTGCCAGCTGCCTGCCCCTTGTCTCCCACCTGTGCTCCTCAGCTCCCCCTCCCCCTCCAAGGCTTGTCCCTGAGAAGGAACTACGAAATACCAAGTCTTTCATTCTTTGATTCTCTTATACGTCTTTCGTCTTCCCGGTGGACTCCCTTCTCTGTGATATTATCTAAAATTAGTAAACCACCTCAGTCCTGATAGTTCCTTTTCCTGTTAGCAGTTTTATTTTATGTTGCTTAGTTCTTCATGCATATCTGTCTGTTCTGTATTATGGCGTTGACTATGTGCTAGATACTGGGCTTGCCCTCTGCTGCACCCAAGTCAGGGGCACTTATGAGGCAGTTTAGCACAGGCAGTGAGCTGTTTCGTGTAAAAGGGCCAGAGTGTAAGTATTTTCGGTTTTGATGATCTCTGTCAAAACTACTCAGCTCTGCTCTTATAGTTCAAAACAAGCCAAGCAGGATACCCGATTGAATGGGTGTGCTGTGTTGCAATAAAGCATATTTACAAGAGCATGCAGGGGATAACTTGTGGGGCACTAGTCTAGCTGACTGCAATATCAACCCCTACCATCCCTACCAACAGCCAGGCTTCCACTTCACTTTTGTCTCTCAGACAGCTTCCCAAGATTTCAGCCAAGGTATCTGATGCCCTGTCTCACCATTCCCTGCCTGGTTGCCATCAGGTCTAAGTGTCTGCCTCAGCCTGACACTCAGGTGTGTGTAGTCTGCCCTCTTTCCTCCCCTTTCCCACTCTCCCAGTGAGATTATGGCTGGCAAGTGTCCGGATTTCCTCCTTTCTGACTCCCAGTTCTAGTACTAACTACATCGTGGAGACTTTTCCTACAACTTCAGCCCACACTCTCCTCTGAATATATCAACAGCATTAGAAGTTCCATATTTATTCTCTGAATACGCATATGTGCTCTTTTCAGCAATGACTAAAAGCTCCTTAAAAGAAAAATAACAAATAAAATAAATATATTCTGAAACTCCAAAAGTGCAGAGCACTAAATAGAGAAAACAAGGAAGACAGAAGCAGGGCAAAGACAACTATACACAGGACTGGGCAAACTAGACCACGTGCTCTTCACTTCTCTGAACAGTAGGGTCGCTATTTTAAGTACTCCATAGAGAATAGTGAGAAACTCAGTTTAGCATCTGATAAACCTTGTGTATAAATGTGTATGGCTGTCATTTTTATGACTACTCACCCAGATTGTCTTTTTCTCAAGGACAATCATCTTGTTTTTTTCCCTTGATTTATAAACTCCTTACTCTTAGGGGGTGAGGCACATGGATGCCCAATTAATCATTAAGGAATTTTTAGCTACTGTTTCCAATTGTGCCATGAAAATACACTATGGCCCAGCTGCTGGGGAATCAAAAGGAGGGCCCATGCTTCCCAGTGCCAGACCCCCAACCATTCCCCCTGAGTGTGCTGCACTGACCTACACTACAGTGAGAACAGCCAACAATCAAACACCAGAGGCAATGAGGGGCTCCCGTGTGCAGTGAACCTCAGCCCACTCTGCAGACAGGTCACGAGTTTCCACAATGCAGCTCCAGACCCCTGGCTGCCCAGAGAGTCTTTACCATCCAAATGGGAAAATCACTGATGCTCCCCTCTGGCCTGTTCCACTCCCAGTCTTAGGGCCAGTGTCTAAAACCACATTAATTCATGTCTTTGGAGTGGCAGAAGCCCAACCTGACCACAAATAACCAGCCAGGAAACTAATTTCAGACTTCACACCAAAGGCCAGTGATTTAAATAGCTTCCCTCCTATGTGGGTATTGGCCCTATCCCCTACTTCAGAAAAACCACAGACAGGCTGAAGCCCAGGCGGAAGCTCACACAGCTCTCCACAATTCTTCATGTCATCCGACTCCACAGCCTCATTATCTCGTTTCACAAAGAGAGACACAATGATACAGAATAATTAATGTTCTCCTGCCCTGGCTATCTGAGTGAGAGTCACCATAGTGTTCCAAGTACAGGGAATTGACGGTTACCTGACTCTGCAGACCAGATCATGCAGAATTCATAGTTTATATAAAATAAAATGTAGACCCACCAGCAGTACCGTTCCAGCTCAGATCTGGGAGGGAAGGATGGGGTGTGGGGAGTTAGACAGAACATTCAGATCTTTGGTCTTTCCCATTGAAGTATGAACACTTCAATTCTCACTGAAGAATCTCAGTTCAGAAAATAGGGTTGCTGGATTGTTATTCTGAGGACTCAAAATGACAAAAGACCTCAACACTATCAGCCAAGAGGCCTGTTTGTGTCATATGGGTGAAGGGAGGAAAGAAGTCCTCCAGAGAAAGGGAACAGCATGAGCAGACCTGTGAGAGGAGGCGGCATCCCATTGATTGCACCTTTATTCACATGCTGCTGCTGCTAAGTCGCGTCAGTCGTGTCCGACTCCGTGCGACCCCATGGACGGCAGCCCACCAGGCTTCCCCGTCCCTGGGATTCTCCAGGCAAGAACACTGGAGTGGGTAGCCATTTCCTTCTCCAATGCATGAAAGTGAAAAGTGAAAGTGAAGTCGTTCAGTCGTGTCTGACTCTTAGCGACCCCAGGGACTGTAGCCTACCAGGCTCCTCTGTCCATGGGATTCTCCAGGCAAGAATACTGGAGTGGGGTGCCATTGCCTTCTCCGTTATTCACATGAATATAGTGTATTTTATACAACACACATACACATACACTATACAATAGCATTAAAGAATCAGGTAATATCAAGATTATTGACCTAGAAACGTCTCTAAGACATGACTAAATGAAAAAGGCTGCTGAATAATAATGCATTAAAGACACAAACAGTGTACCCAGACAAAACAAACCGATATATTTCCATTCAGTTTAGAAGTGTGTATCCAAGTGCATTTTAAAATTTCTAGAGGAAAACACAAATGCATGGTAATAGAAATTACCTCTGATTAGGGGTCCAGGGTGGGTTGATTGGCTATAAGAACTAGAGTTTATTTGTAATGTTATAATGTTTTCAAAACAAAAATATATCCATGTATCACTCATGCAGTTAAAAATAATCACAATAAAGTGATTTGTTACAGAACAGTTACAAGGCAGATCAGTAAATTAACACATCTGTGAGGAACTCTATTATAGATAAGCATTTGCATTCAAAAAGACAGCCCTGGCATAACCATAAGAGGATTCGTTTCAGAGTCAAGCAGATTTGGTTTCAAATCCAGCCTGTGCAACCTTAGACTAATTACATAAGTCTCCTATTTCATATCTGCTCAATGGGAATATAAATATCGCCTTCGCAGGATTACCATGAAGCTTAAATAGCCCTAATATCATGCAGTTCGCTTCACTGTCAGTTGTTGGGAGACCTCATGGTGGAACAATAATGTGATCATTGGAGGAGAACCTGTCTCATACATCTCTCAGCAAATAGAAGGTAAGTTGTAGTTACATAAGCACCAGTGGGCAGGCTAAGGCCATCTCATCCCCACCATATGAGCAATCAGCGAACATAAGGCACATGGGAAGATAGAGGGGTTGCTACGCATAATCAGAGATAGCCTCCAGCAGGTAGAAATTAAAGTCTAGGGAAAACAGACTTCACTTTTTTTCAGCAAGTTTTCCTGGGGAAAAAAATAATGAGGCACCAACTAGAAGGTTCTGGACAGTTTTAGCAAGGCATTTCTCTCTGGGGAGTAGATGTTTACCATTTCCCTTTAAAATTACATGCAGCCAGTTGAGTCCCTATGACATGCACACAATTATGTCTGTCTGTGCACAACTAGAAAGCCCCAGGATAAAATGGGTAGCTGCCTAATGGAGAGATGTGAACTCATGGGGAGCCTTCAGACCATCTCTCTACCCTGGAAAAGCTAAGCTCTGTGCCTCATTCATTTGTAAATCGTTTTCTTCTCTGGCATAAGCATTATGCCTTCTATGTGGTAAGCACTCAAGGCATTAATTAATCCATCAAAATGGTCTATTTCTCCTCTGAATAACCAGCTCTGTAGAGAAGACAGTGGTTCCTCTTGCTTCCATCTTCCTCCGAGAAGCCTCTCATCTTTCCTGCCTCTGGTTTCCTAGCACTCAGCATCAGCGTCACTCTCAGGGAGCACTGTACCTACTCCCTAGGGATACACCTCTTTTTTCCTCTGCTGTTGTTTTATGTCATTATTTAACTTTTTGTGCATGAGGTTCCTTTTTCCAGAGAGAATAAGTCCTCTGAGGTCAGGGAGCTTCTTGCCTATCTCTTTTAACCCCTAATGCACGCTGAATAACGCCATGCAGTTTAGATATGCAGGCTGAGCAAATGTGTTCCAGGGACTGAAATAGTCACATTCAGATTCCCTGCTGCTTATGAAAGGTTCTCCTGGGAGAGACTAACAGCAAAGCAGATGTTCCTTCAGGCAGAGCTGGTTCTATCAGTTTATCTTACTGGTCATCTGGGGAAGAAAGAAGACTAAAGTTATGCCAGCACCTGACATTGCCCAGCCCAAGGAAGAAAAGGAAATTCCCAGATACCCAAGAGTGGATCTCAGGAACCATAGGCACTCCATCTCCTCATGGGCCCAGAAATCTGAAATCTCACTTATCTCTTCTTCTAAAAGAATTATATGTTAATGGCTATGCTCCCTATATATTATTTAAACATTGCCCTGTTGAGCACATTCTACATTCCAAATGCACTTGACACGAGATCAGAGCTATCGGGCTTGAAAACCAATCTCAGTTTTTTAAAGCTTTCCTTAGAAAGGTTAAGTAAGAAAAATAAGCAATTAGCCAGAAGTTGGGTTTGTTCCCAAGTCACAGAGTATTTCTTAAAGCATCCTGTGGCCCTTAAAGAAACGCTCCTCTGAGACCCGAGGCAGGGTTCATTAAGTCCAGGTGACATGGACTGCCTCATCAAACTGGTGCCCATGGCTTTAGGGAAAATGAATGCCATACTCTAGGGTATTTTTAGAATACATATAAAAGGACTGAAAAGCAATGATAGAAATATCATAGAATATAGAAAAGAATAATGTGCAACACAGACATCAATTATAGCCATGCTATACAGAGAAAAATCCACTTAATATTTTAGTATTTTTTTTCTCTGATCTGTGGGTATGTGTATGTTTACAAAATTGGGAGTCATTCTCTGTATACAGTTTGCTGTCCTACTTTTCCACTTAACATTTTAAATATCTCCCCATGCTGCGACATAGCCTTCCAAAATAATTTTCAAAGCCTTACAGCATCTCAATGTACAAACGTATCATAAATTACTTTAACTGCCTTCTTGGTCAGATGGTTGGTTTCTGGCCAAATGTTTACATTAAATAACTTTAGTGTGTATTCTTCTACATAAATCTTTATGTGCATCTCTATTTGTTTCCTTAAAGTACATTCGTGTAAGTGCAATTATTAGTTCAAAGGGTAAAAATTATCATTAACATTCTTGTTATAAAATATTCTATATGACATAAATATGCTGGTCAATCTGCACTTCCACTAACAGTACATGGAAGCGCCGGTTTCCGGGAATACTGGCCAACACTGGGCATAACTATTTTAAAATCTCCAGACATAGGTGTGTTGGCAACATGTATTGCAAAAATATAAGCCCTTAATCCTGTCTTCACATTAAAATGCTTTGTCTTTAACAGTGGTTCCCAAACTTTTATGATTCAGGACTCCTTTATACTCGTAAAAATTAATTCATACATTACATTCACAAATTTGCAATTTTAGAAATTACATCTGGCAAAATTTTACAATATTTATGAATTTATTTTAAAGTAATAAATAGTTTTTTTTATGATAAAGAAACTGGAGTTTCTCAAGCAAAAATAATTTAGTGAGAAAGCACTGCACTGTTTTACATTTTTTGCCGAGTCCCTTAACATCTCACTTAATGGAAAACAGTTGGATTATATCTACATCTGTGCTTGATCATTATGATATCACATATGTCATACAACTTCTAGAAACTCCACTGTACATTTGAGAATGAGAATTTTTTTTAAAGCCCATAACATTTTATTATAATTTAAAAATAGCTTTGACTTCATTAATCTGCTGATAGGATCATGGATATTCCCCAGGGTTCCCAGGATCACACTTTGAGAACTCCTGCTCTATGCCAAACAACTGGGTCCCAGGAGGACTGCAACTTACAAAGAGATCGTTTCTAATTTGAATAAAAGCTATACTTTGGCCACCTCATGCAAAGAGTTGACTCATTGGAAAAGACTCTGATACTGGGAGGGATTGGGGGCAGGAGGAGAAGGGGACGACAGAGGATGAGATGGCTGGATGGCATCACTGACTCGATGGACGTGAGTCTGAGTGAACTCCGGGAGTTGGTGATGGACAGGGAGGCCTGGTGTGCTGCGATTCATGGGGTCGCAAAGAGTCGGACACGACTGAGCGACTGATCTGATCTGATCTGATGGACTTCTTGCAAATGTTCTCACTTCATTCTTCTTCCACCCGACCCTGTAAAGTTCAAATCCCATCTCCTGCATAAAGCCTTCTCATCTAACCTGCCTTTCAGTGATATTCCCTTTCTCTGATTCTTTACTGCTTTATATCACTGCAGAACAATTTGGCCTATGCCCTCTGATTTTCATAGCCTCTTGTCCCCACCCAAACTATAAGCTTCTTGAGGTCAGGGATCAAGTTGTTGGCACACACTTGGGCTCAGTGACTGATTTCTCAGAAGAGAGCTGCTCTAAGTCACTGTGGCATTTAAGGAACTAACATTTGCATGGTACTTTACACAGAACACTTTCTCTTGAGATATTTTATTTAATTCTCACAAGGACCCTTTGACATAGACATTTTATCTTTGTCATAAAAATGAGGAAATAGAGACTGAGAAAGGTTAAGTGACTAAAGCAAATGACAACACTGAAACTTGAACCTTGGTCAACAGATTCCAGATCCCATGCACGCTACTCCGATGCCTGGCTACTAACTGGCAGCAGTGGTGACTGAGCCCCACAAAGTGTCACAGAGGGGAGATTTCACAGATTCATCCTTTCAGGGGAACTCCAAAGACATTCCTAAGAGGAGGTACTACACAAGTATTAAAAACAAGAGTGTTTGAAGTCAAAACTATGTTGGAATTCCTATCCTCCCACCTACTAGCAATATGACACTGGCACATTTCCTTAGCTTTCTAGGCCTCGCTTTCCCCATCTCTGATATAGGCATAATCATTGATACCAGGCAGAGTTGTTGAGAGAATCCAATGAGAAAATCTACATAAAGCACAGTGCAAGAATCAGCTTAGTTCTTGGATATACTTCCATTCCTTCCTAAAACCATCTCATCACCATCCCTTATTTCCCCTCTGGAAAACAAGAAGGATTTCATGAAATGAAGATAGGCACTGCCTAGAGCCTAAGCAATCTATTAAACAGGAAAATACTTCATCCCAGACACCTGGGTCTGGAGTCTTTGGAACACAAGGTTCCAGGCCAAAAGCATCACTGGAAAGAAAGGATGGTGTTTTGTACCAACAGACACTCACTGCCAATCCATGTGAGAGCCTATATGGGTCTTAGCTCTGGAAGCCAGCCTACTCCTCTCAACATACACACAGATTCCTCAAGCTCATGTCCCCTAGGAGTCTCTGGAACTCAGTACCTTTCCTGACACAGGTTGCTTCTCTGGGGAAAAGGTAGTGCTCAGTTGGTCAGGTCAAGATGCTGACAGGAGACAGAGGCCAGGTTGGGAACAGTGCCTCCCAGCCCGTTAACAAATACTAGGACTGGCAGCAACACAGTGTGTTGACTATCTCCAGCGACTCAAACTTCAGCATTCAACAAGTCCCATAAGTTAAGGTCGATTGCATTTCCAGAATCCTGTGGTTATCGACACTCCTAGTTTCTAACCAAAAACAATGATCCACAGTTTGAGTACTTTCCTCTTTTATAAAATGAGAGGGTTGAAATCAATGATCTCAAAGGTCCTGCCATCTCCAAACTTCTGTGCATCTGATCAAGCTCCAAATGGCTTCTCTTTGCTTTCAAAATGCAGATCTATGCTCTAAGGATGCAAATCTGTCATCACCAAGGGCCACTGAGGTCCTGCAAAAAACTGTCTGAGGTCAGGCATGTCCCTAGAATAAGTGTTCAGCTTCCCAAATGTCTACGAGCCTATGGATCACCTAATCTAGACAACTAAGGAATGCTCTCAGAAAGTGTCATGTGGTCTTGGGGAGACAAGATCATTTCTCACTAAATAACTAGGAAGCATGGCACGAGTCAGTCTTGGAAGCCAAGGGATAATATGTGTCATTTTAAACACAACATCTGAACCATCATGAAATGATAGGCAAAATAACATAGCATATCAGCGAAATTTTGATACAGCCCTCTCCTGGAAAGATTAGAGAGGAGGCAGAAGCTCAGAGAGAGGGACAATTAGTAAAGGGATACAAAAAAGCAATTAGATAAAACTCTGTGAGGACAAAGGTCCTACTAAGTCCCCAGTATCCACTCCCTTGGCCCTCAATCACTATTTTCAATAAATAAATGAATAAAGGACAAATGAGTAGGAAGCAGTTAGAACAAATTCAATAGGATAACAGTGTTGTTAAATGAACACATTTTGGAGTCGGAGACACAGCAGAGTCGAATGTGACTAATACACACACACACACACACACACACACAAACACACATCTATAAGTGGGCGTGCTCAGTTGCTTCAGTCATGTCCGGCTCTTTGCCACCCTATGGACTATAGCCTGCCAGGCTGCTCTGTCCTTTGGATTCTCCAGGCAAGAATACTGGAATGGGTTGCCATGCCCTCGTCCAGGGGATCCTCCCAATCCAGTGATTGAACCTGCATCTTCTGTGGCTCCTGCGTTGCAGGTTGATTCTTTACTGCTGAGCCGCTGGGGAAGCACACTAAACCAAGCACCGCACAGGGTTATTTGAGAACTCAGTGATAACGCAGTGAGGAAAAACGCATAAAACATTTATCGCAATGTCAGGCTTATTATACGTGTGTGTGTGCTCAGTCACTCAGTCACGTTGACTCTTTGAGACCTCATGGACTGTAGCCCACCAGGCTCCTCTGTCCATGGAATTTTCCAGGCAAGAATACTAGAATTGGATGACATTTCCTATAGGGGATCTTCCCAACCCAGAGACTGAACCCACATCTCTTATATCTCCTGCACTGGCAGGCAGATCCTTCACCACTGTGCCACCTGGGAAGCCCTAGGCTTATTATTACTTAGGTTTTTAATACTGATGATGGTATATGATGGTAATGATGAAAATGATGCAGATAATGATATTCATCAGTGCTAGGGGGCTCAGAGAAAAAGGAAGGAAGATTTTATTGAAGAGGTGAGCTTTGAAGGAAAAGATGGAGAATCAGGAGTCCAGAGGAAGACAAAGGCTTGGAACCTAAAACACATGAATATTTTCAGAAAATAATTAGGAAATGAGCCTGATCTGAAAGAAATGTTCTTACACAGGCATAAATGAGCATAAGTTTCTATAAGTAGAATAAGATTTGGTAGAGGGTCTTGAATACCTGCTAAAGAGCTTGAATTTTATCTTACAAACAACAGGAGCCCCCAAGGTTCTAGAATCTGGCAGAGACATAATAGAAGTCCATTTGGAAAGACTAATTGGTCGCTGATGGATATGATGGGCTGATGAAGCATGTTCTTCTAGAGGTAGAAAGACTTAATAGGAATCCATCTCACTAGCTTGATGACAGCAGGGTGTAAGAAATGAAGAGGGACACAGAAGAAGCATAATGTGTTTACTCGCTTGGGGCAGAGATGAAGGAGAAGAAACAGGTAAAGACAACTTCAAGATTCCAAGCCTGAGTGCCTAAGAGAATAGTGTTACCACAGACGGAAACAAGAGTGGAGCTGACATCTCTGGAGCAGCTTATAAAGTGTTTTTGAGAAAACAGAAAAACATCCTAGGCTCAGTTGCCTAAAACCAGAGCCTAAGACTGGCTCTAGAAGCTTGAGACGGAGAAGGCAATGGCACCCCACTCCAGTACTCTTGCCTGGAAAATCCCATGGACGGAAGAGCCTGGTGGGCTGCAGTCCATGGGGTCGCAAAGAGTCAGACACAACTGAGAGACTTCACTTTCACTTTTCACTTTCATGCATTGGAGAAGGAAATGGCAACCCACTCCAGTGTTCTTGCCTGGAGAATCCCAGGGACGGGGGAGCCTGGTGGGCTGCTGTCTGTGGGGTCGCACAGAGTCGGACACAACTGAAGCGACTTAGCAGCAGCAGCAGCAGCAGAAGCTTGA
>NW_011495018.1:25653813-25656759 GCF_000754665.1 Bison bison bison
TCACTCGTGTCCGGCTCTTTGCGAGCCCATAGACTGTCCATGTAATTCTCCAGGCCAGAATGCTAGAGTGGGTAGCCTTTCCCTTTTCCAGGAGATCTTCCCAACCCAGGGGTCGAACCCAGGTCTCCCACATTGCAGGCAGATTCTTTACCAGCTGAGCCACAAGGGAAGCTCAAGAACACTGCAGTGGGTAACCTATCCCTTCTCCAGGGAATCTTCCCAACCCAGGAATAGAACCAGGGTCTCCCACAATGCAGGCAGATTCTTTACCAACTGAGCTCTCAGGGAAGCCCTGACTGAGAAAATGCTTGTAGGCTGCTTGTAGGCAAAACCTAATGGAAGAGAGGGAGGCAAGATCGGGGTTCAGGTTCCAGGTAAAGCCTGATCCACAGGGGGTCCAATGGGTAACTCTCTCCACAGACTTGACGCACTCTAAAGCAAGGGGCCAGGATTTTGTGCTCCACACCAGCCAGTTATTGGCCATCCCAGACGTAGGAAGTGGTGACCTCTGGAGGAAGTCATCACATCTTGAAGCTGATGGGTGCCTAAAGGGAATGTTAAGCTAAATTTAACCTAAGGCTTATTAGCATGTAACTCTCAGCAATTGCCTTCTATCATTACTGTGATTGTTAGCGTTGAAATGATGGCGAGATATCCAACAAACTTGATGAATGAAAGAAAACAATACTGGGCAACTACAGTCCTCTGCCTCTGTACAACTTCCATCTGAGAATATCACTTCCCCTTTATTTTCTGCCCTGCTTTGTGTAAGCAGCAGATAGCCTAGGAGCTGTCATACTCTAGAGTTTCAACACCAGTCATACAATTCATCAGAGGTGCAAAAGCATGAAAGAAAAGCTAGGGGAGGCTTTCTAAAAGTGAAGGAAAGATAGACTGTTTCTATTTTAAGCACTTGAATATGAATGGGAAAACCTCTGGGCCCTTAACATTCTCTTCAAGTTCATATATCCTGGCCTAGAACCATTTCCTCTGGATGGAGCCCATCTGCAATGCTGCTCTAACACATCTAGAATTCTATATGGCTGGATTTTCCTTGTATGTGGTAGGAATCTCCCCGAACGCCTGTGTATACATTTAAAGTTAGTTTTAATGTTCCAGTTAAGCTGAACTCTCTGTTTAAGAGCTGTATACTAAATCCTGTAATAGAGAACCACCCCCAAAAGTATATTTCCTCTGAAACTAAGATCTAACAGAAAGCATGCTTGCATTTTACAGGAAGCTGGGCTTCAGTCTTTGACCCAGAAATCAACAGATGTTTATCAGATGCCCATAGTGTGACAGGCACTATGCTAGATACCGTATATCTTGGGAATAGTAAAAAGACATTCTGGCTAAAGAACAAAAATGAATACAGGAATAGAAAGGCTGGATGTGCATTCCAGAGAGTATATACATTGAAGCATTAGCTGCAATAGCAAACACCACCAACATGTCAGTGACTTAAAACTGTGTTAGTGTACTTCTGATCCGCGTCATAGTCTATTACAGACAGCAGTGAGGTGCGGGCAGGAAGGGGCTCTTGTTCTGCACCATGATTCAGAAACCTGGGCTCTTATATCAAAATTCTGCTATCTTCTAGATGTATTAGGAATTCTCAGTTGAACTGGTGGAAAGAGAAATGAGTGAGAATTGTTTTTACCATGAATGGAAGTGGCATCCATCATTCCCAGCCTCTCTCTCTGTGGGCCAGGATTCAGTCATATGACTATGTTTAAGGGAAAGAATGCTGTTCAGTCACAAGTCATGTCCAACTCTTTGCGACCCCATGAGGTGTAACACTCCAGGCTCTGCCCTGTTCTTCACTATATCCGGGAGTTTGTTCAAACTTATGTCCATTGAGTCAATGATGCCATCCAACCATCTCATCCTCTGCATGACTGAGTGACTAAACAACAACAATAACACACGCACACACAGATATATATACATATATATTATATAGTGTGAGTCACACAGTCATATCCAACTCTTTGAGACCCCATGGACTGTAGCCCACCAGGCTCCTCTGTCCATGGGATTTCCCAGGCAAAAATACTGGAGTGGATTGTCATTTCCTTCTCCAGGGAATCTTCCTGATTGAAGACTAAACCCAGGTCTCCTGCATTGCAGGCATGTTCTTTACTATCTGAGCCATCAGCATTTGATTTCATATATATATATATACACACACACACACACAGAAGTAAACAATGAAACAATATTTAGCCTTAAATAAGAAAAAATACTGCCATTTGTGACAACATGGATAAAGCTGGAGGGTATTAGCGAAATAACCTGCTGCTGCTGCTAAGTTGCTTCAGTCATGGCCGGCTCTGTGCAACCCCATAGATGGAAGCCCAGCAGGCTCCCCCGTCCCTGGGATTCTCCAGGCAAGAACACTGGAGTGGGTTGCCATTTCCTTCTTCAATGCATGAAAGTGAAGTCACTCAGTCGTGTCCAACTCTTTGCGACCCCATGCACTGCAGCCCACAAGGCTTCTCCGTCCATGGGATTTTCCAGGCAAGAGTACTGGAGTGGGGTGTCATTGCCTTCTCCAATGCATGAAAGTGGAAAGTGAAAGTGAAGTCGCTCAGTCGTCCGACTCTTAGCGACCCCATGGACTGCAGCCTACCAGGCTCCTCTGTTCATGGGATTTTCCAGGAGTGGGGTGCCATTGCCTTCTCCTGAAATAAGCTAGTCAGGGACAAATACTGCATGATATGACTTTCATGTGGAATCTAAAAAAAAATAAAAGAATCAAAATCATAGAAATAGAGTAGAATAGTGGTTGTCAGGGGCTGTAGGTGAAGGAGTAGAGAGAGGCTTGCAAAAAGACACAAATTTTCAGTTTTAAGACTGAAAGGTCTTAAAGTCTGAGTATCTAATATTATGGCCACTGGTAATAATGTGTTATACAATTTAAATTCGCTAAGAGAGTAGAATTTA
>NW_011495018.1:25657108-25665263 GCF_000754665.1 Bison bison bison
ATCTAATATTATGGCCACTGGTAATAATGTGTTATACAATTTAAATTCGCTAAGAGAGTAGAATTTAAGTGTCCTGACCCAATAATAATAATAAAATTATTCAACAAACTTCATCTCCCATGCAGTTAGAAACCTGTGCTCTTGGGGCTGGTGCACTGGGATGACCCAGAGGGATGCTATGGGGAGGGAGGAGGGTTCAGGATGGGGAACACGTGTATACCTGTGGCGAGTTCATGTTGATATATGGCAAAACCAATACAATATTGTAAAGTTAAAAAATAAAATAAATAAAAATAAAATTTAAAAAATAAATTAAAAAAAAATCTATATAAGTTCTGGGAATAGGTAGTGGTGATTATTGTACAACTTTGTAATGCTATTGAATTATGCCTTTAAAATGTCTAAAGTAGTAAATTTTATGTATATTTTTACCACGATAAAAAAAAAAAAATGTTCGTTAGAAAGAAAGGGAAAAAAAAAAAACTAGTCTCAATGAGACCAAGTGGCTTGCTCTAGTTCACATGTCTGCTAAGCAGCGTGGGTATTTGAAACCATGTCTGCTTGATTTTAGAACACAAGTCATTCTTCTCTGAGCCAAAGAGACTGGCAGATGACTTAAAAAGAGGCCACTGCAACCCAATCCTAAATCACCTCCTCAATGGTGCTAAGGAACATATGTGTAACCAGGGAGATTTTGCCCTCTATTCTCCACCTCCATGAAAATGAATGAGCTGAACTGAGGGTGAGAAGTCAGGATAGGCTGCAGGTATCTGAATCTGTGTCCCCAAAGGTTAGATGGCAGGCATGAGTGGGGCTACTCCACTCAAAATTCGATATTCTTCTGTTTTTCAACCATTTAAAAATGTGAAAGCTGTACTTAGCACACAGGCTACACATAAAACAGGAGGGAGGCAGGATTTGGCTCATGGGCTACAGTCTGCTGACCTCTGCCTTTGGCCCCTGCCTTCTTGCCCCCTCCCCACTATTAGCTCCCTAACACCTTGCTGACCTAGAAGCACCAACACTCAGCCTACCTCCTAGACCAAAATCTGCACACATACTTGAAGCCATGCCTTCTCTGAGCGTGCCTTGCCTGAACCACCCCAGTCCCAGGGCACCATCCTGGACTTCGTCCATGGTGGCTAGAATGCTCATCTGGTTCGTGCTAGCTTTAGTAGTGGAAGAGCAAAGAAAAGGACTGCTAAATGCTGTGCTTCTTCATGCCTTCAAAAGACCTGCATGTTACGAGTGGCCAAGCTGCAGCTTACCCAGTGGACCAACATGCAGGCTGCCCAAGCTGGAGTTCTTCCCAAAGTGAATGGGAAGCATCCACCACCTCCCTTTCTTTGCCACAAGCCCAGGGATGAAGCATGTGTCCTGTGAAGAGGGAAAGTGACAACCCCTGCAGGGGAAAAGATGCACCAAACCCATCTGGTCAGTGCAATCTGGCCAGGCCCATGCGGCTAAACTCATGTTGCCTAAAGCAACAGTTTACCTCCAGGTTGGAAAATGGCAGCAATAAAAATATAAATGGAACCCAGCCAGAGAGATGATTCTCAGTAAAAAAGAGACTCTGCATAAGGAGAAATGGGGGGAAAATATTTATATCCATAGAGAGAGAGAGACATTATCTTCTTCTCCAATACATTTTTCTAAAGTTACAAATCAATGGTTTCTATTTATTCCCATTGGAGAGAAAAACAAAAACCCTGAGATTTATGAGCAGTGTTGTTTATTTATAATCCAAAAACTCTTCTCATACCATATGGTTGGGAAATTTACAGAGAGACAAAGTGAGAGGAAATTGCCTGCTTAATTCAATGGTCTTGGCAAAGCTAGTAGGCAGAGAGCGCATCCCAAACTCTTCCTCTGACACATGTGTAAGCGTGTACAGGCGAGGAGGCCTGCATGCAGAGAGCAGAGGGAGCCCTTCCATCACCAGAAAAGCCACAATGTAGTGTAGTGGGAATGCAAGCAGCTGATGAGCTCAGCTGAGAAGGACAGGCTCATTTCTCTATCCCAGCACAGGCTAGAGAAAGGGATACTGAGAAACAGACCAGAAAGGAGGGTGAGGGCTAAGCGACGTAGGAGCAACCAGTCTTCTGGACAAGTAAAGAGGATGCACAGCACATGAGGGTTCTCAGGAAGGCAAAGTACACACAGCTCTCTACTACACTTCTGTTCAATCATTTTCCTTCTCCATGTTAGTGAGAAATAAGCAGAAATTTCTGATTCCATCTCTGCTGCTCAGCATGCTCTACAGAAAGGCAATCACTCACCGCCTTGAAGGAACCAACACAAGTTTGCACTGGACGCCTTCACTTCCTCCATGCTCTACCCTCCCCTTTCAGAATGATGACAAACAGGAAAAGGAAAACACTGAGGCTGAAGATGATTAATACAAATGAGAAGAGTGGCCAGATATGAGAAGGGATTGAAAAGCATGGAAAAGGATACAAGTGGCACAGTGGGGCAAAGGAAAGGTCACCTCTTTGAGAAAATCCTCCCTGAAGATTCTGTCCATGGGGCTCCATCCACTGAGTGTCCACAGCCCAGAGGACCTACTCACACTACACTAGGGTTCCACACCTGCTGCCTGCAATACTAGCTACCTTTTAATATGCATACAACTGCTCTCCTGGTTCACCTGCCACTTCTGTTTGGAGGACTCCCAAAACTTTTCCTGCTCCAGCCTCTCCTGTGAACTCCAGTCTCACATTTCCAAATGCTGTGCAAGGAGCCGTTGGCACTTCAGTTCCAGGATGCTAAAACTGAGCTCAGCACTCCTCCACCATAACACTGTTCCCCGTCCCCACTTCCTCCCTCCTTTTCTTCTTCCATTCCCCACTTCTGTAATGGGACCAAACCCTCCCAGGTCTGAAAGTTTATAATCATCATGACAATTTCTCCTCCTCACTCTCCTCTAATCGCTGTCAAGTCCTGTTAACTGTGCTTCAGAAATTTCTCTTGCATTGGTCCTTCTCTCTCTCTTTCTGAACAACCGAAGTTTAACAGGATGGACTGCATGGGCAGCTGTAATGCTCCACCAGATCTCTGTCCCACCTCTACACATCTTTCTCCTCAGCCCAGGGTTCACAGTGATGTCCAGGCTACCTTCCTACAGCATAGTTGTAGGCACAGTCATTAACCTCATGGTTTCCAGTTACTATAAACTATAATTCTGGTTCAATATTCTGTGTCACCCTCCATCACCACTGTTCACCCCAACTCTAGGGGCTCCACACAGCTGAATCTCAGTAATTGCCTGATGACGTCTGATGGATGGACAATATGCAGAACAGCAACGCTTTCTCTCTTCTCCTCCACGACCATTTGGGAGAAATGCTGCTGCTGAGAGGACCTGTGGCTTATAAAGCTGAACTGACTTGACAGTTACAAGTGTGTAAAACAATGATAAGAAAGCAAAGGGTGGATGAAAAAAAGGAGACTACACCAGAGTTCGTGACAAATAACAGGGAGGCAGCCTTGTTGGTAAGCAGATCAAATAATTAAGAGCAAGACCCCCAAAAGATCTGTGAATAAAACAGAAGGTCTCAGGTGAGTGAGGAGAAGTAATTTATTGATGAGGAGTAGATGTAGCTAAACAATGAAATGAATTTGTCAGGGAGGAGTGTTGCAAGAAGGGAGGAGGGGACAGGTGCAGGAGGAAAGGCATAAATTTGCCATGGGAGAAAACCCGAAGTCTTTATCAGAATGGGTGAAGGAGCGTCTCTGAAGAGCAGAAGGCTGACCAGACTGCTAAGTTGACAGGGCCTGCCTGAGAAGGAAATAATCGGAGGGAGCACAGAGCCATTCATCCTGCCATGGACACTGCGGGCTCCTCTCGGCATGCAGAGCAGGTACGGCAAGGCGTCTTGGGCACCTGGAAGGAAAGGAGCCCTAATTCAGAGAAACAGACTCCACAGAAGCACCTGTTAAAGGCCTCACACCAGGAGACTGGGCAACCAAAATGGGACAAGACACAAAAGGGGAAAAGAGGGACACAGGGTTTGTCATGTGTCAGAGGCATTGGAAACAACTGGTAGGTAGCACTGATAAAATCTGATAACCAAAAAAAAAATCTGATAACCAGAAAATCACACAATGAGTGACATCCAGCTGGAGTGAACTATGCCCTACCTTGTTCTGATTGCCAGAGCTGACAATGCAGACAGTGCGGGGATTGGATTGCTCTATACCCAGAATGAGGTTATGCTTTGTACCCAGTGGTGCCTTTGGAGATTCTATTCCACAAGTTCCTACTGAGTATCTCCATCAGCCTTTACAACGTTATTTATAAACACAAATCCCAACAAGTGGAAACCACACATTTTCCCATTGTCTCATCATCTAAATCAACCACTCCAGGAGTGATAAAGCAAATAAGATCCTAGCTCTCATCAGTCTCACTATCTAAAATAAAAACAACAAGCCACTATAATAATAAACAAATTCAAAAGCTAAGATTATGAAGGATGCTGAAGAAATGAAGAGGGACTAGGGAGAGACAGACCAGCAGGGGGCAATATCTTCTAAGAGGAAATGTCATTTAGGCTGGATCTGAAGCATAAAAGCATGCAAAGTGTGGAAGAAGAAGCATCACAGTGAGAATGGCATGTGTAAAGGTCCTGTGGCAGGAAAGAGGCCGACCAGTTTAAGGAATTAAAGCGAGGCAGTAAGGCCAGAGCACAGTGAGCAAGGGAGAGAGAAGTGCCTTTGTTGTCCCGTCTCATGTTCCACCCCGGGATGACACAAAATTGGAGAAAATAACATGTATTGATTGCCTTCTATGTCTTCTACGTGGGGTGAAGTATTTTTCAACTATGGTTTCTGTTTTTGCCTGCACAAGCTTTTAGAAAGGACACAGTCAATCACAATGGAGATGTTTTCATTGGTCTTGGTTTGGCAAGAACGTGTAGATAAGACATAATCTCATTTTGCACCTTTAGGCAAAATAATAATCACAACTACCCTGATGCCTCTCCTTAAACAGTTTTACTACATTTTTTATACACTTAAAATGTAAGTTTCTTAGCAACCGTGATAGACAGAACCCTGAATGGATATATCTTAAACATCAAACTGCAAGTTTTTGAAGGGACACATCAACAACACGTACGTATTTTCACAACATCAAGCAAAGCAGTAAAACTTAAAACAAGAATCGTCACAGAATATTCCCGCTGACACACCATCTGCATATTCTTCCTGAGAATCACAACCCTGTCTACAGAAACGTGTGTTTGACAAACAAGAATCAAAGAAGTAGGAATTCCACGAGATTCTGTCTAGGATTTCAAGCTTAGACGATTCAAGATCCAGTGGCCAAATAATTACATTTGGAGGTAACAGTTGCACAGTGTAAAATGAGTAAAAGAGGAGAAATATAGAAGAAAGAAATCTGGGATCCAAAGTCAGCTTTGCCTTTAGACTAGCTGAATAAACCTTAAGTACCATTCACCTCTCTGGAGGTTCATTTATCAGTATAAACTAAGGAATGCTGCTGCTGCTGCTAAGTCGCTTCAGTCGTGTCCAACTCTGTGCGACCCCATAGACGGCAGCCCACCAGGCTCCCCCATCCCTGGGATTCTCCAGGCAAGAGCACTGGAGTGGGTTGCCATTGCCTTCTCCAAACTAAGGTATAGGCATTACTGATTCTGAACATGATGGAGTAACCAGAACTGAATCTACCTTTTCACATGAAATGACTGTAAGGTAAAATAAATAAACAAAACAATTACTTTCAAGTCATTGGATAACAGGCAACAAAAAACAGGGATCTCCAAGAGATTGGAAACAAATGAGGTAAGTCTTACGATTGCCCTGGATCACTGCATGGAAAAAGTTTCCAGGCTATATGGTTATATGCTAAGTAAAGTATTCATATGAAGCCCAGTGATCTCCCTGAGTTGAGTTGATGAAATGGGGGATCTGGTCAGGCAAATGTACCTAGAATTTGCAAGAAATAGTACTAGAGAAGAGATAGCTGCAGAAGCAGAGAGAATTCTAGAGCGATGCAGAGCACCCGCTCCCCTCAAGTCTTCAGCTGAGTGGTAATCGGTTCACGAAAATGAAGAATCCAAAGAATGGAGAAAGAATCACCTGAAAGGACCAGAAGGAGCAAACCCAGAAGCTCGTTGTGTTCAGTCGCTTCAGTCATGTCCAACTCTCTGCAACCCTACGCACTGTAGCCCACCAGGCTCCTCTCCATGGGATTCTTCAGGCAAGCATACTGGAATGGGCTGCCATGCCCTCCTCCAGGGGATCTTCGCGACTTAGGGATTGAGCCTGTGTCTCTTGCTTCTCCTGCACTGGCAGACAGGTTCTTTACCACTAGTGCTACCCTAGACGTTTACACAACGTCAATAACCGTCACTGTGCCCACCAGCCAGAGTGGCAACCCCCATAAATCATGGAATGAATACCTCAGGGAAGTTCTGCCTTAGTAGTGGGGCAAAATCAATCCTAAACAAAATGAAGTTCTGATCCCAGCTTATAAAGCTTAAAATTAACACCTGAAAGAATTCAAACACCTGCAAGTAACTTAAGTGTGTCCCAGAATGAGGCTCAACAATATTCACTGGAATTCAAAAATATCTAGCAACCAGTAAGACAAAAATCTTAGTATCTGGCACTAAATAAAAATTATCTGGCATTGTAAGAACCAGAGAAAAAGCATGCCCATAATGAAGAGAAAAATTAACCAAGCTAAACTACTAGCTCTTAACTAGGGGTAATTTCCTACACTCTCCAATCTGGCAATCAAGGAACATGAGTCAATGATGAGAAGCATCTAACTGTCAAGACTGAAGATGTTACTAGCATCTAGTGAATGGAAAACGGGGATTCTGCTAAATACCCTACGATACACAGGCAATTCCACCACAACAACAAAACCAAAAAATTAGCCAATCTAAGATGTCACTACTACTAGTGCTGGAAATATGATTCAAAATCGTCTCAGAAATGATACAAGTTATAGAATGAATAAATAAGGACATTAGTTATTAAAACTATATTGCATATGTTCAAGAAGCTAGAGGAAAAAGTACATATGTTAATTATATACATGCAAAAAATAAAAAGTAGATACAAACCAAACTTTCAGAGAGAAAAACTGTAATGTTTGACCCTAAAGTATGCTAAATGGAATTAATGGCAAATTAGACAATGCAGACAAAAAGGCAAGTGAAAGTAAAACCATAATAACAAACTGCACAAATGAAACCCAAGAGGAACATGGGAAAAGGTATCATCAGTGTGCTGGAGGACAGCATGTGTAACTAAGAGTTCCTGAAGAGGCAAGGAACAAAACACATGTGAAGAAGTAATAGCTGAGTATTTTCAAACATTGATGAAAACTATAAAGCAACATCCAAGAGACACAAAAAAATCCCAAGTCATGAATAAAACAATATCAAAGTTCATCATAATCAGATTGCTTAACACCAGTAATAAAGACACAGGCAAGAGAGAAAAAGGGTATGTCACAGTGAGAGGAACAAAGATACAGATGTTAGCAGATCTTCTGTTAGAAACAATGTAAATGACAAGGAAGTGCAGCAGTATTTTTAAATACAACAACGACAAATGCTATACCACGTGGAAATCTTGATATACATGAATGAAGAGCATGGAAATGGTAAATGCATGGATAAATATAAGTTCTTATTATTTAAATACCTTTGATAGATAAATGATTGCTTAAAGCAAAAATAATAACAATGTATTATGCAGGTTATAACAGAAGAAATGAAATTCATAGTTACACTGATCGAAGAAAATTAGAGATATCAAGGGAATATTTCATGCAAAGATGAGCACAATAAAGGACAGAAAAGGTATGGACCTAACAGAAGCAGAAGAAAGATCACTCACCTAGAGCCAGACATCCTGGAATGCAAAGTCAAGTGGGCCTTAGGACGAACCACTACAAACAAAGCTAGTGGAGGGGATGGAATTCCAGTCGAGCTATTTCAAATCCTAAAAGATGATGCTATGAAAGTGCTGTTTGGGACACTCAGCAGTGGCCACAGGACTGGAAAAGGTCAGCTTTCATTTCAATCCCAAAGAAAGGCAATGCCAAAGAATGCTCAAACTACCGCACAACTGCACTCATCTCACATGCTGTAAAGTAGTGCTCAAAATTCTCCAA
>NW_011495018.1:25665363-25665508 GCF_000754665.1 Bison bison bison
CATGAAAGTGGAAAGTGAAAGTGAAGTCGCTCAGTCGTCCGACTCTTAGCGACCCAACGGACTGCAGCCCACCAGGCTCCTCCGTCCATGGGATTTTCCAGGCAAGAGTACTGGAGTGGGGTGTCATTGCCTTCTCCAATGCATG
>NW_011495018.1:25665608-25679009 GCF_000754665.1 Bison bison bison
ACAATAAAGGACAGAAATGGTATGGACCTAACAGAAGCAGAAGATATTAAGAAGAGGTGGCAAGAATACACAGAACTATATAAAAAAGATCTTCACGATCCAGATAATCAAGATGGTGTGGTCACTCACCTAGAGCCAGACATCCTGGAATGCAAAGTCAAGTGGGCCTTAGGACAAATCACTACAAACAAAGCTAGTGGAGGTGATGGAATTCCAGTTGAGCTATTTCAAATCCTAAAAGATAATGCTGTGAAAGTGCTGTTTGGGACATTCAGCAGTGGCCACAGGACTGGAAAAGGTCAGTTTTCATTCCAATCCCAAAGAAAGGCAATGCCAAAGAATTTTCAAACTACGCACAATTGCACTCATCTCACACACTAGTAAAGTAGTGCTCAAAATTCTCCAAGCATGGTTTCAATAGTATGTGAACCGTGAACTTCCAGATGTTCAAGCTGGATTTAGAAAAGGCAGAGGAATCATAGACCAAATTCCCGACATCCAATGGATCATGGAAAAAGCAAGAGAGTTCCAGAAAAACATCTATTTCTGCTTTATTGACTATGCCAAAGCTTTTGACTGTGTGGATCACAACAAGCTGTGGAAAATTCTGAAAGAGATGGGAATACCAGACCACCTGAACTGCCATTGAGAAATCTGTATGCAGGTCAGGAAGCAACAGTTAGAACTGGACATGGAACAATAGACTGGTTCCAAATTGGGAAAGGAGTATGTCAAGGCTGTATATTGTCACCCTGCTTATTAAACTTATATGCAGAGTACATCATGAGAAATGCTGGGCTGGAGGAAGCATAAACTGGAATCAAGATTACTGGGAGAAATATCAATAACCTCAGATATGCAGATGACACCACCCTTATGGCAGAAAGTGAAGAGGAACTAAAAAGCCTCTTGATGAAAGTGAAAGAGGAGAGTGAAAAATTTGGTTTAAAACTCAACATTCAGAAAACTAAGATCATGGCATCTGGTCTCATCACTTCATGGCAAATAGATGGAAAAACAATGGAAACAGTGACAGACTTCATTTTGGGGGGCTCCAAAATCACTGGCAGATGGTGACTACGGCCATGAAATTAAAAGACACTTGCCCCTTGAAAGAAAAGTTATGACCAACCTAGACAGCATATTAAAAAGTAATGACATTACTTTGTCAACAAAGTTTCATCTAGTCAAGGCTATGGTTTTTCCAGTAGTCATGTATGGATGTGAGAGTTGGACCATAAAGAAAGCTGAGCGCCAAAGAATGGATGCTTATGAACTGTGGTGTTGGAGAAGACTCTTGACAGTCCCGTGGAGTGCAAGGAGATCCAACCAGTCCATCCTAAAGGAAATCAGTCCTGAATATTCATTGGAAGGACTGATGTTGAAGCTGAAACTCCAATACTTTGGCCACCTGATGCGAAGAGCTGACTCATTGGAAAAGACCCTGATGCTGGGAAAGATTGAAGGCAGGAGGAGAAAGGGATGACAGGATAAGATGGTTGGATGGCATCACTGACTTAATGGACATGAGTTGAGCAAAATCCAGGAGTTAGTGGACAGGGAGGCCTGGCGTGCTGCAGTCCATGGGGTTGCAAAGAGTCGGCATGACTTAGTGACTGAACTGACTGACTGATAATACTTTCAGGACACAAATAGGTTAAAAGCTAACGATAGGGGAAATGATGGAAAAAGATGTACCAATCAAAAGAAAGCCAGGGTGGATTTACTATTATCATGAAATGTAGGTTTTGGAGTAAAGAATATTACCATGGATTAAGAGGGCCATTATATCATAATACAGTAGTCAATCTCTGCAGAAGACAAACAATCCTATGTTTATGCACCTCCTAATAGAATTTCAAAATAGATGAAGCATAAGAAGGCATAAACAGGGCTAATATTCAAACATAATAATGTTAAAATAATGGAATTTGGTAAATTAATGACTTTCCCAAGGCCCCTAAATACCCCCAACCATCCCTGCAGGTCCCCCAAGATCTTCCCACAATTCTGTACAAGAGGAACATCTGTCCCACATGGCGCCTCATTACCCTGTTCCAACCCTATTGCCTCTGTCTACTCTGATTTAGTATTTTAAATATAATTTCTGAGCTTAGATAAAGGTAGTATCCAAATTTCCTGCCACTTATAAGGTTTTACCACTCCATGTATTCAAGTTGACTCACCACAGAGAAAAGAGCAGGTGCTGAAGGGGTGATTAGAGCAAAGAAACAAGAATGGGCGTCTTTATTTTGCACTGGTGGTATATGTAGAATACAAGTTTAGAGAAACATGAAACAAGGGCCTCCTCCATTTCACCTTTCTCACTAAACACGACAAGGTCTGATGCTCTGCAGGGAAATACAATTCAGCTCAATTCTTGGTATCAACCAGCACATAAGTCTCTTTGCCCAACCACCCAGACTGTCACTTTGCTCTGGGATTTATGGATTTGATTTCAACATTTAATTCTCAGTTTTATTCTCAGTACCAAGGGAATAAAAGAGTAAAATCGTTTAAAAGAGGTTAAGTGTTACAATCGTATGAGACTCTAAAAAGTGAAAGTGAGGGGAACGGTTTTACGGTGCTCTCTAAAAGAAATCTATGATGTCTCAATGCTGTAAGCAAGAAGAAAAGAGGCCTGGGGAAAAACATAGCTTCCCAACCACCCCAGAAAAGATGACCATAAACCCGCAACTCTTTTTTTGTTTTTGTTTTTATTAATTAATTTATTTTTTAATTGAAGGATTAATCGCTTTACAGACTTTTGTTGTTTTCTGTCAAACCTCGACATGAATCAGCAATAGGTATACATATATCCCCTCCCCTTTTAAACCTCCCTCCCATCTCTCTCACCATTCCACACCTCTAGGCTGATACATAGCCCCTTTTTGAGTTTCCTGAGCCATACAGCAAATTCCCATTGGCTATCTATTTTACATATGGTAATGTAAGTTTCCATGTTACTCTTTCCATACATCTTGCCCTCTCGGCCCCTCTCCCCATGTCCATAAGTCTATTTTCTATGTCTGTTTTTCCATTGCTGTCCTGTAAATAAAATCTTCAGTACCATTTTTCTAGATTCTGTATATATGCTTTAGAATATGATATTTATCTTTCTCTTTCTGACTTACTTCACTCTGTATAATAGATTCTAGGTTCATCCACCTCTTTAGATCTGACTCAAATATGTTCCTTTTTATGGCTGAGTAATATTCCATTGTGTATATGTACTGCAACTTCTTTATCTCTTTATCTGTTGATGGACATCTAGATTGCTTCCATGTTCTAGTTATTGCAAATAGTGCTGCAGTGAACAATGGGATGCATGTGTCTTTTTCAATTTTGCATAAACTCCCAACTCTTAATAGCACTCATACAGGTCTCAGGCTGTCTCCATGGGCTCACTCCTCCCCATGTTGCTGGGAGGGCACAGGAGAGAGAGCCTGGCTTGTACTAAATGTGCAGGCATCTGTGCCTGTACCCCCCATGCAGACCTGGCCACTGTACATCATGATAGAAGCAGCAGAGCTTAACACATACACAGAAACACAAGTAAAACAATAAGGTAACAGATTCAGAAGATATAGGCACAACTCTCAAAAGCAGTACCATTCGAAAAAAATTCAGTTCACATGAAATCTAGGTAATTTTCTGAATGAAAGCTGCATGTCATCAACATTACCATTACCACTTGGAGATCTTGGAGGTAAGCACCCATCACCTAACCCACAGGGGCAAGTCTAGCCCTTCCTATCCCTGGACTCTTGTTTAGGGGCTGCATTCCATGTCACAAGCCTACAGGAGCAACTTGAGCTCCTTGGTGGAACTTTTAAAGCCCTCTAGCACCTACATCTTCCCAACTCCATGTCTGTAACCATGTCTCTGATTATTCCTCTGCAGTCCCTCTCTACACCAGCAGGAATGAGTGAGTCCAAGTAACCGCAAAGCCATGCTCATTTCTGATCTAAGCTTTTTCTCATGCCAAATCTTTTTCTAGAATACCCACCATGACTTCCATGTCCAGCTCTTTCCTAGCCATCTTTTCTGCCTTGGCTCAAGCTGCTCCCACCCAAGTTCCCTTTCCCAAGCACTTCAGTCTGTAATGACTGCTTCTTACTCTGAAGTCCGTTAGATTTACAAACAGTAAAGTGCCTATGCCATTTGTTCATAGATGTTTTCCATTTGCATATAATTACTGCTTATGTGAATTTTTTAGCTCCCCAACTAAATCATAAATTCCTATAAAACAGACACTCTAAAATAAATAATTTTCCCTACTATGTTTAGGGAGATATTCATTAAATTACTTGCAAAATGAAGAAATTTTAATATCTAGGATTACCCAGATGTCCCCAGCTAAATATTACTTTTGGAAAATTCTGCTGTCAACCTGCACTGCATCTCCTAAACTCACAGATAGGAAAGTTTTAAAAAAAATCATATATTACAAATTCCAATCAGATTACTCAAAAAGTTGGGCCAAGAAGATGGTAGGTAAATTGTGGAAACAAAAAAAACAAAACAAAAAAAAAAAACTCTAAGCAGGACTGAAAGCTATCACCAGAGATAAAAGTGTAAACATTTTAATTCAGGAAATCTAGGGAGAAATATTTTCTCCACTATCTTACAAATTTTATATATTATTTTAAACAAATAGCGCAACAGTAAACAGGCTCTATCTGACGTCATTTCTAGCTGATACCTAACTACTGTCCTGAGTTCTAATGCAAAAAATATTATAATTCCTAATCTATATATAGAGAAAAAATGTACATATATACACCACCATCAGAATGAATTCAGCTTTTTGGGCTTCCCAGGTGGCACCAGTGGTAAAAAAATCTGCCTGCAATGCAAGAGACACAAGAGATCCAGGCTCCATCTCTGGGTTGGGAGGGTCCCCTTGAGAAGGAAATGGCAACCCACTCCAGTATTCTTGCCTGGAAAATCCCACGGATAGAGGAGCCATGGGGTCGCAAAGTCAGACATGACTGAGCACACACCACCACCATATACACATACATTATTGTATAAAATATACATATACACAAATATATGCAATTTTTTACTTATATGGTGCCAGGGCACATTCTGTGTAGGTGCCTATTCTGAACAAATGGAAATATATATAAAATTAAGTCCATAAAGTTAGTGGAATGAATTCACCATTTATCATTGTGACAAAGATATTTAAATTCAATTTCCAAGAATATTGAAAAGAGATAAGCCATATCTTAACGAGAATTTGGGGACTGCTGATGAAAACGAGGGGATCCAAATAGATTTTGCTGCCTCCATACAGGGATGACCAATCATTATGTATCATAATCCCCAAAATAAAAGCCTCCACTCCACCCCCAATCCATTATATAAAACTCTGGATCAAGTAATTCTTACTAGGGGAAAAAAAATAACGATGTATTTAAAGACTACGGAACAGGGAGCCAAGAGACATAAACGTCCTTACACAACTACTATCTAGCTAGGAATCTATGAGATCATTGCCTGATATTTCTGAATTCTCAGTTTCCCAGTCTGTTAAACAGGAGGAAGAACTGTGATGTCTTTTCTGACTCTGAGGCTCTTGCTTTACTTTGAACATTACCAAATCACCTGTCACAGAGACTAGCTATAGCTATGCTCTCTCTTTTCTAACTATTCTGCTGACATTGCTGTCTTTGCTCTTTCACTTCATATCATGTGAACTAAGAAAAATTCTTGGAAATATTGAGAAAAAAAGTAGAAATCCTAAAGCTGAAATACTTTTGCATTAATTAAGTTGCATTCAAAACCTTCCCAGGGTATTAGGATAGCCATCCTATTTATGTTCTGTCAGATTTGATGGAGCATCTGCTTTATAGCAAACACTTCATGTAAGTAGGCTGGTATGGGAGTGGAAGAGAAGTAGAAAGAAACAAACCAAAAAGTAATTTCTTGGTTATGCATTTTATTTTTGAGGGAGAATGTTTTCTCCTAAGCCTTAATAACCTGCAAGCATTTTAAAAGATGATGACCATTAACCTTTTTTCTAAGTCCAACAAAATTTAAAAAATAAAATCCTGCTGAGTATTAAAGACCATATTACCACAAGGACCACCTATACAGCAGGGTCTCTGGAATAGAAAGAAATGTTTTGAACATCTTTAAAGTGCTTATTGGGCACTTGAGACATAAGTGTGTGCCCTCAGAAATCTAGGTCTCCTTGGCAGCATAAACTGAAATCTGTTGTCCTTGAGATCTTTGTTTACATGACCCTAATAAAGGCAACGGTTTTGGTTCCAAAATGTCCAATAATAGACATTGTTTCCATAGGAGACAGCAGTGCATTGGCTGTGCCTATGAGCATCCATAATGGAACGTGGAGATGCTTTCTGCATGGGCAAGCAGCAGTTCAGGTCCCTTTCATGGTCCGGGTTTTAGAGCAGAGATGAGCCTGTTCAATGTATTCCCAGCTCCCAGAACTTGGGGGATTCTCAGAAGCTCTGTTAAAATACTAACTTGGAAATTTACTACTAGTCCATCTACAATTTCCTGATTTCCTACCAACTTTGATGAAACAGAAGAAATAGAATTAGAAAATCTACAAACAAGAAATACAAGAGATGTGCTGGGCAAGTACCTAGTGCAAGTCTACTATGATTAGTAGCAAGGATCTGTGGAGGAATGTGGAAGAAAGAAAACCTAGAAATGTATATGGAACCATTTTCTGGAGAGCTTTACTGATGGGCACCTTCTTCTTCCTCAATTGATACCTACAGGAGTTCAATACTTCTTTTTGGAAATGTTTTCTTTTCCTTATACCTAAATGTCCCATTAAGTGTGATGGATTTTGTTCCATTCTATTTCTCAAAAAGGTCACCTCTCATCTATATCCAATGGACCCTAGTCCTTCTTTTCTAAGACCAACCTATTACATGCATCTCATACAGTATCACCTGATTATTTTTCCTAACTTCTATTTCTGATCTTCCTGCTGCTGCTGCTAAGTCGCTTCAGTCGTGTCTGACTCTGTGCGACCCCATAGACGGCAGCCCACCAGGCTCCCCTGTCCTTGGGATTCTCCAGGCAAGAACACTGGAGTGGGTTGCCATTTCCTTCTCCAATGCATGAAAGTGAAAAGTGAAAGTGAAGTCGCTCAGTCATGTCCAACTCTTTGAGACCCCATGGACTGCAGCCTATCAGGCTCCTCCGTCCATGGGATTTTCCAGGCAAGAGTACTGGAGTGGGGTAGAGAACTAACCCTAGGGAGTATCAAATAGTGAGACATAGCAAGGGTTAGCAAGGATGCAGTGAAGTTGGAACAAGCCTATCAGGTTGTAAAATTGTGCTGCTGCTGCTAAGTCACTTCAATCGTGTCCAACTCTGTGTGACCCCATAGATGGCAGCCCACCAGGCTCCCCTGTCCCTGGGATTCTCCAGGCAAGAACATTTCCTTCTCCAATGCATGAAAGGAAAAGTGAAAGTCAAGTCACTCAGTCATGTCTGACTCTTAGCGACCCCATGGACTGCAGCCTACCAGGCTCCTTCATCCATGGAATTTTCCAGGCGAGAGTACTGGAGTGGGTTGCCATTGCCTTCTCCCAAAATCTGATGACTACTTCCTTAATCTGCTATCCCAAGTTCACCATCCTAGCTTCTCTCTGAACTTGACAGTATTTAAAGGTCTCTGATAGAACATACTGATTTTTACATTGCAGATCCTAGATGTTAGATTGCTTTGTGTCACTTGTCACATCTCATTTATCTTTTTATCTGACCCAGGGTAACCTAGCAGGTGGTAGCCCTCCATGTCTGAGGAATGAATTAAATAATTAAGTCATCAAAGCATACTTGTGTTAAATACCTCCTCTCTTTTCTGATGATCTGTATCACTTGTGGAATTGCAAACTGGAAGCTTATGGGCTAAGTCTTCCTGATTGTGCTTGATTTAGCCTGCCAAGAAGTATTTAAAAATCAGAACCTGAATGACTTCAGGGGGAATGTAAATGCTCCTGTTGACCACAGGCTCCACCCTCCTCTATTATCTGTTCTGATTTATCCATTTGTTCCCCTCTGAATATTTGATTCTGCAATATTTGACTTCAAATTTATATACTCTTGAATTATGACAACAACCGACTTTTATTGGGAATTCACATGTGCCAGAACTTGTTCCAGGGATTTTCACATACTACTGCATTTAAACAATCTGAAAGTCAACAGTAATGGCCTGCTGTTAGGCATTTAATAGTTCAGTGGTGCTAGCATTATCCCCAGCTGGGCAGCTGGATCTACAAAAGTAGAGGCTGGTCCCTGCTGTGATTCATAAACAGAAGGAACTTAAGGTATAATTACTGGCTGCTCACAGGAAAGAAGCCATGCCTTCTTTAAGAAGTTCAGGGAAGCTCAGGATAGAGGAGCATTGGTCTCAGGGACTACAGTAACAAACCCAACTCCCAGTTTTCTCAGAGGAATCGAAGTTGAGTTGACCCAGTCTGGCTCTCTAATACTTGAGAAGCTCCAAGTAAAAAGCTGTCCACCTCCTTTTAGAGTCTTCTAATGATTTGTAGGATCACCAATAAGAAATAAGACATTTCTGGGAGTTTCGGATCAACATGTACACAATACTATACTTAGAATGGATAACTAACAAGGACCTGCTGTATAGCACATGCAACTCTGCTCATGCTACATGGCAGCCCAGATGGGAGGTGAGTTTGGGGGAGAATGGATACATGTATATGTACGGCTGAATCCCTTGGCTGTTAACCTGAAACTATCACAACATTGTTAGTTAATCAGCTATACCCCAATACAAAATGAAAAGTTTAAAAAAGAGAAATAAGATGTCCCCCATACATTCCTGCCCCAGTTGGCTGCTCTGTGCAATATCTCAGCAAGACTTGACCCAAAGAGCCATTTTTCTCAGTTCAGATTCTCCACCAAGCTTTTTATGATACTAATAAATGAGGTAGAGTCTAAGGTTTTGCCTTTAAAAATACATATTTCAGAGTTTTCTTATCTTCTCTTCATTGCCGATGAATCCTTAACAGTCTTCTCATAGCCTTTGCGCAAAGGCACTTAAACTTCTCATCTAATGACACTGTCTACAGAGAGAAGCCGCTGTGTCTCCATTCACCAATAGCCAGATCAATCATGTGTCTCTAAGAAAATGAAGTCATACCAAGCTGGTTTTTAACATCACTGAGGGGTGTCATTAAGACCTCGGAGACTATGTCTGTCGACAGGTTCTGATAGGTTATGATTAATTAAGCAACTCTTTCCCATAGACTCCCGCTCTGCCTCTGCTGTCAAACCCACTCACCCAAAAGTGGAGACTCTTGGGCTCCCCAGGCCCTATGGCAAGCAACTTGAATGAGGTCCAGGAAACTTGCCCATACTCACTGTTCTGATCTGGAGTAGATAAAGGAAGCTTCTCCTTTTTTCTGCTGAGAATGAACCAAGCAGATGGCACAGCCACCTGTAAACTTAAAATGTGTGCCCTTCCTCCCTGTGATTCTGTGATGTTGCTCTCCTGAGGACCCGATGCTTTCTTCTTGACTTCACTGTAAATCAGCAGCATTCTCTTTGAAGTAGAAGAGACGGGTCAACAGGGTAAGTGATGTGTGACAATGAAACGGCGAATTAGCATTCTTTCCTCTAGTCCAACTGTTCACTGGCCTTTGTGATATTGGCAAAGATTCTCTCATTCAAGGCTGTGGCTGGGAGGGGGCAGTGGATGGGGCTATTGGGATAGGTTTTTATAGGCAACTATAGTTTGGGACTAGGCAGCACCAAACTGGAAGATTGTCCAAGGAAATTTACAAATCACAATGTATATTATGGACAAGGGAGATGCTCTTGATCTCGAGCATGATCTTGATCTGGATGCTCCTTCTCTAAATAGGAGGGTTGAGTCAGATCCATAAACACATTTCCCAATGGGTTTTTTCTCTTCAGGCTTCAGTATACTGATTCATAAAATGGTTCTGTAGAATTCTACAGTTCTGGGAGGCCATGCTCTTTACCATCACAAACAATGAGGTCATATTCATCAGGATTTCCCTGCAAAATCATAGCATTCTGAGGATACTTGCTTCATTAGCTGATGCTCTCATACTCATTTCTCCTTTATTCCAAATATTAAGCTTTGCCCAAGAGTGTCTGAAGCCAGGAGGTTTCTTTTGACTCAGGACATAGTCACACTTTCAATCTTGCATCAAAGCCAAACTGAAAAAAGTGATTTGGGAACCACTTTTATGATAAATCTGGGCATTTCACGAGTGGTCAGATTGAGAATAAAGCAGAGATGGAAAGTAAATCAGGTGGATTTCCATCCACACTTTATTGCAAATGGAAATTCAGATTATTTTTTTCCTTTAACTCTACAAAACTAGGGTGTTAATCAGTGACAGTAATCTGTTAAACTTCTTCAAAGGAGAACCTAAAATTTTCAAAGGGAAATCTACCTACCAAATTCCATTGTGCATCCACTGTGCATCACCTGTGGCTTCAGATCCCATATGGAAACTCACGTTTTCTCCCAATGGGAAACAGAGATACCTGCTGACTGCTGAAGAGGCAACAAGCTTTTATCACATTAAATATACCTGAAAAACATATGAATTCTTTAAGATAAATATTGATGCTCCCATTTTACCAATGAGAAAAACTGAGCCCAGACAGTGTGGTGGCTTGGCCAAGGTCACAGAGCAAGCTAGGGATGGAGGTAGATCTGGCATTCAGGTGCATCCAGCACCATGCATTCTGATGATAAAACCCATTCCATAACCTTTCTGCTACGCTACTCTACTTGTTGTTGTTGTTTGTTTGTTTGTTTTTACAAAACTACAACACTCTTCTTCAATCGCCAATGAAGCAAAGCTTCTGCCTTTATAGCTGTCAATGTGCATACTTATATATATATATATGTATAAGCAACTGAAAAAGTGAACACTGCCCATCCTTCCATTCTTAACATGAAGTTCTTTAGTCTGTTACTTTTTTCTCTATTAAAAGAATTCTCCTTAATCAAGGAAAAAGGCTCAGAATCTGTCTGCATATTGTAGGTTCCCTCCCAAGCTTGGTCTTTGAATCTGAATATTTCCATTTAAATGCTCCATCAATTCAATCAAAATGTTAATATTCTGATTACAAAGTATTGCTCTATGCATTTTTAACATGTTTCTTTCCCACTTCTTTCCCTCAGCAAAGAACAGAGCTGGAGTTCACAAATAGGCAGGTCATTTTGGTTTAAAAGGGGGAAATTTACATATCACAATGCTATAGTAATTGATCAGTAGAAATATTTTGGCAGATTAAACCACAATCTATATGCACCCACCCATATTCAAATCACTTTTGTACTCTGCACACAGCTCCACAGTTGCTGAACCTCTGTGTGTTTATACTGATCAGGGGGACCAGCAAACTAGCAGCTATCCATTTAAATCTGCATTAAAAATGGGTTTAGTGATGTGATTATGAAGTGTAACTCTTTTTTCAGACTTTGCTGCATAAATGATGCTGAAGTTGGAGCAAATAAATAATCACAGTTTCAACTTCAAGGCATTATCTCTCAGACTACAGAGATTATATATTTTAACAAGTCAGATACACAGAACCATGTCAGGAATTTTAAAATATTAATCTCTTTCTCCCCTGTATGAAGAGTGACAAACATGTGGTTTTGAAATCCAATTGTGGTTCACATCCTGACATTACCATTGCAAAATGGACAGCATGTAATTGGAGATCCGCTTAGTAATGACCCCATCAACATGAGCTACCTCTCTGCTCATCTGCATTACAATATTACAGAGCAAAGCGGGGAGGCCAGGCGGTGGAAAAGGGGGTTTCTAATAAGGGGTTGGAGACTGTGCTTCAGTGTTCTGGAGGAAGGCTTTTCTCCCCACGGCGGGTGAAGGGGCAGTGTGGAGGGGGAAAGGCTGCTAGAAGCATTGGTGGAGGAGGTGAGGACCACAGGGATAGGTGTTGGAGGCACCAAGAAGCCCCTGACCCCAGAACGCTTTTCCCACCTGCTCTGACAAATCTTTTAACACAAAGCAAAAATTTGAATCCTGTAATTAAGCATCAAACACACATTCCTGAAAGGATACAGTGATAGACTCAGTAACTGCTAGCAGATTTTGACAGAGGAAAGGAAAGGCAGAGAGTATGCAGCACCCAAACCAGAGGAAGAGAAATCTCACAGAGAAAAGGAGTGTTTAAGGAAGGAAGATAAGCTCTGTGGTCTGACACATTTTTCTCCGTGTTGCCATTAGAAAAAGATAATGACAGCGTGTGTTGGTAAGTCTCAAAGGTCTTTAACAAGTCCCACCACATTTTATCTCAGCCATTGGTTCATTTAGGCCACCGATGTCATTAAGTATCTAATAATGAGGGTGAGCTACAGTGAATGCAAGGAGAAGAGAATGAAGGCATGCCACCTTCCAGGAACTTCCAGCCTGGTTGGAGAGGTGATATAAAATTATTTAAAAGTATAGATGAACTATGAGTGAGTGAATCCAGGGTGGCTTGGGCCCTGGGGTAGAGGATCTGAGCTGTGGACTCCTCACCCGCCCCAAGGTATCACCCTGGTTAACCACCACAACCACCGCTGTCCTGAGAAAGAAGTAGTAGGTAAAATTCGCTGGACTTGAACACTTTTTTCTGGATGTCTCCATCTTTTGACCTTGCCTACAGTCTCTGTATAGTGTTTGGCAGGTTAAGGACACTGTGCCAAGGGAGAGTGGGCCCAGTGTATGTTCTGCTAGGCAGGCTGTGAACCTGTTCAGTGGAACAGGGTTGGGGTTAAGGTTAGAGGAATTTCTCCAATTCACATGCGCACACTGTCTTTTTTTTACCAAAGGGCTGTGTCCAGCTAGAGGAAGTAACTTTGTGCACATTAGACAAATGTGTATGCTACACGATAGGACAGTAGTGGCCTAGCCCTACCATCCTTTGCATGTACATTGTGGTAGGAAGAATAATGGTCCATAAATTGTCCATGCCCTAATCCCTGGGATCCATGAATTCATCACCTGCAAAAGGGTCTTTGCAGATGTATCTACAGATTTTGAGATAAGGAGAGTATCCTGGATTACTCAGGTGGGCCCAACCTAAGATGAGTCCTTAAAAGAGGAGAACTATACCCAGCTGTGGCAGATTCAGAGTAACGGAGGATGAGAAAGCCTTGATCTGCCATTCCTGCCTTTGACACTGGCAGAGAGGATCATTAGCCAAGGGATACAGATCAGATCAGTTGCTCAGTCATGTCCGACTCTTTGCAACCCCATGAATCACAGCACGCCAGGCCTCCCTGTCCATCACCAACTCCCGGAGTTCACTCAGACTCATGTCCATCGAGTCAGTGATGCCATCCAGCCATCTCATCCTCTGTCGTCCCCTTCTCCTCCT
>NW_011495018.1:25679109-25679611 GCF_000754665.1 Bison bison bison
GAATATGCTATCTAGATTGGTCATAACTTTCCTTCCAAGGAATAAGCGTCTTTTAATTTCATGGCTGCAGTCACCATCTGCAGTGATTTTGGAGCCCAGAAAAACAAAGTATGACACTGTTTCCACTGTTTCCCCATCTATTTCCCATGAAGTGGTAGGACTGGATGCCATGATCTTCATTTTCTGAATGTTGAGCTTTAAGCCAACTTTTTCACTCTCCACTTTCACTTTCATCAAGAGGCTTTTTAGTTCCTCTTCACTTTCTGCCATAAGGGTGGTGTCATCTGCATATCTGAGGTTATTGATATTTCTCCCAGCAATCGTGATTCCAGTTTGTGTTTCTTCCAGTCCAGCGTTTCTCATGATGTACTCTGAGTATAAGTTAAATAAGCACTGTGACAATATACAGCCTTGACGAACTCCTTTTCCTATTTGGAACCAGTCTGTTGTTCCATGTCCAGTTTTAACTGTTGCTTCTTGACCTGCATACAGATTTCTCAAG
>NW_011495018.1:25680026-25682785 GCF_000754665.1 Bison bison bison
TTTTGATGATCCAGCAGATGTTGGCAATTTGATCTCTGGTTCCTCTGCCTTTTCTAAAACCAGCTTGAACATCAGGAAGTTCACGGTTCACATATTGCTGAAGCCTGGCTTGGAGAATTTTGAGCATTACTTTACTAGCATGTGAGATGAGTGCAAATACAAGCAGCCTCTAGAAGCTGGAAAAGCTTCTTTTCCCCGCTGCCCCTCTTGAGCCTCTGGAATAGAATGCAGCCTGTGGAGACCTTGCTCTTAGCCCAGTGAGATCTGTCTCCAACTTCTAACCCATAGAACTGTGAACATAATAAACATTTGTTGTTTGAAGACATTAAATTTGTGATAAGTTGTTACAGCAGCAATACGTTAACTAATATAAGCTTGATCCATTATAGTCTACCTATCCTAAAACTCTCACTGGTACTCTCAGGAGTCCCAATGTGCAAAAGTCTTGGGAAAAACATGTCCCAAACAGTCTTTTGCAACATGCAGCTGTCCATGAAAACCAGCAACTTTGCCGATGCAAACTGATGGCACAGGTTGGCGTTTCCCAGAGGTTCCTAAACGTTTGCCATCATTTCAGAGTGACCCCTTAAAAATATCCATTATGGTGCTGCATTTCCTTTTCTTGGGGATGGTCTTGATCCCAGCCTCCTGTACAATGTCATGAACCTCCATCCATAGTTCTTCAGGCACTCTATCAGATCGAATCCCTTTGAATCTATTTCTCACTTCCACTGTATAATTGTAAGGGATTTGATTTAGGTCATACCTCAGTGGTCTAGTGGTTTTCCCTACTTTCTTCAATTTAAGTCTGAATTTGGCAATAAGGAGTTCATGAACTGAGCCACAGTCAATTCCAGGTCTTATTTTTGCTGATTGTATAGAGCTTCTCCATCTTTGGCTGCAAAGAATATAATCAATCTGATTTCAGTATTGACCATCTGGTGATGCCCATGTGTACTGTCTTCTCTTGTGGGGTTGGAAGAGGGTGTTTGTTATGACCAGTGCATTCTCTTGACAAAACTATTAGCCTTTGCCCTGCTTCATTCTGTACTCCAAGGTCAAATTTACCTGTTACTCCAGGTGTTTCTTGACTTCCTAGTTTTGCATTCCAGTCCCCTATAATGAAAAGGACATCTTTTTGGGGTGTTAGTTCTAGACGGTCTTGTAGGTCTTCATAGAACCGTTCAACTTCAGCTTCTTCAGCATTACTGGTCAGGGCATAGACTTGGATTACTGTGATATTGAATGGTTTGCCTTGGAAACAAAGAGAGACATTTTGTCGGTTTTGAGACTGCATCCAAGTACTGCATTTTGGACTCTTTTGTTAACTATGATGGCTACTCTATTTCTTCTAAGGGATTCTTGCCCACAGTAGTAGATTTAATAATTATCTGAGTTAAATTCATCCATTCATCCATTCCATTTTAGTTTGCTGATTCCTAAAACGTCGATGTTCACTCTTGCCATCTTCTGTTTGACCACTTCCAATTTACCTTGATTCATGTACCTAACATTCCAGGTTCCTATGCAATACTGATATTTATAGCATCAGACTTTACTTCCATCACCAGTCACAGGCACATCTGGGTGCTGTTTTTGCTTTGGCTCCATCTCTTCATTCTTTCTGGATTTATTTCTCCACTGATCTCCGGTAGCATATTGGGCAGCTACCAACCTGGGGAGTTCATCTTTCAGTGTCCTATCTTATAGCCTTTTCAAACAGTTCAAGGGGTTCTCAGTGCAAGAATACTGAAGTGGTTTCCCATTCCCTTTCCAGTGGATCACATTAGTCAGAATTTTCCACTATGACCCGTCCATCTTGGGTAGCCCTACAAGGCATGGCTCACAGGTTCATTGAGTTAGACAAAGCTGTGGTCCACGTAATCATATTGGTTAGTTTTCTGTGATTGTGGTTTTCAGTTCCTCTGCCCTCTGAGGGAGAAGGATGGGAGGTTTATAGAAGCTTCCTGATGGGAGAGACTGACTGAAACTGGGTCAACTGGGTTTTGTTCTGATGGGTGGGGCCATGCTCAGTAAAACTTTAATCCAATTTTCTGTTGATAGGTGGGGCTGTATTTCCTCCCTGTTATTTACCTGGGGCCAAACTATGGTGGAGGCAATGAAGATAATAGTGACTGCCTTCAAAATGTCCCATGCACACACTGCTACAGTCAGTGCTCCCAACCCTGAAGCAAGCCACCGCCACCCCATGACTTCACCAGAGACTCCTGGACACTCACAGGCAAGTCAAGGTCAGTCTCTTGTGGAGTCACTGCTCCTTTCTCCTGGGTCCTGGTACATAAGGTTTTGTTTGTGCCCTCCGAGAGGGATCAGATCTGATAGACAGAGTGCCAGAAACTATGGACAGAGATTCATAACACTGTACAGGAGGCTGCGATCAAAACCATCCCCAAGAAAAAGAAATGCAAAAAGGCAAAATGGTTGCCTGAGGAGGCCTTACAAATAGCTGTGAAAGAAGAGAAGTAAAAGGCAAAGGAGAAAAGGAAAGATATACCCATTTGAATGCAGAGTTCCAAAGAATAGCAAGGAGAGATAAGAAAGCCTTCCTCAGTGATCAATGCAAAGAAGTAGAGGAAAACAATAGAATGCAAAAGACTAGAGATCTCTTCAGGAAAATTAGAGATACCAAGGGAACATTTCATGCAAAGATGGGCACAATAAAGGACAGAAATGGTATGGACCTAACAGAAGCAGAAGATATTAAGAAGAGGTGGCAAGAATACACAGAACTATATAAA
>NW_011495018.1:25683056-25684464 GCF_000754665.1 Bison bison bison
TCCAGATGTTCAAGCTGGATTTAGAAAAGGCAGAGGAACCAGAGACCAAATTGCCAACATCCAGTGGATCATGGAAAAAGCAAGAGAGTTCCAGAAAAATATCTATTTCTGCTTTATTAACTATGCCAAAGCCTTTGACTGTGTGGATCACAATAAACTGTGGAAAATTCTGAAAGAGATGGGAATACCAGACCACCTGATCTGCCTCTTGAGAAATCTGTATGCAAGTCAGGAAGCATCAGTTAGAACAGGACATCGAACAACAGACTGGTTCCAAATCGGGAAAGGAGTATGTCAAGGCTGTATATTGTCACAGTGCTTATTTAACTTATACTCAGAGTACATCATGAGAAACGCTGGGCTGAATAAAGCACAAGCTGGAATCAACATTGCCGGGAGAAATATCAATAACCTCAGATATGCAGATGACATCACCTTTATGGCAGAAAGTGAAGAAGAACTAAAGAGCCTCTTGATGAAAGTGAAAGAGGAGAGTGAAAAAGTTGGCTTAAAACTCAACATTCAGAAAACTAAGATCATGGCATCTGGTCTCATCACTTCATGGCAAATAGATAGATAAACAATGGAAACAGTGATAGACTTCATTTTGGGGGGCTCCAAAATCACTGGCAGATGGTGACTGCAGCCATGAAATTAAAAGACGCTTGCCCCTTGGAAGAAAAGTTATGACCAACCTAGACAGCATATTAAAAAGCAGAGACAATTACTTTGCCAACAAAGGTCTGCCTAGTCAAAGCTATGGTTTTCCCAAGAGTCATGTATGGATGTGTGCCGGGAGCCGGCATATTGCATATTGAGCGCATATTGCATATTGAGTGCAGCACTTTCCACAGCATCATCTTTCAGGATCTGGAATAGCTCAACTGGAATTCTATCACTGCTGGAAGCCAGTGAGGAACTCCGCCCATGACAAAGGTCATGAGGAAGGAGGCTTGGCATACGCAAAGGCGGGATGGAGCCTCAGGAGTCCCCCATCTACCCCCAAAACCAGAGTCTGCCTACTTTCTGCTTTGTGCTTTCACCTACACCTCTGACTTTATGGGGGGCTGTCCCCCACTACCTCTCTCTGAAAAAAGAGTTAGCTTACAGCTCCAGTTAATAATTCCTGGGTGTGACAGTGTTTAACCTACAAACTCCTTTGGAAATCCTCTAGCCTGCCTGAATAGGTTTTTCCGGCCACATGTGATTGTTCAGAGCCTCCCAACTGTGAGAGGCAGGAGATGTTCTAAACTATCTAAACACAGATTCTTTTGAGTAATTAAAAGATTGATTAGAAATTGTATTGGTGAAGGGATTTTCACTTGTTGAGCCAATGTTTGCTGCTAAGTTTCCATATCCCTTACCTGCTGTGTCCCTGGCAGTGTATTGATTAATATAATTGGTGTAA
>NW_011495018.1:25684784-25710861 GCF_000754665.1 Bison bison bison
ATTAACATTTAATTAAGCAATTGTTTCCTGATCTTCGCCTACGCCGTCTCTCCTTCGAATACCCTGGATCAGCCGGGGCTGGTCCCTGGCAGATGTGAGTTAGACAATAAAGAAAACTGAGCACCAATAAAGAAAAAGAATAATTGATGCTTTTATTGTGGTGCTGGAGAAGACTCTTGAGAGTTCCTTGGACAGCAAGGAGATCCAACCAGTACATCCTAAAGGAAATCAGTCCTGAATATTCATTGGAAGGACTGATGCTGAAGCTGAAACTCCAATACTTTGGCCACCTCATGTGAAGAGCTGACTCATTGGAAAAGACCCTGATGCTGGGAAAGATTGCATGTGGGAGGAGAAGGGGACAGCAGAGGATGAGATGGTTGGATGGCATCACCAACTCAATGGACATGAGTTTGAGTAAACTCTGGGAGTTGGTGATGTAAAGGGAGGCCTGGCATGCTGAAGTCCATAGGGTCGCAAAAAGTCGTATGCAGCTGAACTGAACTGATGGTGCTGCAGTCAGGGTTTCATGGTAGCATCTCTGACCAATTCCCCCTGCCCTAAGCACTTCCAACAGGTTGTGTAAACCCCTCCAATTCTCTGTATGAAAATTGTTGATAGTTGTAACACATAGAGTGTATTCCACAGAGACTAAAATATGAATGAGGAAGGCAAATTTTATGCATTTACATTCTAACCCATATGGTTTTATTAATTTTTTTACACAAGTATTTTATCATTATTTAAAACCCTTTGTCAAATCACTTAAATGGTCTCATAATATTTCATGATATTATATAAAATAAGTTGTTTAACCATTTTAATTGAGAATCCTCATCCTTTTCTATTGTGAACATCTTTTCCTAAATAATACATACATGTGTACACTCACAGAGACACACACACACAGACGTTTATAGTTAAAGACGAGAAACACAAGAGGCAATTGTTCAAATTCTTCATAGGTTTTAAGTAAATCTTCTTGAACATCAAGTACCAAGTCCTTTGCTCAAAATGTTCATATAATGGAATTCTCCACAGCCGTACCCACACCACATCCGTTTCCTTATCAAAGTACCTTTTCATTTCTTTCACAGCATTTACTACCAGCTTTCATTATATTGCCTATTAATTTACCTGATTTTTACATGCTTCCTTCACCAGCACATTGGCTTGCCAGGGGCAGACCATGAATACTCTAACATCACCTTAAAAGCACAGCCCAGTTGCAGCAACAGAGTGTAGGCACAACATACTTGTAAAGTAAATAAAGAAATACAGTTCTCCATGGAAATCTCCAGGGCTATATACCCTTGTCCCTAAGCTAGTGCTCAATAAAAAGACAAAAGTATTTCATGGACATACGTAACTGAAAAAACTGTGTATATTTCTTTAAAAGCTAGATTCAACATGACTATCTTGATGACAGTCAAGATACTATCAGGTCATCTGAAGTCCTTTCTGAAAAAATGGCAAGTTATAAACAAGGAAAAAATTGTCAAAATATAAATGTTATTACCAAAGAGACCTCTTTTTAAGAAAACTAACTTTATAACACAGAGACTACAGAAGACTTTCAAAGTCAATGATAATGACAAAATTACCTTTTGAAACTGGAGACTGTAGATAACAATAGAGCAAGCACATCCTGTGTGGTATCTGATTCCTTCCCAGGAGATCTTCTTGCCCTCTCCCTGTATAATTAGCCTTCCTCTCCTCTCTTAGCCTGTTTTCTGCCCCTTATATAGCATTTCTTTATAAGGTCTTGCCTTGAAATTACTTGTGAACATCTTTCTTTCTTTGGTTCTGGGCCTCTTGAAGATGTGTTCAGATCATAATTTATCCCCTGTGCCCAGTTCAGGTCCCTACACACAAGACTTGAGGGAATAAATGACAATAAGCTAAATTAACAGTGACAGGAAATTATTTATATTGAATATCTATAATGAGTCAAATACTTGTGTACTGACTACTGACTTAATCCTCATAAAAGGTATGATAAAATTGTTTCCATTTTATAGATGAGGAAATGAGGGGTCAATAAGATTGTCCAAGGTCACACATATCACTATGGGTTGGAAAGAAGTGCGCCTAGGCATTGAAATATGGAGAAAGTGAAAAAGACAAAGGAATGAGAGACATTTCAGGGTCAACAATAATGTGGGAAACTACAGGGCATGCTGGATGGTGGGGGTGGGTGGTGGTGGTGAAGCAGGCGTTAGAGTTACTGAAAAATTGTAGATACTGTACAGCTAGACCCGGACGGGGGTGTGGTGTGCATTTTATACGCCAGCACTCAACCGCCATGCAGAGTTGTGTGGCATTCAGAGGAGGCATCCTTTTCATTCCACAATCTGCAAGGGTCAGAGCCACGGAAAGCTCTACCCAAGCCTCCTAACCTCCAACTCAGGCTCTTTCTTCTACAGCAAACTGAAAGTATTATTATTTTCTAAAAGGACCTGAAGGCCTTTTGGAGTATCTGGTATCATGCTCATAGAAACAGATTTTTAATTGACATGCAATTTTCTATCATTTGACAGATTAATTTGAAGGGCACATAACTAAAAAAATATTTTAGAACCTGACTTGCTTTGTTAATAGGTACAAGAAAATGCAGAAACCCAAAGACAAAGAATAACCTTAAGAAAATAAGCACCACTCCCCCGTGACCAGGAAAATCAAAGCAAGTAACTAACATCTGATGATAATGTTATCCAGGACAAACTGGTTACAATAGGAGATGATTACAATCCTTAGAACACACTCCCTTTCAGGAATGTTGCCTGCTCTTTGTGACTTAAAACAATTGAAGCCACATCTTCCTTCGTCAGCAGCTTTGCTGTTTTTCTTAAGAAATGTCAGGTCTAACAACAACATTAAGGTGAGAAATACAATCGGCTACTTATTGGCATTTGACCTTGATGCATGGAGTAATACTAATGAGAGAGAAAAGGCATGGTTCAAAAACTCCCCAATAAACTTGAGGAGTCTATGGCGTATGTTTGGCAGTGTTGTGTGAAAAACAGCCACTTTCCTTTTGCCACGTGAGTCTAGCCATTCTAAAGTGTTCCCATCACTGTTATAGTGTCTAGAAATTCAAAAACACTAATAATTATGTCCACTGTAAAGTTCTGCATTGACCCTCAGCCTGGCCCTTATTCACTCAGACAGGCATGTAGGTTTTACAATTTGGAAACATTTCTAATATGCGCCATTGAGCTCATGAGACCATCTATTTTTTCATGGACGTGGGCAGGCCAGTAGCAATAACTAACTAGGAATTTCATTAGAGCAGCTGGGTCTCAGCCACAATTTATAGCCTCAAACATCTTCAACACTTGAGAGCTGAATCTGAGATTTCAGAGGTTCATCTAGGCAAACCCTGATTTGAAAACTGAGCAGGTCAGTGACTTCTAGTAATAACAATTAACACTTTTTAAAGAACTTACTAAGTTCCATGAGCTATGCTAACCACTTTACAAATATTTATTAATGTAAATAACACAATTAATTTACAAGGTGGACCCTATCATCATGTGTCATTTTTTTTAATTACAACACAAATATATTTCTCATGCAAAATAGGACAAATAACACATATTTACATGATGCAAATAAAGTGGTGATAATTAAGTTTTCTCTCTGGGGTACCACCGTGATTATGTGGTTTGAATGAGGGTTAGTGCCACACAGGGAATTTGCAACCATGATGAAGACAGTATAGAAAATGCGCTTGGGGAGAAAGCTAGGTATGTGACAGGTTGCTAGGAAAAAATGAAAACAGGAATGACAGCAGCATATATTCTTTTATACACAAAAATGAAGACCTCAAACATGATTTGCTGAAGTAGCCATCCACAGACGTTAAATTACTTTTCCTTTGCTTTGGTTAAAATAGTCTAGGAACGACAATCAGTTCCCCTTCTATAAATAGTATATAAACACCATGATAGGACTACTTTTAGGAGAAAATAATTAACTTTTAAGAAAAGAAATTAGTCTTAAACTAAATTAAACATTTACCAATTAATAAATTTCTTAAAAAGGTACCATCTTCATCCTACAATCTTGAGCATAACACATACACTAGTTTAAAAAATAAAATTTATCTCACAATAAGCGTTAATGCAATGAGCTAGAAAATGCAATTAATGTATCTTTTCAAAAAAATCCTAGCAACAAAAAATAAATTTTAAAAGTAGACATTTTTGGAAGATAGTACATTCTAAAAGAATTAATACTTTATTACAGGACATAAGTCAAACAACCATTGCTATTAATATTTCACTATATTCTTAAAGAAATATTTAAAAAGAAGTTTCAGGCCTCAGAATTGGAACAGCACTTATAGTTCCATTTATGGCTATAAAAATGTAGTCAAGTTCCATTTAAAACTGTAGCCAGTGATGAAATATACTTCAAAAACATAAACATTTGGTCTGAAAATCTTTACTACAGGTTAAAAACAGACTGATGTTTGTTGCTGATGGAAATAACTTTAATCCAATGTGCAAAAAATGTGCAGATATTTGTACTTAAGATACATAAGACCAAAGCTTCTGTATTATTTACATACTTTAAAAGATTTTATTTTTATATAGATTTATTTATTTTAATTGGAGGCTAGTTACAATATTGTATTGGTTTTGCCATACATTGTACATGAATCCACGATGGGTGTATATGTGTTTCCCATCCTGAACCCCACTCCCACCTCTCTCCCCATCCCATCCCTCTACACACTTAAAAAGATTTTAAACATAATGATTTCAGGAAGGACACTGCATCTCCTTTATGGATAATCATGTGCTACAGAGAACCCAAAAGCTTGATGACATTCTTTTAAATTACACAAATGTATCCAAAGAGGCATACCTGTTTCTGTCCTAATTTTATCCTAAAAAACAAACAAACAAAAAAAAAATCCAACTTCAAAAGCAATTATTTGGAATTGTTACAAATGTGTCTCTGAGAGCCAGGTTCCAAATATGCCTCATTTTGAAGATGGGAAGGTTTAAGCTGAGAGGAGTAACTTGCCCAAGGTCACACAGCTATTCAGTGGCAGAGCCAGGACTTAAGATTGACTGTTCATGTAGACCACTGTTGTGAAAAAAAAAAAGTGCAAATAATGGTTTACATGCCAAGATGGCATCTTGACCCAATGTACATCCCAAAATACAAGATAGGGTATAATTTTGTTGATTGGTCAAATGTTCTTGACTTCCTGGGGAAAAAAATCTACATATTGACAAACATTCATTGATCATTTATTTTAAGCAAAGTACTGTGTATGTAGAAAACATGATTCTTGCCTTTGAAGAAGACAGTGTCTTAAGCATGATAAGCCATGTGCCTTGAGAACTTGAAGGTAAGGAGGAATTGAAAAAATAAAAGACATCATGTATTCAAATAAAAACACAAATTCAGCAGACATAAAAGTATGAGAAAATTGTAGAAGAAAGAGAATGTGATCAGAGAGGCAAATTTCAGGGTTCACATTATTATAAAAAAGGCAGCTCCAAATGATGATGAGAACCAAGATTCGGTAATGCTAGCAGGTGGCTGAAAGAGAGAGCTAAGACTATGAGGTCAAAGCACTGACAGTGACTTCCATTATGAATGGAGAAGTCATCACAGAGGGTAGATATTAAGGGACAATGATGAGAAGGAGAGTTGTAACCAGGAACATGGGAAGGAACATGGCAAAGCAGACTTGAGGTTGTTACAACCTAAAGGGTCAGCAGGCAGTAGTTGTCCTCCATTATGACACTTTCACAGAGTTGGAATAGACAGTAGCCGTTCCTAATTTCACCTGTCTGAATTACACATCAGATCTGCTTTCATTTATTAAGAAAATTACCTCTTGGGAGTTTTAGAAGGCCTCCATAGTTTTGATGACCCCAAACTTTGGTGAATTAGCCAGCCTACAGTAGTCAAAAAGTATAGGTAATAAACATTGGAAAGGGACCAAGATACACAGTCCAGGGAACAGTAAGACCTTTAAAATAGCCCTCAGCAGCAGATATTCCCAACATCAACCAGAATGGCAACATGTGCTGGAGTGTTAGTCGCTCAGTAATGTCTGACTCTTTGTGACCCCATGGACTGTAGCCCACCAGGTTCCTCTGTCCATGTGATTCTCCAGGTAAGACTACTGGAGAGTGTTCCCATTTCCTCCTCCAGAGGATCTTCCCAACCCAGAGGATCAGTCTCCCAACCCTTGTCTCCTGCATTGCAGGCACATTCCCTACCGTCTGAGTCACCAGAAAAGACCTGTGTGTGCTGGAGACAAGATAGCAAAGGATAAATGGAAGTAAAAGAGAAACTCAGCAGGATGTTTGTGCCCCTCAGTGGCAGATCAGAATGGCAGATACCTACAGCCAAACCAGGAACTATACGGAAATGTCTGGTATTCTGTCGTTTATCAGAATTTGTCAGCATGGCCAAACGCTCTCACTCAAACAAAGAAGGAAGGTTTGGAGGAAGCAAATGAGATAAGCCCATGGCATCCTCACCCCTATTAATGTGATTTCTTTGCGTGGCCTTGTTCAGGATAAGCTCCCATTGCTGTGTTCACCTCACCACGGCAGTGAATTTTTAATGCAAGTCAACTGTCTAACAGTATTTGTATTACAGTAATAACCTGGAAGAACTTGTTTAATATCGGAAGACTTAGTGGAGCAGATGAATAGGTGCAACATGATATTCACGGGATAGAAATTCAGTTAGAAGCTGCAAGCAGTGCTGGAGAGAGGTGGTTATTGTTCAACACGTACCACGGGGCCCTTTGCCGGAACACAGCTATTAGCCGAACTGGTTGAGAAATTCTGTTTTCCTTTATGGCAATCTGTTAGCTTGTACAAATTTATATTAATAAATACACCAAGCTGCCTCTGTGGTGGGAGAGCAGGATGAGGCCAAGGGCTAGTCACATATTTTAGAATTATGGATTAAGTGCATTATGCCATGCAAATTAAAGATATGCCACAATTATAATAAAAATGAGAGACTGTGCATCTGCAAACAGTGAATGTATGACTACTGCATCCAAAAGAGAATGCTGGGGCCCTACCTGCAAAAAGCAATTGTTTCTGCTCTAAAGAAAAAAAGGGAGGAAATTACTTCTCAGGCACACTTTCTTTCTGAATAGGCAGAACAGTACTTCTTCTAAAGACAGTCAGGTGAAAGTCAAACGGGGCTCTTAACTGTCTCTACTCTGTGCTCAGAACTGGATCTCACTGCTCAGAACCTATACTGTTCAGTGGGGGGCACCTTGGAGTAAGTGGAGGTTGTCAAGTTAATTTAGGAATTAATGGATTCCCAGCAACTAAGGAAGAACGGAAAGCCAGGGGTCTTATTCCACAGAGGGAAAGTGGTCTAGGAGAAAAAGACATCCAGCATTCCACCCCGCTTACTGCATTTCTGCCTCAGAAGAAGCCCTTGCTATGTTTTCCTATTTTCTTTTAGTTTTGAAAACAGGAAGCAACAGCCCTTCTTGTGAAAATGACTGACACATTGGCATCCCCTGCTCCCTGCTGCAGAGGGCACAGATTCCTTGGATTTTTCTTTGCTTTTTCCTTACCACATTTGTTGTGTGGGAGCATACTCAAGTGTATGTGTCTGTGTGCCTGTGTGTGCATGTGATTATAAATCACGTTCTGCAAACAGAATATCAGTCCTTCAAGCCATTCGAGCCATAAGCTCTCACGCAAGGCAAATGATGATGCTTTCAACACATAACACAATTTTCTTTCTGCCAAGATTCCAGCATATTGTGCTTTTCAGAAAACAAACTTTTCAACCCATATTGTTTGTAATAGTGCATGGGAGTGGGCGTGCGCCTGCACATTTGGGCAAGCACATGAGATGCACACAAAGAAATGGAGCTAAAGAAAGGACACTCATCAGAAACCCAGACACCCCAAAAGGAGGTGTCCATGCAATTAGCTGTTTCCTTCACTCCTGTATTATTTTTCTATTCTGGGGTTCCCAAATGATGACTTGTGGACTAACCCCTTAGGATTTTTGCAAAAGTATGATTTTGAGGTCCAATTTCACACTACTGGACCAGAGTCCCTGGAGGATGGGAGTGAGAAGGTAGAAATCTTAGCGAGATTATGGTCTGTCATGGCCAGATGATACTGATGGACACTCAATTTGAAAAGCAATCATCTATTTTCTTGTCCAGACAAAAGACCCTAACACGCAGATATATTCTCAAAAATATTTAAGCAGGAGTATCATCAGACACAGTCCCCTCATTTTCCAGACAATGAAGCCAAAATCCAGGAAGGAAAACCAACTTGCCCAAGGTCACACAGGAGTCATTGCTGGAGTTCAGGCCAGGTTGGCAACAATCTCTGCCATTTATAAGTTAACACATAATTTAAGAGCACTTTACCAATTACCATCACGTGCATTGCTCATGGCATCTTACGAGTTTCATGCAGGAGTTATATTTATATGACACATTTGGGTACAGAGACTTGGAGAAGGATGTGGCTGACCAGTGTATAAACTTTGCTTTATTCAGCCACGTAGACCAGTGTCTGGCTACATGGGAATGATTTTAATTTGAATCAAATGGTCAGTGAGCTGAGCAGTTAGTGTGGGACAGAGCAGAAGTCACCTCCTTGCCTAAAGTACAACTGTGTTCCAATCAGTTAAGACTCTAATCAGAAATACGAGGCAAAAGAATAAAATAAAGACCTCTCAGCAGGGTGGGAGAGTGCCAAGCAAGCATATCCCACAATCCAGAGTCTGGGCATCCCTGGGCACTCCCTACACTCCCTCCCCTAGGTTTCCAGGAAGAGCAGAAGCAAGATTCCAGTTCAGTTGTGTCTTAGGGGCAGGAGCATCTGGGCTTCAGCTCACAAACACTGATAGAAAGGATTCCAGCAAGATGGCTCAAATAAAAATGGATCAAGGATTCAAAACCAATTACCAAAGTATAATCTCACTCAGATGGGCACGGTAAGAATAATTACTCTCCGTAAGAAAAATGTCTGTTGTAGGCACATTGCAGAAGGCTGCATAATTAAATACAGCTGCCAATTCTCATTCATCTTCCTGGCGATTTGCACTTGAGGGTCCACCTGCATTGCCAGAGGCCCGCAGCCAGCACACACAGTGGAGTGAGAGCAGGGCCCCACATTTCTAAAGTAACCGAACTCTACTGAAGACACTGCACCTTCAAAGAATCCTGACTCTGAACATCAGCTGGCATTACCAGTTTAGTTAAGGGGATAACATACACAGACTGCATGTCTTTCCACCTCCCTTCCTCGAAAGCTCTCACCAATCTCTTTGCATAATTAAATCCTAGCCATCCAGCAAGGCCTAATCCACACTGGAGCTGGGTTCTCTGTGAAGCCATCTCTGTGCCTTTATCTCTTTATCTGCAGAATGTGGATCATGAGAGTAGTCATCTCCTCAGACTGTTGTGAGAACTTAATCTACATGTAATTTTTGAACAGCACATGGCACATAGTCATCTCTCGATAGATGCAACTATTGCTTTATCCTCTTACTCCTCTGGCCAACACTGGCTCACTTCTTCTGACTACTCCTGTCCCTAAGAACACAGAGGATCCCTTGAGCATGCAGGGCTGTTTTTGCTGACCTTGATCTCTGCTCACTCCTGTGCTTTGTGTTGGTCTCTAGGCTCCTTGAGGGTTAGCAGCCTTAAATTCTTTGGCCTGTCACTATATAAGCTGCTCAGAAGACAGGCCAGCAATACAGTTAAAAGGATGCCTTAGAGGTGGGCTCCTTGCAAGATTCCTTCCAAGTCAGACATCCAGGGGAGGTAAGAGGAGCAGTGGCTAGAGAAGATGGGTGTGGGACAGGCATGCCTCATCCAAATCAAGCTGGGCACAGCCCTGCAGGGCCACTCTCAACATGGCAGACACCATCTCCACTATGGCCAGCTTAACCCTCCCCACAGTGAACTTGTTTCCTCCTCTGCTCCTCTGGTCACTCTGAGGTCTGCCCTCTCAGCCAGCTGTCCTATGCCCTTTGCTATCCCCAGGACAAAGGTAGCCTGAATCCTCACACCTTCCCCACTAACTCATCAAAGTCTCTCTCAAAACTTTCCCTCATGCTGAGGTCCCAGGAGATGACAGCAATTATAGGTATTACTTTTCTTTGAATTAATATAGTCTTAAAGAAGAACAAAAATATTTATTAAATATAATAATGATCCATCCGTTTCATCAAGGAGATAGCACAGAGCCTGGCACATAGTGGGGTTTAACAAATATGTGTTCAATAAATGCATGAATGAGTGAATGAATGAATGGCTCCCATTCACTGCCACTTACTAAAGGTGGCTCAGTGCTTCTCTTTCCCAAGGATTTAGATTGGCCAAGAAGGAGAGTTGCAGATGATAGGATTAATATGGAAAAAAATAAATAGTCATTGATTTGAGTGCTTTTGTTTATACATATTTTATCTGAAAGATAAAAATAGGGTAAAATTTATGCCATCCTTTGAGAGTTATTGAGACTTAGAACATGCATCTACTATGCATCAACCGTAATAATAATAGGAACATTAACAACAATGATAACAATGACAAGAATCTATAGCATTACTAGAGCTCTTTTGATGTGCCAGGCAGTATTAACAAGAACTCCCTATTTACTTCAGAAAACAGATCTATGTAGTTGATGCCTTTATCATTATGCCCATTCTGCAGATGAGGACACAAAAATCCAACAATGGGAAAGGATATGCAGCTAATAATGAGGCCAAGCAAGAGCACTGTGGCAGTCAGCACTACGCAATATGTGCGGTGATCATGCTTTCTGATATCCCAACTCAGTTCTGAGTTCAGACATTCAATCTAACACATTCAAACATGACACATGGTATGTTCTGCTTCGGGTTTGAGGACAGACTGTGGGTAGCACTGCCTAGAAGGGCCTGAGAGATCCATCAGGAAATCAGAGGCAGGAGAAAGATCGCTGGACTGTTTGGGCAAAATCTGTCCTGGAAGCCATGGCCATGGACTAGCCAGGTTAAAGGGACCTCTATATGAAGTGAAAGATGCAAGTGAGCATCCCTGGCAAACTGCATGAAGCATGGGAGGTGGGCAGTCCCATGAGAAAACAGCTCTACAACAGCAGGAGAGTCTACTGGGGGATGAACTCCTACAGAGTCCACATCAGGCAGAGTAAGACATCAGACAGAGCTCAGGAGTTAGAACTTTTTCCTCGTAGTTTTAGAATACTGCAATGTGGCATTTCTCAATGATGTGTTAATATCACTGGTATGCTTTTAATTAATGATCTCTAGCTGCACATGTTATTTATAAAGAGATATTTCTCCAAGAAAGCAGCCAAGACATTTTCCTTCAGTCAGAGAACAAGCCCCTGGAGCATTCTGAAGTTAGAGTAAAGGGAAAATGAATGGAACCACCTAAGCTGAACCACAAGCCTCCTCAGCAATTAAAAGCAACCATATATGAAAAGAGGAGACTAGGATGGGGTGGGGGCAGCGGGGTGGTGTTTCTAAGAACCACATAGGGCCAGATCCCTGTGAGCTAATGAATTCAGAGAAGCTTGGGTTGTAAAAGAAGATGAATACCACCCCTCATTAGTGCTGCATTTGATGGCTGTGTAAAAGGAAGAAAATGATCCACTTAAAAAGGGTCTTTAACATTGATGGGTCAATTTTGGCAATTATAGGATTTACGCGGCTATCTTTGCACCACACTGAAATAAGCCACAGCAAAAGCAATCTTCACTCACATGCTTAGCTGATGAGCATGCAGCTTTTTGAAAGCTTGCCTGCTCGTTAGCTTTTAGGTCTTAGCTCAAATGTCAACCCCTACGCAGGGCTGGGACCAGCAGGAGATAGGCAAGCAGGGTGTCTAGGGCACAAAATGTAAGGAGGCCCATGCAGGACCCTAAAAGTGAATTTCTCCTTAAATAATGCTCCCTGGGCACCTCACCTGCCTCTTCTGTCTCATCCTAGTCCCAGCCCCTCTTATAGGTGAGGTCATCTCTGACCATTCTAATAAAAGTGCCCCTTGTTGACTGAAAACACACACACACCATGACAGCTGTGAGTTCAGTTTTATTTGGGGCTTACTGAGGACTACAGCCTGGGAGACAGCCTCTCAGATAGCTCTGAGGAAGTGCTCCAAAGAGATAAGAGGGGAGGCCAATATATATGAGTTTAGTGAAGAGGATACATGCAACCAAGCACACATCATGGTAGAAGGTTACTGCTAGTTACGAGGAGCAGATGTCTCTGTGACTGATCTTAGAGGTATTCTAGGTATGAGATGCATGAAATTGCATTCATAACATTTTCTCCTGAAAGTATTAATAACTATCTGAAGGCCTATCCTGCCAGTTTTTTCCAGAACACAGAGTACCTCATTCCTGACCTCCACCCTGATCTTCTTTCAGGGTGTGTTAAAGGTCAGCTGATGCAGTCACTAGCAACTACTTCTCGTAGAAACTGATGGTGAGCAACATTCTTTAGTTGGTCCCCTCACTACTCCTCCCCTCTACCCACTGACCACACACCCCTGTGGCACTCACCATATTCAGTTATCACTGCTATGCATCTACTTCCTATTGTCCCCACTCTTGTGTCCACTCCATGAGAGCAAGGACATGGTATATCTGTCTTCTCTACCCCTGCCAGGAGTCCCTATTGCCTCGCTGTGTCCAGCACATTGTAAGGAGGTTGCTGGGAATGTATGTGCTAAATGGGAATAAAACAAGAATGTTAAAACCTCCCAAGAGAATGGTATCCAATGACTCTAGACAACCCAACAAAACCCTCCTAAATCCTTTTTTTTTTCTTCTCATATTAAAGTTTACAGAAGGAACTAGTGGTATGGGTCCATGTACAAAATTGAAATACTCCAAGAGAAGACTTAGGGTGGGAGAAGCACCTGAGTTAGTAAAGAGCAATTCAGAAAATATGAACTCCCCAAGCATTAGAGTCACATTTTCCCAAAATGTTGACAGGAAAGAAAATAAACAATCAATGAACAGTCACTTATAATAAGCACTTCAAGATTATTTCAATTAATGCTCACATTCAGATCAGATCAGATTAGTCGCTCAGTTGAGTCCGACTCTTTGCGGACCCCATGAATCGCAGCACGCCAGGCCTCCCTGTCCATCACCAACTCCCGGAGTTCACTCAGACTCACGTTCATCGAGTCAGTGATGCCATCCAGCCATCTCATCCTCTGTTGTCCCCTTCTCCTCCTGCCCTCAATCCCTCCCAGCATCAGAGTCTTTTCCAATGAGTCAACTCTTCGCATGAGGTGGCCAAAGTACTGGAGTTTCAGCTTTAGCATCATTCCTTCCAAAGAAATCCCAGGGCTGATCTCCTTCAGAATGGACTGGTTGGATCGCCTTGCAGTCCAAGGGACTCTCAAGAGTCTTCTCCAACACCACACTTCAAAAGCATCAATTCTTCAGTGCTCAGCCTTCTTCACAGTCCAACTCTCACATCCATACATGACCACAGGAAAAACCATAGCCTTGACTAGACGAACCTTTGTTGGCAAAGTAATGTCTCTGCTTTTGAATATGCCATCTAGGTTGGTCATAACTTTCCTTCCAAGGAGTAAGCATCTTTTAATTTCATGGCTGCAGTCACCATCTGCAGTGATTTTGGACCCCAGAAAAATAAAGTCTGACACTGTTTCCACTGTTTCCCCATCTATTTCCCATGAAGTGGTGGGACCGGATGCCATGATCTTCGTTTTCTGAATGTTGGGCTTTAAGCCAACTTTTTCACTCTCCACTTTCACTTTCATCAAGAGGCTTTTGAGTTCCTCTTCACTTTCTGCCATAAGGGTGGTGACATCTGCATATCTGAGGTTATTGATATTTCTCCCAGCAATCTTGATTCCAGTTTGTGTTTCTTCCAGTCCAGCATTTCTCATGATGTACTCTGCATATAAGTTAAATAAACAGGGTGACAATATACAGCCTTGACGAACTCCTTTTCCTATTTGGAACTAGTCTGTTGTTCCATGCCCAGTTCTAACTGTTGCTTCCTGACCTGCATACAGATTTCTCAAGAGGCAGATCAGGTGTTCTGGTATTCCCTTCTCTTTCAGAATTTTCCACAGTTGATTGTGATCCACACAGTCAAATGCTTTGGCATAGTCAATAAAGCAGAAATAGATGTTTCTCTGGAACTCTCTTGCTTTTTCCGTGATCCAGCGGATGTTGGCAATTTGATCTCTGGTTCCTCTGTCTTTTTTAAAACCAGCTTGAACATCAGGAAGTTCACGGTTCACATACTGCTGAAGCCTGGCTTGGAGAATTTTGAGCATTACTTTACTAGCGTGTGAGATGACTGTAATTGTGCAGTAGTTTGAGCATTCTTTGGCATTGCCTTTCTTTGGGATTGGAATGAACACTGACATTTTCCAGTCCTGTGGCCACTGCTGAGTTTTCCAAATTTGCTGGCATACTGAGTGCAGCACTTTCACAGCATCATCTTTCAGGATTTGGAATAGCTCAACTGGAATTCCATCACCTCCACTAGCCCCGTGAAATAAACTTTGTTCCCATTTTCCAGATAAGGACATGAATATGAAGATTAAAGAGGTTACATAATCTGTCCATGATTTTACAGAGAATAACTGAGGTGCAGTGTTCAGATTCAGGTTCCCAAAATTATTCTTTCACATGGCTGCAAAAAGCATGTAGATTGATCTAACTTCAAGGACTCAAGGTGTAAACATAACAAATTCTGCTGGTCATGGGCTTCCCAGGTGGCCCTAGTGGTAAAGAACCAGCCTCCTAAGTCAGGAGATGTAAGAGACATGGGTTTGATGCCTGGGTCTGTAAGATTCGCTGGAGGAGGGCATAACAACCCATTCTAGTATTCTTGCCTGGAGAATCCCATGGACAGAGAAGCCTGGAAGGTTTACAGTCCACTGGGTCACAAAGATTTGGACAGGAATGAAGCAACTTAGTACACACACACAGCTGGTCATGACTGTTCCTAACTCTGGTTATTCTAAAGAATTCCTGGATCAATAAATCCAATCCTGAAAGAGCAGTCAGCATGATGAGATAAAAAAATTTTTGGAAGTATATATATTTTTACATGTTTTAAATATCTGTTGCTTTCCACCATAATTTCCATGAACTTCTACTATATAAGTCTCCCTTGCCTTAATCTGTATCTGTTTCTTCTTGATCAGAGCTCTCTGCCTTAAGTAAGTAACCATGAAGTTAGGTCAAACTCCCTCAAAAGAAAACACTAACAACTGTGTCCCTTTTCCTTCTCAGACTTCTTTTCAAATTCACTGTTCACTGTTTTAGCTGTATTTTACATGTATTTTCTTGCTCCTTCCCTTTTCAAATTTCAGGGATAATACATATGAGGTGTCAACCACAAGCTGATGAACGTCAAAAGTGAGCAGAGAACTATTGTTTGATCCCTACCCATCTGTTGGCTTCCCAGGTGGCTCAGTGGTAAAGAATCCGTCTGCAGTGCAGGAGATAAGGGTTCAGTCCCTGGGTCGGGAAGATTCCCTGGAGGAGGGCATGGCAACCCACTCCAGTATTCTTGCCTGGAAAATCCCATGGACAGAGGAGCCTAGCAGGCTACAGTCCATGGGGTCACAAAGAGTAGGACGGGACTGAGTAACTAAGCATGCACTCATGCTACACATCTGCCTTCCACGAAGACTCGTGACCAAGGACAGGAGCAGTGCAGTCAGCCTCTAAGTGTGAGCACAGGCCCGCAGAGAAGGTGCAAGATGCAGGAGCCTTGCAACCTGGTCAATTCCAAGACAGAGCCTGACTTTCTCATTGTTAGGAGCAGTGTGCTCAGCTTGTAGCTTCACTTCAGGGAAAAGAAAAAAAGCCAAGATGCTCTCAGAGAAAGGCCTTTCAGACCCACAGATTCCTCCTGGGTGAAAGCCCCAGCATTTGATTACCTCCATGTCTTCAGTTTCCCACTTCTATCCAAAAGCAAAGGGTTTAGTCACAAACCCCTAAAGACTGGACTCCTAAGACCTTACAGGGTTGTCTGCCTTCCTGACAGTGTGCTGGTTTCAGCTTTGGTCCAGTGTCTTGCTCCAACCAAGTGACATGAAGTAAGTCACTTCCTTTCTCTGAACCTCACTTTCAGGAGGGAAGGCTTAATGAGATATTTTTCTCCTACAGGAAGTATCAGCAATCTAGTTGAGAGACTGTATAAAGGAAGAGATCTCAAGGAATTATATCAAGAAGTGCCATCCAGGGAGGTGAGAATCTCATGTCAACCTGTCTGCCTTGGCTTCTGCCTCCCGTCTCCCTTCTTGCTTCCCTCCCTCCACATGGTTCCCATCACGTGCCAAGCACAACACTTGGAAGTGAGAGAGAATGTTGTATGATACAAACACACTCCTGCTCTCAGTGAATCTCTGTTCAGTGGGAAAGGTAGCACAAAAGTAAAATAATTAACCGCTACATAAGACATAAAATCAAATTATGTCGTACCAAATGAAGTTGTATAATAGTTAGAATTGTTAGACACTAAGAGACGGGCCAGATCAGAAACCTCTTTTAGAAAGGATGGCCGAGTAACATCTCTCTGGAGAAGAGATGCTCAGATTGAAGAAATAAAAGGTGAAGAAGAACTAGACCTTGCAAAAAATGTAACTGGAAGCAGAAGGAAAATGACAGTATTTTCCAGACAGATGTGAACTCCCCAGGCAGGAAGAAGGATGTTTTGTTCTAAAGTATCTGAGAAAGCACCAGCTTGCCTGTGGTGAGATGGGGCGGTGTTCACTATCACTTCACTAATTGATCTTAAGGTCTAGAAAAACTTGGTGCATTCATATTTTATCACTGATGCTGTAACAGTGGACAATGAGGAGCAAAATGATAGGTCCAATAATATCTCTGATGCAAAGATGTTGGGAGGACCCTGGTCCAGCCCTCACAGGCTGAGGCTGCCCATCATAACATACACCAAAGGGCATGAAAGATAGTACAGCCCAGTGAGATCCTTATCAACAAACTTCCTGGATGTTTCACCATTCCAGGATGTCTTGGCCACGGGAGTGAGCTGAACCCTGAAGGAACTGAATGTGGCTTTGGTACCAGTGTGTATGAAATGCCACTGGGGTTTGCTTAGGTGCCCAAGACTGGACAGGCCCCTCTGTGCTGCATCCAGCCAGTGGAGGCCATGCTTGCCCGGGCTCTGAGGCCGTGGCTGCAGTAAACACTAAGCACTTCCCAACTCCTGCAGATTCCTAGCAGGGGAAAATCTTTTTAAAAAATTTTAAACTTAAGACTTTTATAAACATGTAATAATTCCTAACATCTCTGAGCAGGATAGCAAACCCAGAACTCCATTCCCATACACACAGAGCATCCTGCTCAGCTCATACTACACCCCGCACCTCTCTACACATCCTGCCATCAAGATGTTTAGATTGTAAACAATATCAGAAAGTACCTATTCCTGGTGCACAGCAGCCTTCAGATATCTTAACAAATATGAAAACAGCCCCTAAACATACACCGTCCCCACTGAATCCCCCACTCTCTTGGAAATTTTCCTTTTGTCAAGCCCGATGAAACAATCTGGAAACTGCCTCAAAATGGCCAGTGAATTTTTATAACTGTGGCATGCTGTGTGTGGCATGCTCAGTTTTCAGCTGGCTGGCTTCCAACACATGCTGTCACTCCAAAATATCCATTTATCCCATCCCACACCATCTAACTGACAAAGGACAGGCTCCAGATCAGAAAACACTGCTACTACAAAGCCAGTGATGACAGTAGAAGACGCACCAAGAACCTAATGTCTGCCGGGGGCTGCCTGGCACTGGGAGTCGCTGCAGGACCTGAGGCTACTGGATGCAGCCAGGTTTTCAAAAGACCCATATTAATATCAAGTACACCCAGGTGGACCCTGGTCCTCTGACTACCCAAAAGACTTCTATTCAGCACACAGACACTCAGAGCACACAGCCACGTGCTGTGGGTGGTCTTAGGAAGCCATACATGGTAAGACCAAGTAGCAGGTAAGTGGGTAGAAAAGTAGATTCTAAGGGACTCAAGACAGAAGAGAATGCCGGGCTAGGGTGCTCAACAAAACAGAGCATACATCCTGAAAGTGGTTAGCAGGAGAGAAAAGGGAATTCCAGAACAGACGGGGCGTAAATAAAGGCAGGGCTGTTGGGAAATGAGGTGGTAACCTGGCTAGAACAAAATCCATGGAAGCATTTTCTCTGCTGGGAATTTCCTAGTTTCCATCTGTGAAGTGGGTACTAAGCTCTGAAGTGATAGGGTGAAGGCCACCCAAGATACCACTTGAAGCTTGTAGTGGAAAAACAGTTATGAATAAGTCATGAGTCTGTTCTTCTTGGTTAAAAGTGAAAATCACCTGTGTGAACTTAAGCAGATTACTCATTTTATTAAAAACTCAGTTTCCCCACCTTCAAAAAAGAAAAGTAATAATAGTCCCTAATTCATAAATTTTGGTGAAGGACTGGATGAGATAATTGAGCACAAAACAAGCAGATGTTTCCCCAACAGAATGTCACAGTTTATTCAACCATTTTTAGCACACATTTCCTAAATAAGAGATGGATGTGCTCTTTCATAAGAATAGATTAAAAAGGTAAGAGCTCTTCAATCTTAATAAAAGTAAGAAGGAATGTGATTTTTTAATAAAGATTAGCAGATTTGATTATTTACAAAATGTAAAACTTGTTCATGAAAAGCAAAACTATGATAACAGGAAAAAACAGGATAGGGGAAATATTGGCATAAGATTCAACAATGTTTTCCATTTATATATTGTATTAAAAGATGTATAAAGGATAAGGCAAACAATCCACCAATAGATAAACACACAAAATGCATAAAAAGAAAAATGCATAAGGGATTACAAGTGAACAACAAAACAAAGAAAAAACTTCCACTCACAATAATAATACAGAATCAGTAATAAAAAAAAATTAAACAAAAGTCCAATAATAATAGTATTCATTAGGGCTTCGCTGGTGGCTCAGTGGTAAAGAATCCACCTGCAATGCAGGAGACCTGGGTTCAATCCCTGGGTCAGGAAGATCCCTTGAAGAAAGAAATGGCTACTCACTCCAGTATTCCTGTCTGGAAAATCCTATGGACAGAGGAGCCTGGTGGGTTACAGTCCATGGGGTAGCAAAGAGTTGGACATGACTTAGAAACTGAGCGCACACACAAAGTATTCATTAAATGATGACACACTCCTGCTTAAAGCCTTCTAGGTATCTTCCGTATGCCCAAAGTAAAACCTGTGCTTTTAAACAGCCTACCAGACACCACAGGTGTGCCTCCTGTCACCTCCTTGCATTTTATAGGCCACTCCTCACTCATTCACTGGCTTACTTTGGCTTCTTGAAAAGGGAAGCCCCCAACCACTACAGAATCTTTGCACAGGGCTGCCTGGAATGTTTCCCCTCTCTCCTCTCCAACCCCTCAGCTCCTGGTTAATTCTGCCTCATCTTTCAGCCCCAGCTATGGGCACCTCCCAGATGTTATGTGTTGACTTATATCCCCCACAAAGATGCACACATTCATGTCCTCTCCCCAGTAGCTCAGAATGTGACCTGATTTAGAAACAAGTTTGTTGCTGGTGTCATTAGTTAAGATGAGGTCAAATTAGAGTAGGGGAGAGGGACTAATCCAATATGACTGGTATTCTTATAAAAAGGGGAAATTTGGATGCAGACATGCACATAGGGAGAAGGCCGTGTAAGCATGATGGAAGGGACGGGGTGGTAATGCTTCCACAAGCCACAGAGCTCAAAAGACTGCCAGCAAATCACAGAAAGTAGGGGAGAGGCATGGAACAGAGCCTCTCGCACAGACCTCAGAGGGAACCATCCCCGCCAATACCTTGTTCTCAGACTTCCAGCCTCCAGAATTATGAGGCATAGATTTCTGGGGTTTAAATCACCTACTTTGTGATATTTGTTACAGTGGCCCTAGTAAAGCCCTCCACGATCCTTCCCCCTGGAGCAGCTCCTGCCATTGCAGTGCCTCAGGGAGCCCATGCTTTCTCTCACCCTCTGGAGAATCCTGGGTCACTGTCTGCCTCCACACTGGAGGAAAGCAGGAAAGGAGCAGGCAGCAGGCCTCTCTGCTCCCTTTCCACCCATGGAATCGCGCATGTGGCGCACCCCACACGTATCTGCTGACTGTGCCTGGGAAACACGCAAATAAGCCCTGGCAGGCAGAAGACTGGATTGAGGGATAAGGACAAAAGGCAGAGTGGTCCAAGACTGAACACGCACAGAGGGCATGTGCTGTGAGCCAGTGTTCTTCCAAACACTTCACCACGAGTAACTCACGGTGGCTCTCGGCTGCCCAGTGAGGTAAGTACCGTCGTCACTCCTACTTCAGAAATGATGAAGTGGGGCCCAGAAGTGGGGCCCAGAGAAGTTACTGCCCGAAGCTCACAGCTAGAAAGAGCTGAGACGTGGACCTTGGCAGTATGCACTAGTCTGTGCTCTCAACCTCTGCGTACAGTGATTCTCAAGAACATATAGGCAAGCAGGTACAGATAATAGGAAAGACAGAACAGAACATACAAGTTTCTGCTCAGCAAGTCCCTCAAGGGTTATTAAGAAAATTGTGGAGTTGAGACCTATTTCAAACCTTTACAGAAAGGAAGAGACTAGGCCCTCCAGTGTTCCCACCCTTGATGATTCCATCCCAGATCACACCCTGAATTGGAGGAGCTGTAGGTAAAATCCAGTTGGAACTCCCTGTAGTCTCCCTCTTCCACATGAATCTTGCACCAAGATCTTGCATTAAGAACATTATAAATCTTAAGACTGGTTGGAACCTCTATAACAACTTCCAGCCTCAGTCAGGTCATCCTTAGTGGCTGTCTAGACTAGGATGAAGTGCACAGGCTCTAGTATCCAAGCATTTGGATCCAAATCCCAGCTCTACCATCTGCTAAGTGCATGACTTGGGAAAGTCATTTAAATTCTCTGGCCTTGAGCTGTAAAATGGGGATGAGAACACTCTTTACCTAACCAAATTTTTATAAGGCTGAGTTAAACATATGTAAAGCACTTCAATCAGTACCTGACACATAGTGCTAAGTATGAGTAGCTACTTATTGTGGTTGCTATTTTCATCTTATCAATGCAGATGGGCCTGAATACGCTCAGTGAGCAAGGGACATGTATATTCTTCTTGGAGACTGGGATACATTGCTTCCCAGGATCTTACTACCCAGTCTTATTCCAATAATTTTACAATAATTTAGGCACACTAATTATCCTAAGGCAAGTAAACACATATATGCAATATTCATATATTACATACATATATATGCACCCTGTAACTGTGTTAACTTTTCTCTTTAAATTTCAGAGGCTTCTTTTTCAGCATAAGAGTGTCAGAAATACACCTTTTTCTGAATACAACTCAAGTGTGCTAAAACTTATAATTTCTCCTCTAGAAGTCTACCCTAAGAAAATCATCTAAAATGCAGACAAAAGCAAAGCTTTATGTATCTAGATATTCATGGCAACATTTTTAAATAGTGAAGAACTATAAGACAATCTAAATCTCTAGAAATAGAGAAATGAATATAGTTAAGTAAATTACAAAAAAGCAATATAATACACTATTATGTAAACATTAAAATTATGTTTGCAAACCATTTTGAATAACATAGAAAAATGCTTAGTCAAATGTTATATGAAAATAAGAAACAAACCTGTTTATACAAGAAAATCACAATTATATAAAATTGTATAGGTTAAAAATGGCCAAGTATATATGCTAAAACTTAACAATGGTTGTAAACAGGATTGTATATAGTATTTTTATAGTACTCTTCATTTTTAAGTTTTGAAAAATATTTTATTAGTGAAATTATTGCATGAAAATTTAAATATGTAAAAACTATTTTTAAAAAAATAGAAGCTTAGGAGGCTTATTGTTTCTTCCTTGTTGGCCACACAAAATCTTGTATAACAATTCTATACTCAAGTCCTAGAGAATTCAGGCAGATGTTTTAAAAGAGAATGCCAATATAAGGCACCAGAGTAAATCAGAATTTGGTCCAATTCTAAATTCTTTGCAGTTTGCATTGTTACTATCCGGTCTTCCATATCCCCAACAGTAAGTTATGAAATGGAATAATAATCTTAGGCAGTCAATCACTTCCTTTGTCCTCTGCCCCATGCTTCCAGAATGCAAAAGTTTGAACTTTGTCTGAGTACAGGAAGCCAGTAAGGCATGCCTAGCTCCTGATGGCCCTTCATCAGGTTGAACTTGATAAGCCAGTCATTGGATTCTAACTTCAATTGTATAGAACTTATGTTTATATAGCTTAAAGCCAGTCAGACACTCAGGGGGATGAAGAGAAAGTTTCTGGTTTCCTTCAGGCAAAGGGATTTTAAATTTCAGTTTTCTGCCTTCCTCATTCCTGATCCATAAATACCATTAGATCATTGGGCATTCTATAAAGGTAAGCAAATAAATAAGCACAGAAGCAAATGTGTGTATGGATGGATGAATGGAGGTAAAAAGCAATAAGAATGTCACAGCAGTCTCAGAATAGACCATCCTTGCCTATAGCTTTTTTCCCAACTAAATTATATTTTCTAAACATATCTTTCTAACCCCATTTGGGGTTATATTTCTATAACCCCAAATTTTGTTAATGTTCATACTACTCAAAATGATCTACAGACCTGATGCAGTCCCTATCAAACCCCCAAAGGCATTTTACATAGAAATAGAAAAAAATTCTAAAGTTCATACAAAACCATAAAAGACCCTGAAAAGCCAATGAAAGGCCAATGAAATTTTGAACAAAAAGAACAAAGTTGGGAGAATCACACTTTCTGATTTCTAAATATATTACAAAGCTACAGTATTCAAAACAATAGGTACTGGCAAAAAAATGGGCATGTATTAACCCTAAATACCCATTGGAAAGACTGATGCTGAAGCTAAAGCTCCAATACTTTGGCCACCTGATGCGAAGAGCCAAATCATTGGAAAAGACCCTGATGCTGGGAAAGACTGAAGGCAGAAGGATAAGAGGGTGACAAGATGAAATGGTTGGATGGCATCACTGATTCAGTGGACATGAATTTGGGCCAATTCCAGGAGATGGTGAAGGGCAGGGGCACCTGGCATGCTGCAGTCCACAGGGCTGCAAAAAGTCAGACACAACTTGGCGACTGAACACAAGACCAGTGGAATCAGAATAGAGAGTCCAGAAATAAACCCACACAAACACAGTCAACTGACCTTTAACAAAGGTGCCAAAAACACACAATGAGGAAATGACAGTCTCTCCAACAAATAGTGTTGTAAAAACTAGATATCACATGCAGAAGAACACACACACACATACACAAAGACTCAAAATGGATTAAAGACCTATATGTAAGACCACTATAAAGTCCTAGAAGAAAAAAGGGGAAAAACTTCTTAAGGTTGGCCTTGGCAATGATTTCGTGCATATGGCACCAAAGCATAAGCAACAAAAGCAAAAACAGATAAGCAGGATTACATCAAATCAAAAACCTTCTTCACCGCAAAACAATCAACAAAATGAAAAGGCAACCTACAGAATGGTAGAAAGTACTTTAAAAACATATATCAGAATGATAAAGCCTTAATATTCAAAATATAAGGAACTTCTACAATTCAAGAGCAAAAAAAATTTTTTAATGGGCAAAGGAATTGAATAGGTATTTCCCCAAAGAGGATATACAACATTATACATGGAAATATGCCCAACATCACAAATTATCAGGGAAATATGAATCAAAATGAAATAGCACCTCACACTGTTAGGATGGCTGTTACCAAAAGACAAGAGAAAACAAATGCTTGTGAGAATGTAGAGAAAAGGGAACACTCAAATTGTTGGTTGGAATGTAAACTGCTAGGGCCACTTTGCAGAAGAGCAACAAGGTTCCTCGAAAAATTAAAAATGGAACTACCATATACTCAACAATACCACTTCTGGGTATATATCCAAAGGAATTGAAAGGATCAGAGAGGTACCTGTACTCGCAAGTTCATTGGAGCATTATTCACAACCATGAAGATGTGGATGCAACCTAATTGTCCATCAACAAAAGAATGGGTTTTAAAAATGTGAAACTTTATACCCTTTACACAATGAAATATTATCCAGCCTTAAAGTGAATGAGACTGAAGGATGTCATGCTATATGACATAAGTTAGACACAGAAGGATAAATACTACATAGTATTAATACAACTTACATGAGGAATCTAAATAGTGAAACTCATAGAAGCAGAGAGTATATTGGTGACTGTCAAGGGTTATTGGTGGAGATGGGAAATGGGGAGGTATTAAAGGGTTTAAAGTTTCAATTTTACAAGATGATTATGTCAAAGAAATCTACTCTACAGCACAGAGCTATAGCTAACAATACTATACTGTATACTTAAATTTTTGCTAAGAGGGTAGTTCAGTTCAGTCACTCAGTTGTGTCTGACTCTTTGTGACCCCAGAAACTGCAGCACACCAGGCCTCCCTGTCCATCACCAATTCCAGGAGTTCACCCAAACCCATGTCCATTGAGTCAGTGATGCCATACAACCATCTCATTCTCTGTCATCCCCTTCTCCTCCTGCCCTCAATCGTTCCCAGCATCAGGGTCTTTTCAAATGACTCAGTTCTTCATATCAGGTGGCCAAGTATTGGGAGTTTCAACTTCAGCATCAGTCCTTCCGATGAATATTCAGGACTAATTTCCTTTAGGATGGACTGGTTGGATCTCCTTGCAGTACAAGGGACTCTCAAGAGTCTTCTCCAACACCACAGTTCATAAGCATCAATTCTTCGGTGCTCAGCTTTCTTTATAATCCAACTCTCAAATCCATACATGACCACTGGAAAAACCATAGCTTTGACTAAATGGACCTTTGTGGACAAGGTAATGTCTCTGCTTTTCAATATGCTATCTAGGTTGGTCATAACTTTCCTTCCTAGGAGTGTCATTTAATTTCATGGCTGCAATCACCATCTGCAGTGATTTTGGAGCCCAGAAAAATAAAGTCAGCCACCGTTTCCACTGTTTCCCCATCTATTTGCCATGAAGTGATGGGACTGGATGCCATGATCTTTGTTTTCTGAATGTTGAGTTTTAAGCCAACTTTTTCACTTTCCTCTTTCACTTTCATCAAGAGGCTCTTTAGTTCTTCTTCAGTTTCTGCCATAAGGGTGGTGTTATCTGCATACTTGAAGTTATTGATATTTCTCCCAGCAATCTTGATTCCAGCTTGTGCTTCCTCCAGCCCAGCGTTTCTCATGATGCACTCTGCATATAACTTAAATAATCAGGGTGACAATATACAGCCTTGACGTACTCCTTTTCCTATTTGGAACCAGTCTGTTGTTCCACGTCCAATTCTAACTGTTCCTTCCTGACCTGCATACAGGTTTCTCAAGAGGCAGGTCAGGTAGTCTGGTATTCCCATCTCTTTCAGAAGTTTCCACAGTTTATTATGATCCACACAGTCAAAGGCTTTGGCATAGTCAATAAAGCAGAAATAGATGTTTCTCTGGAACTCTCTTGCTTTTTCTGTGATCCAGTGGATGTTGGCAATTTGGTCTCTGGTTCCTCTGCCTTTTCTAAAACCAGCTTGAACATCTGGAAGTTCACGGTTCACGTATTGCTGAAGCCTGGCTTGGAGAATTTTAAGCATCACTTTACTAGTTTGTGAGATGAGTGCAATTGTGCGGTAATTTGAGCATTCTTTGGCATTGCCTTTCTTTGGGATTGGAACGAAAACTGACCTTTTCCAGTCCTGTGGCCACTGCTGAGTTTTCCAAATTTGCTGGCATATTAAGGGCAGCACTTGCACAGCATCATCTTTCAGGATTTGAAATAGCTCAACTGGAATTCCATCACCTCCACTAGCTTTGTTTGTAGTGATGCTTCCTAAAGCCCATTTGACTTCACACTCTAGGATATCTGGCTCTAGTTGAGTGATCACACCATCATGATTATCTTGGTCATGAAGATCTTTTTTGTACAGTTCTTCTGTGTATTCTTGCCACCTCTCCTTAATATCTTCTGCTTC
>NW_011495018.1:25710961-25716014 GCF_000754665.1 Bison bison bison
CTTCTGTTAGGTCCCTACCATTTCTGTCCTTTATTGAGCCTATCTTTGCATGAAATGTTCCCTTGGTATCTCTAATTTTCTTGTAGAGATCTCTAGTCTTTCCCATTCTATTGTTTTCTTCTATTTATTTGCATTGATCACTGAGGAAGGCATAGGGTATATCTTATGTTAAATGTTGTCGTCACAGAAAATAAAAATAAAGAGGGCAGTATAGGAAAATTTCAGAGGTCATCTATATGTTTATGGCATAGATTATGGAGATGGCTTTGTGGATATACACTTATTTCCAAACTCATCAAGTTGTATACATTAAATATGTCTATTTTCAATCATATTTCCTCATGTGTTTAAAAAAAAAAGGTAAAAGACAGATATTTCACCAAAGAGAATATACAGATGGGGAAAAAAGCACATGAAAACTTGTACAACATCGTTAGCTATCAGGGAAATGCAAATTAAAACTATAAAAAGCTATTATTGCCCATCTACTCGGAGAAGGAAATGGGAACCCACTCCAGTATTCTTGCCTGGAGAATCCTGTGAGGAGAGGAGCCTGGTGGGCTGCTGTGCATAGGGTCGTACAGAGTCAGACACGACTGAAGTGACTTACCATGCATGCGTGCACTGGAGAAGGAAATGGCAACCCGCTCCAGTATTCTTGCCTGGAGATCCCAGGGATGGAGAAGCCTGGTGGGCTGCCATCTATGGGGTCGCACAGAGTCGGACACAACTGAAGCAACTTAGCAGCAGCAGACCATCTACTGGAATGGCTAAAACTAGTTGTCATGGTGCCTGGAAATGTACAGATCCATGATATCCTATGGTCCCTGGAGATGCCTAGGATTTTGCTGTTCCTGTGGTTTTGTTGTTATTTCTTCCTCCAAATGTTGAGCTATACCAGTATGTTTCCTATAAATCCTATATGTGACCCAAAGCCAGTGATGATTTCTACTGCTTGTAAACAAAAAGTATGAATAGAAAGCCTTTCAAAGTTGCCTGAAAACCATCCCCCATTTGCTGCACTTTTTGATCCTCAGAAAGCCTAGACTTGTAGCTGCCAACTCACCCTTAGAGATTTATCTCAATGCAACTCCATGGAGAGCAGCACCTTATAACCATTCTCCTATAGCACCAATCTCTGAAACGAGTGCCCAATTAAGAAGCCTGATGCTGACAGAATGTGAGCTAACTAGTAAGTGCCAACGCTCATTCCCATTACTAACCTTTATGGTTGTCATCTATGAAGATGAGGGCACAACTATGTATTTTTGCATGAATGATTGCGTTTGTCATTCTGAGCCAGCCAGAAGGAAAAATGGGTAAGAGGGCAAGAGGGCTGGGGAGAAGATTCTGAAAAATATGTCTTCACAAGCATTTAAGAAATAAAAATAGCTATGGAGTCTCTTAGGTCAGTGGTCATATCAAAATCAAGTGGTGAGCTCTTTAAAACCATAAGTTCTTAGATCTTGATCCCAGAAATTGATTCAGTAGGTTTGGAATAAGGCCCAGGAAACTGGACATTCTTATATTTCCCTGGTGATTCTCATGAACAACCAGAAATGAAAATCACTGAGACAAGTGTCCAAGGAAACCCATTTCTGGTCCCCAAAGTAGTCCCTTGGTCATAGCTCTCTTATGAAATGTGAATGGTTGCTGAGCTGGAAGGGCCAGAAAAGAGTGATTACTAATGAAAGAGCAAGATCATGAGGCTGCTGAGAACTGGGAGACCTAGATCTGGGTACCAGATTTGCAATCACTGACCACCAACCTACTCAAGAAATTGAGTTAATCCATCTGTAAAATTACACAGGCCTCCCATTCCTCCTAGAAACATGAGACGTGCTATGTATTCATGTGGGCAATGACTACAAATATTATACCAATTTAAGATATTAGAGCCATTGAAAGGGAGATCTTTTAAAAGATAACTATGTATTGCCTTATTTTTTTTAATTTGTCTTTAGTTGGAGGATAATTGCTTTACAATATTGTATTGCTTTCTGCCATACATCACCATGAATTAGTCATAGATATATGTATGTCCCCTCCCTCTTGAAACTCCCTTCCACTTCCCACCCCATCTCACCCCTAGGTTATCACAGAGCACCACATTTGAGCTCCCTGCATCATACAGTAAATTTCCACTGGTTATCTAATTTTGCATACAGTAATGTATATGTTTCAATGCTACTCTCTCAATTCATTCCACCCTCTGCTTCCCCTCCTTGCCCACAAGTCTGTTCTCTGTTTATGTCCCCACTGCTGCCCTGCAGATAGTTTCATCAGCACCATCTTTCTAGATTCCATATAAATGTATTAATATAAGATATTTGTCTTTCTCCTTCTGACTTCAAATTTTAGCTTTAATTTTGGCACAAACCATTTGGAAGCAAAAGTAAGCAGTGAAATGTTTCCCTTATAAGTTCAGCGATTTCTGAAAAGAAAGCTCACAGACACATAACATAAAGAAGAGGTCTTTTTAACCAGTTTATGGCTCCCCAAATAAAGTCTAGGATAGTGGTCTTCATGGGAGAAGTTGCCAGAAGCCTCCTAATGACATTTACAGTCCATGTCCAATAAAGTAATTGGCTTCCAAAGGATGAGAAAGTAACTATGAAAGCTTGACGACCTAATCTTTATAGTCATTATATATCAATATATAAGCAGGAATGGAGTATATAAAAATTCACTCTCCTATAAACTTGAAAATAGATAGGCTTTGTGTGAATTGAAATTTTTCCCTTTATTGGCGGGGTGGGGGGGGGGCTTCAAATCACATCCCAAGGGCCCACCCATCATAGCTTTACACATGTGGACATCTGGCAGGAAAAAAATTAAGACACTACCTGAGAGAGTTGGAGAAAAAATCCATTTATAAATGTTATTTTAGAAGGAACTGTCTGATCCTGTTTACTTATTAACTTCATTAGAAGGCTAATGAATCTACTGCTGAGAAAATGAGAGGGAGCTCAGGGTGAGGAGAGGGACGGGCAGAATTTCACACCCCTTCTCCCAATGGTGAGGTTATTTATGATTGTGATAAAACAGCACCACATTTGGAAGGAAGGGAAAGCAATGGAAAATAACGATCAACAGGCACAATCCGTACGAAAGGATTGCGTTCTCTCAGCCACTGGACAAAAATCAAGATTTACACATGTCAAGATGCAAGAAAAAAGACTAGGCCGTAAAAAGAAACCTTTTTCCCATAATAAATAGGAAAATATTAAATCAGTAAACCAGATCTGTTTCTCCAGTGTTCACACTGCCCTATTCTCCAGCAAAGTTAAGATGTCTAAGGTTTCAATATTCAGGGCAAACTCTTTTTTCATGTTTTTTGGGGGAGCAAAGAGTTTATACCTTGGATGATGCTCTTTATGTTTAATGACTTTAAGTACAGTAGTTAGAGCAGGTGTTCTGGCTAACACCTGCCCCCTGGCTACTATCTGTCCATGAACAGCACATTAGTTTTCCTTAAGGGGGATGGCTGTGCTCACAATGTTAGCTCATAAAAGGTACCTGCTGCCTGCTGCCAAGTCGCTTCAGTCATGTCCAACTCTGTGTGACCCCATGGACTGCAGCCTACTAGGCTTCTCCGTCCATGAGATTCTCCAGGCAAGAACACTGGAGTGGGTTGCCATTTCCTTCTCCAATGCATGAAAGTGGAAAGTGAAAGTGAAGTCACTCAATGGTGTCTGACTCTTAGTGACCCCATGGACTGCAGCCCACCAGGCTCCTCCATCCATGGGATTACAACAGTACTGGAGTGGGGTGCCATTGCCTTCTCCCTAAAAGGTACCTGTTGGCCATCATAAATCCTGTGTGTGTTTCTTGTTTGACTTCCCAGGTTGACAGCATCTGTGGACCTGGAGTGGAAAGGGACTTGAGATCATTTCATCTAATATCTTTATTTATGAGGAAATAGAAGATGGCATGAATTGATTAATTAGCAGATGATTAATTAGCAACTGAGACAGGCCTAGAACCCATGCTTCCTCTGAGCCCAGTGGCTCCCAGTCCTACCTGAAAATCAAAAACAATCATGGGGCTTTTAAAAGTATACATCCTGAGTAACCTCCAGCTTTACCAAACTGGAATCCCTTGGTTATGGGCCAAGAATCTAGATTTTTAACACAGTCTACAAGTAATTCTGAGGATACACCAAATTTGAGAAACACGGATGACCCCAAAATGCCTTCCATATTAATTACGTAGGAGGTAAGAAAGCTCTTCAAGAGGCTTACATCCCCTAATAGTTGCAGTAAAAAGAAAATAACCAGCAACAGATGAGTTAACTCAACACTATGTTAAGGGAACTTAAATCAGATTGTGCTTTGCATCCTACACCCCAAATCAGCAGCAATAGTTGATGTAGAAAAACCAATAAATATATTAACCTTCCCCCTTGTGCCAAGCACAGATGAATATCTGAAGGAAAAGACTCCAGAACATTCTCTCAAAAGAAATGTAACATTTCCAGGCACCACATGCTTAGGATTCTAGGTATGTCCTGCACCCCAACCTCTTAAAAAGTATTAGCACAACTGTCCTCTGGAGCTGGTAGAAGCTGCTGGGCTAGGAGGATATGGGCCTACGAACAAACAATAATTATTACATAAAGTACTAACTAAATAGTATGTAGTTTTGCATTCCATGCATTATCTCACTGAATCCTCACAAAGCTTCCATGAGATCTGTCTTACTGTCATTTTACTATATAGATAAGTAGACCTAGACATAGAGAAATGAAGACATTGCTTAAGGTGGTACAGTTAGCAAGCAGTAGATCTCAAATTTATACCCAGGCAATTTGAAATCAGAACCTTTAACCACTACACATGCACTATCCCATCTGTGACCAGGGGTTTCTGAGAACTATGGGAACTACTAGTTCTCATATGAAGCAGTCTTTCCTCTTAAAATTTCGTATCCTAATGGAGAAATTTAGTTTCATTGAAAGTGAAGAAGAACTAAAGAGCCTCTTGATGAAAGTGAAAGAGGAGAGTGAAAAAGTTGGCTTAAAGCTCAACATTCAGAAAACTAAGATCATGGC
>NW_011495018.1:25716114-25728548 GCF_000754665.1 Bison bison bison
ATCCTAAAGGAGATCAGTCCTGGGTGTTCATTGGAAGGACTGATGTTGAAGCTGAAACTCCAATATTTTGGCCACCTGATGCAAAGGACTGACTAATTTGAAAAGACTCTGATGCTCGGAAAGATTGAGGGCAGGAGAAGAAGGGGACGACAGAGGATGACATGGTTGGATGGCATCACCGACTCAATGGACATGGGTTTGGGAGGACTCCAGGAGTTGGTGATGGACAGGGAGGCCTGGCGTGCTGCAATTCATGGGTCGCAAAGAGTCAGACACTGCTGAGCGACTGAACTGAACTGAACTGAATGGAGAAATAAGACGTTTTATATTAAACAGCAAAACAAAATATATGAACCGCATTGATCATCCCTCTAATTCATTCCTAGAACTGCTTTACATCCTCATAGAGTGAGGTGTGATAATAATAAAAATATAAGTACTTCTACAGTAGGGCCACTCATCACAGAATACATTGTGTTTTGCATGTACCTATATATACTTGTATATGCCTGACGCTGTTCCCTGTATGCATTAATCTTATCTTTCAACCAAACTAAATATTCCTTGAAGATAGCAATCATGACATACTTATTCTGCATCCCCCAGCAATGAGCACAGGGATGCTTACATAATGAATGCTCAATTAATATCTGTTCAGTTGAATGCTCTGTGACCAATACAGGAGTTTTCACCAGATTCATTACCACTGAAAACAAACAGAAAAAGACCCCAGTTCTAGAGGGAGGATTTCACAGCCTATATCCACCCAGTCTTCAGGACCTCACATATGAAGAGCCTAGCGAATAGGATGGAAAGCTTTTAATTAACAGCCTAGCCAAAAAAAAGTCATTCCACTCTGCAGTTTTGTTTCCATTAATTCACTCAGATTCAGCAGGAATTCCACTAAGGAATTGGGATGAACAGCTGTAGAGGGAGGGAAGTACATAAATAAATCATGAGTGTCATTAAAATTTGTAAACTAATAACTTCTGGGAAGTCTTGGCAATTATTATCAGGGTTTTCTTGGCAAACAAAAAAATTAATAAATTCAAAGGTCTCCACTTTCTATTAAAAAAAACAGCATCCCCCAGAAAGGTCAGTGACAGAACAATTAGAGGAGAAAATAAATGGTCCAGACAACAGCTTGCAAAGCAGATGAAAAGTCACAGGATTCCCCAGTGGCAGGGGGATAAGACAACTCAATACAAGGAGAGCAACAGGACAAGGCAAGGCTGGGGCTGGGATTGGTTTGGGGCAATTGGAACGTCAGTTCAATTCTTTCAGCTTTTACTTAGTGTAGCCCAAGTGCTGACATTGTAGATCCAGAAACAGAAAGGGCACTGGTCCCTGTTCTGGGCTTCCAGGCTGGGAACACAATGTAAGGATGAGACATTAGTGGGAAGCAGAGGAGAGGCACCCGGCCCAGGGAGGAAGGAGAGGGAAGGTATCCAGGAAGGTGTAGGAAGGTGTCCAGGAGGATGTGCCCAGGAAGTGGGCGCATAAACACCCTAACCAGGGGCCTCTTCATCTGAAGTCCCCTTGTTGTGTGGGCCCTGAGACCAAACACATAGGAGGAAGGGCTGAGAATACTTGTTGCTTTTCCAAGAGCATATTGATTCTCACACTGCCGGGCTGGGGGTGGATGAAATGGAGCGAGAAGGGAAGAGGAAACTGAGGGGAAGTAGCAAACCAGAGGACCATCCACTGCAAAGGATTCCTGGTTCCTCTTATGCCCAGAAAACTTCAAATTTGTTTAGCTCTGTGAGGACCCCTAATCCAATAGGAATTCAAGATGAAAGCTCGTGTGGGGACCTCACACCCAATCAGAAGCTGGCCACTCACAGACCTTTGCCAGAGACTAGTGCTTGGGACGGACCGATGGAAGCTGGGGGATTGCATGCTAGCTCATCTACCTCCGTAAAATGGGACCTTAAAAACAAATTTTTGGAGGAGAGGGCAATGTGTTTATCAATCCAAGTGTTAATGTTTAGGACATGGAGAACTGAGTCCAAGAAGCAATTTGCCAGTCTGAAACATAAATCCCTACCATGACTTATATTCAAAACTAAAGACTCAAAACCTCAAGCAGTGGCTTAATCAGTCTGTTCACAGGGACCACTTTCAAAGAAAAGTGGCCCCTTGCTCCCAAATCAAGGACCAGGAATGCCACCAAGCTCAGCAGAGGGGCATGAAGAAGACACCAAAGCATGTGCTACATGCCACTGTCATAGGAATAAGTGAGAATATGACCAGTCTCTGAATGTATGATGCCTGCACACCATGCAACAATGGTCTATTCTCAGTTGACAATGGAGGAGATGTGAAGACTCTCCGAACAGACCCACAAACTTGAGAGAACAACCTTGTGGTTGCCAAGGGGTAGAAAAAGGAGGGAGGAGGGTGATGGAGTGGGATTTCAGGTTAGCAGATGTAAATTATTATACATAGAATAAACAAGTCATATGTATAGCACGGGGAATTATATTCAATATCCTTTGACAAACCATAATGAAAAAGAGTGTGAAAAAGGAGATATATATACACATATACACATAAAACCAAGTCACTTTGTTATACATTAGAAATTAACCCGACATTATAAATCAACTATACTTCAATTAAAAAAAAGAAAGAAAAAAGAAGAGGGCTGTCTATCCAGTTCCAGGGTTTCCATTTAGGGGATGTGTGTGTTCATGGAAGGAGATCAGGAGCCAGGGAACCCTCTTTATTTTTAATTGGAGGCTAATTAAAATATTGCGGTGGTTTTTGCCTTGCATTCACATGAATCAGCCATGGGTGTACATGTGTCCCCCATCCTGACCCTCCCTCCTACCTCCCTCCCCATCCCATTCCTCAGGTTCATCACAGTGCACCAGCCCTGAGCACCCTGTCTCATGCATCGAACCTGGTCTGGAGATTTATTTCACATATGATAATACACACCTTTCAATGCTATTCTCTCAAATCATCCCATCCTTGCCTTCTCCCACAGAGTCCAAAAGACTGTCTATACATCTGTGTCTCTTTTGCTGTCTCACATATAGGGTCATCGTTAACATCTTTCTAAATTCCATATATATGTGTTAATATACTGTATTGGTGTTTTTCTTCCTGACTTACTTCACTCTGCGTAATAGAGGAGCCAGGCAACACTTTTAGACTTCTTATCCAAGAAACTCAGCCAAAGTGTCTTCCTCTCCCTGAACTCACGTCCTTATCTTTGAAATGAAAAGATGCCGGGGCTCAAGGAGAATGTTTGCTATGATCCTTTCTCACCCCAAGTCTCTTCGACTCTAGGGTCAATAGCCATGATTATTTCAGAATTACCAAGAATCACAGTTCAAAGACCTAGGAGTTCTGGTGACGACTTTTCCATTTCTGTGGACAGATTTCCACAGCCCTCGTTTCATTTTAGACGACCAGAGTTTTAATATGGATCAGGTTAGCCCTTGACATTGCCCATATTCCAAGTAGCATAACATTATAAAATAATTTCCTTCCAGAACAGGTGGAATTTTTTACATTTTGTCCTTTGATGAAACAAACATGCATTTCTATGGTGAAAAAAGTTTCCTGCTCCCCACCCCCACCTCACCCAATGAACTGATAATATTTGAAAGAGAGATTACTAGACCTCTACTGGGCACTATGGTATCCAACAGCCATATTTAACTATTAAACAAACTGTGGCTGCATTTTGTATGTAAACTTGAGATATGCCCTTAAGTGTGAGATACACATTCAGTTTCAAAGACTTACTACAAAAATCTAATGCAAAATTGCCCATTAATAATTTTATTGATTGTCTATTGAAATGATAGTTCTATATAACTAGGTTAAAGAAAATTTATTAATAAAATTAATCTCCACTGTTTCTTTTCACATTATTGACTGCTGGGAAATTATGTGGCTCCTATATATTTCTAATCAGACAGTGCTGGATTAGAGAACATCCATCTCAATTACAGAAGGAATATTTTAGCCTAGAAGTTGAAATCCCAGTCCAACCACTCGAGGGCAATTTTCCCACTCTGAGAACTTCTCCCTCTTCCACTTTCCATATCATCCCAATCTTCTACTCATTAAAAATTATCTTATTCTGGAAGATTCCATGAGTCCACTCTTGCCCAGCATCAGGGCCAGCACACGGGGTGGACTAAGCACAGGCTCAGGGTTCAGTAGGATTCCCCCCACTTCTTAGTTTCACAATCTGGGGCATATTGTTTAACCTCTGCAATGCTCAGTGTTCCCATCTGTAAATTGAGCCCAGTGATACCCGACTCTCAACTTTCTCACAAAAGATAGAACAAGACAGCTTAGGTATAGGAACTCATAGAGAGAAGCAGCTCAAGTTGCAGATCATACGATGACAACTAACTCTTTCCGAGCACCTTCCATGCATAGGTGCTGCAGGGCAGGTATTTTTCAAGGCAGTTGACATAGTTCATTTCAATGAAATTTCAAAACAACTTTATGTGGTAGGTGTGGATATAACCTTCCTGGTACAGATAAGAAAACAGAGGCACAGCGAGGTGAAGGAACGTGTTCAAGATGACTCAGTGGCTCAGGGGAGGAATGTGGACTTGTAACCAGGCCATCAGTCCCAGAGCTTCACTTTTAATTACCTTGATGAGGAGGAAGCTGATTAGATCTGAGCCTCCTGATCTGGACTCATTGCTCCTCCTTGGGTCTGGCCTCTATAAAGTCTGATAGAGTCGATCTCTAGTATCACTCCTGACATATGGACAACCTCCAGGCTTGACACACTATGGATTGAAAACACCCTAAAAACAAATCCCTGGGTCTTTTTAAAAAGTCACTCCCCAGCCTCATTAATTCTACAGGCTTGACACTCCATATGTAAAATGTCCTTTGACTAAAGGATGCCAACAGATGGTTGTGCTAAATGACCAATTTGTGCACCCATTCTTGTGCTGGTGGAGAGAAAATATTTTGACCACCCCCAGTATAATGGCACCTAGGAGTTCCAGAAAGAGTGTCACCAAGGACACACACTACCGCCATGCTACAGACTGCTTTTAAACAGCCTTTTGTCTATTTAGAAGTAGATGGCTTCTGAATTATTAATTCAGTGAGACAAATAATTATGTCATACTGCAACCTGGCAGGGCGCATCATCTTGTCATGACAGCTGCTGCTCCAGGCGCCTCTGCTGTACAGAAAATTGAAGAAGAATCACCAAATTCAATTTCAACTTAGTTAAGCATGTTGGACCAAATCACAGAAATGAAAAGGTGTGTGTTTAATTTAGTTTCTTTTCTGTGCTCACTGTATTAGTAAGGAAGATCATAGTGCTCTAGGCTCTAACTGTAAAATACATCACTAACAGCAGAGAAAAGAGGATAGGGGCACGGATCCTTAGGGATAAGGATAACAATAAGAAGTCAGAAGACACACGGTGAGGGCCCAGGAAGTTGGAAAGTCTCCACAAAGTTTAGGATCAGTCCCTTTTCTCAACTGCCCCCTCTGCAGGGGTTCCTAAGCTGGGCTTTATCTGACCTGTGAACCCTCCGGATAACACAAATACATATTCACATAACGCGTATCCATAGGGAATGCCTATAACATCTACCAGCTTGTTTCAAATCCCTGAAGGGTCACACCATATATACTCTGTTATCTACAGTCTATGCTGAGTAACCCCCATTGGTTTGGCCCCTCCTGTGAACCTGATGAGTCCTCCCACCCTCCTCCCTACCTAATCCAGCACCCAGCTGCTCTCCCTACCTCCTTCCTTGTCCCCTTATCTCCTACAGCCTTGCCTTGCCTGGCCTTTGCCCTGTGCGAGGGACATTTTTCCACCTTCCATTTGCCAAACTGTAGCTCACCCATCACTCCAACAGCCATTCAGAGAATCTTTCTTACAAAATAACATCTCCAACTAGGTAGAAACTGCTATTCCAATTCCCCCTGCCCAGTCAGCATGAGGAACAACATCATAAATCACTGTTCTCCCCTCCCTATCCCCTTGCCAACACCCCGGAAGGTCTGTGGTAATTCCTAGACAGCACGGAATACAACCCTTTGCATGCACTTACAGTTTCCATCCCATGGATCCCTGCCTTAGTCGATTCTTACAAACAAAACTACACAAATACACAGGGTTACAATAATCATTAATTATTACAATTAACTGAGCACTCTCCACATGTAACTGTCGTAAATGTTTGCACATTTAATATTTAATTTAGTCCTTACAGTCCATCCATGAATTTATTCATCAAGCAAACATTTATTAAGTACCTCCTGTGTGCCAGATACTATTTGAGGTATTGAGGATACAGCACTGAAGCAAAATGGAAAAAAAAAAAATTTCTATCTTTACAAGCTTAGATGTTAGTGGATGTAGATTGAACATAAATAAATCAATAAGTAAATATTTAACAGCTAGAGGGTGACAGGTTCCAGGGAGGAAAATGCAGCCCAGTAATGAAATGCCAAGTCCTGAGACAAAGGCCTCACTGATGAGGTGAGCAGAGAGGAAGAAGCTCAGACCCAAGAAAAAGCCAAGTGTAAGGGTCCTGAGGAAGATGCTGGCTTGTCCGAAGAACAGCAAGGACAATGTGGCTGGAACAAAAGTGGGATTTGTACTGTCTCCAATTTACATTCAGAGAAACCGAGATTTACGAGAGCGAAGTCGGTTGAATGGCACTGCCCCTATCAAAATATGTCCTAACCCCCAGAACCCACAACGGAATTATCCTTGAAAGAGCATCTCTGCAGATGTAATTAAACTAAGAATCTGAAAATGAGAGCATCCTGGATTATGGGGCTGGCCCCTAAGTCCACTGGCAAGCGTCCTTCTAAGGGAGAGAAGAGGAGAAGACAGAGAAGGCAATAATGGAGCCCAAGGAATGCTGACAGACACCAGAAGCTGAAGGAGGTGAGGAAGGATTCTCTCTAGAGCCTCCAGAGGGAGGGGGCCCCAAAGACACCTTGATTTCAGACTTCTGGCCTTCAGACTGGAAGAGAACACATGTCTGTAGTTTGCAGCCACTCAATCTGTGGTCCTTGATTCCAGCATCCCCAAAAGCTGATCCAGAGAAGTTAGATAAAGTGCCCAAAGCCACAGAGCTCTTTGGGTGGACAAGCTAGATTTTGAATCCTAGCAATGGGACATCAGGGTGCCCTTAGGGCCATTCGGCCATCTGCTGTCCTTGACACACACTAGTGAATATACTGACTCTTATGTCCATGGGGCACACACTCTATCACTTACTGGGCCTCCAGCATTAAGCATCTGGCCTTGGCTCCTTGGCTTTGCCTGGTTCACCCTTAGAACTACCAAACCTTTCCTGAAATATGATATGGGCTGCCAGGTATAGCTGTCTCTCATTATAAGGACAGGATTCTCTGGCTTATTTCATTATTTGCACCAAGCAGACAGCACTGGAGTCAGGCTTAAAGGATCACCACAGCATCACTGTGATAGGGCCTGAGGGGATGGCTTCTGAGCCTCTCGTTCCCCAGGAGTCCTGTGTGAGTGGAAAGAGGCACGCTTTCATCTACGAGAGGCAGCCTGGTTACTTATACCTCTGCCAATTTCCACTGAGCACCAAATTAGGTTTTGGACATTCTGTGCAAATGAAGGCAAGCCCCGCCGATATGAGCAATTAACCCCTAAATATTTAATAGATGCTGTGACTGCTCCCCTTCCAGGAGAGAGGCTCTGGCTGGTCCTCTGCAAACAGGTCAGATAAAGAAGCGGCCAGGTTCACAGATACTCATGCCCCAGAGCCCTCTGCTCCAAGACTCCAGAGACCCTCAGGACAGGCGCTGAGATGAAAGACACCACCAAGTGAATGGCCTTTTGTGACCGTGTTCTCTCCAGTGTTTACAAATGACAGAGTAAACAGGATAGACACACAGCCCTCTTGAAGCCCACGGATGCAATAAGCAGAGCATGAAGTGCCGACTCAGAGAGGCTGATGAAACTCACTGGGGCCCTGTGTGACTGCCCGCAGCATGGCTGGAATAGTGAACTTGCATGTGAGGAGATGTATGCAAGAGTGAGTGTGTGGTGTCTCCTGTCCAGAGAAACTGTCAGGTTCGTGGCTTCCTTAAAGCCCTCTCTGACTTAACCCACTCACATCCTTCTCCCCATCCCAGCTCCTTGTCAGGGCTGATTTATTCAGCAGGTACAGAGACATAGAGCCTAGGGTTCACAAAAATGCTGTCATTTCTTTTAAAGTCAAAACCAAAGAATGAGCATGTTAGGCTGAAAACAAGTTTTAATATACAATATTAATATATTTGTTTTTACTCCAATGTAGTTGTAAAATATATTTTTAATATTATTTTATGAAAGAAGGAGTCCAGGAAGGCTAGGGACCTCAGAAGTCATCACACAGATCCAATTCTCATGTGTGTCTGTGCCCAGAAGCACAGGCTTCTCAAGAGTCACAGCAAAGGACAATGAGAAACAGTCCTTAGGCTGAGACTCACGCCAAGGCTAGCATCCTTCCTATATCAGGCTCCCTTATCCACAGTCTCCTCTTGCATCAGACATGCTCTGATCTCTCTATCTTTCATTCACATTTGTCGAGCCAAAGGAGACACAGCATGAATGCAGAAGCAACCACAATGCCAAGGAGAATGTGTGACGGGCCCCAAGCAAGATCAGCAGAGTGCTAAGGAATTCACAGATAGAGACCATCATTGCCACCGGGGCATTAAAGTGGGCATCCAGGAAGAGGAGCATCTTCTGCTCCTTTCAAAACATGCTCTCCAGCTGCTCAGTTGGTGCTTCTCACGTGAGCCCAACCAGAGAAGCTAGTGAAGGACCTCTAATCCACTTACCTCCAAAGTGAGCTCTCCGTCACGCTCCCCAGGTTGAAGTCATACAGCTTCGTCAGGATAAGTATAACCTGAGAGAGGGATGCGGAGAAGGGCACAGGAGAGGAATGAGAGGGGGAAAAAAAGAGGAAGTCAACTTTAGTTTGTGCAACAATATTCACTGCATCTCAAATCACCCAGAGGAGGACTTAGAATTTATCCGTTGAGTTGAGGGGTATTATAGGATCAAGCATGGGGGAAAAATTATTAATTTAATGCTACCTCATAACTGGTAGCATTTATTTTAATCCTGACAGTGCTTTGCACTTGAAATAAAACGTGGCAACAGGGATTAACTGGATATCTACACTTGTTTCCCCACATCTGTCCTCCTTCAAGGTCAGGCACAGGCTGGCTAGCTCTGTTCACTCAGATGGCCACCCAGAGATCAGAGGATGGGCTCGCCTTTGATCTAGAGATGACTCTGACTTACGGACATGGACCTAAAAGGGTAAGAAAGAACTGGGCCTGATTCTGTCTGTCTACAGAGGGGTTCAAAGAGATTTCATGTTCCCACCCCACCGCTAGCACCTCACAACCATAAAATCTTGAACAACAGGCAAGCCCAGCTGCCAATGCTCTCTGATGTCGTCTGTCTTTCTCTGTGTCCCATCCATGGAGAAAGCAGACATTAGACTCCACCAGACTCCAGGACCACTTTCCTGACTCCAGTTAAAAGAAACCCAGAAGCTGCACATGAAAAACAGCTGGACAGCCCATAATAGGGTCAGCAGTTTTCTGAAATGAACATCCATTGGCCAGACTACTCCCAGTCCCCTTAAACTTTTACAGCTGAGGACTTGGATCTCAGCCATTTCCCTGCTGCCCCCTCATGCACCTGGACAATGGCTAAGGCACAATCCCATATCTACAAGGATGCAAAGTACATGCACCTGAATCTATTTTAATCAAAACACAGGTGCCTAATATACAGCGCCTGCCTTGCCTGCACACGTGATAATCCAGTTACAGATAATTGTGTTTATCTAAATTTAATGCACAACTCATTTCACTTTTCTCAACTCCTTCCCATTTCACAATTTAACTTCCTTCAGTTCATTTGCACAGCAGCCATTAAACTCTTTCCAAGATAATGGATTTCTGCTACCAAGATAGGACTTTTGCATGCTAGGTATCCATTTAAGATTAAAGAAAAATAATCAGCCATTATATTGAACATTTTTATGGCATTTAACCAACTACAAGACACTCATTTTGAGATTTATTCTCATCCAGCACCCCATGGGGTCGGTCAGCACCATTTCCATCTCTTTTATGTAAACTAAGAAAAAATTAGAGGCAAGGATATGACCCCATTATGGGTCAGAGAGAGTCCCTGAAAAACCTGACTTGGAACCTTCAACTTCTCTGCAAGGTTATGACTAGAGGGTTCTTTAGGTCTCTTCCCAGATTTTGTCCTGTGATGAGGAGTCGTAGGTTGGAAAGAAACAGCCAAGCCAAGAAGAACATCAAAGACACAACTATTTTAAGAACAGTAGAATCTACCAAACCACCTGACCTATTGGTACCAAAAATGCAAGTTTATGTGGTCGACGCACAATGGGGCCAAACATACTAAAATACCAGAGTTTGGAGCAGAGAAAGGTTTACTGCTGGGCCGTGCAAGGAGACAGGTGGCTTATGCCCTAAAAACTCTGAACTCGCTAAAAGCTTTCAGCAAAGCCTAGCTTTTCTGGCAAAGGTGAAGAAAGGGTGTGGTTAGTTGTGGCAAACTTTCTGGTGTTAGATCCTTTGTTCTTGAGGTCAGGTCATGGTCAGGTAACGATGTTCCTGTAAATCTCTACCGAATGTTATTCTCTATTCTGACAAGAAACGGCACAGCTTTTGCCCTCTGAGGTCCCAGTCCTGGCTAAGAGGCAGATCTCAGTTAGCGACGCCCTCAGGGCCAGGTCACCAGACCCTGCCCAGCTTTCATTGCTGAGGGAGCCAGGCACCCATAACCCAACTGGTCGTCTAGCTCCTCAGGCAACCCCAACAGCGGGGGCAGGTCCTAGACTGCATCCAATGTGGACAGCTGCTGCCATTAGGTCGCAGAGGTGGAGATGGGGGAGAGGTTCATGGTCACCTCAAGGCCTGGGATGAGGCCAATGGGTGTCCCCAGCGAGGGCTCTGGAGCCCTGTGGGACACAGCTCCCAGGCTGTTCCCTGGGACCCCCCAGCTTCCCTGCTGACCCCCAACCAGGAGCGCTGGCAGGCACTAACGGAGAAGGCTGGATCCAACTCTTACCTCACTCTCCACCTGACAACCACCATTCCACTGACAGTTGGCTGAATGACCCACTAACAGTCACTCACTGACAACTGGCCACTTGTGGGTGGGGCCCACTGTGGTGCTAACCAATGGCTGAGTAGAACCACCAAGAGTCGCTCATTGACAGTTGCTTGCTTGGGGGAGGGGCAAACTGCAGTGCTGACCAATGGCTAAGCAGGACCTCTAATTGCCACTCTAAGCTCCCACAGGTCTTCTGGTAATTAGATAACTAACCGTTGCCTGGTAATGGGTCTTGAGGTAATGGCAACCAGAAGCAGCCTGGTGCTAAGGGCTGCACACACCCCCACTCTATTACACTATTAGCACAGCACAAAAGCAAGGAGCATGTATCCTATGCAAAGTATTGCACTCCATGCCTTTCCCGTTTGCTTCCTCATTTGTTAAATTCAGGAGCTAATGGAGACAGGACTTGTCCAAACCTTCTCCAACCAAATGCCTAGCAATGTGCCAATAATTCCTATTTGTTAAATCAATTCAAATGCATACACACCAGATTTCTCTTCATTTTACTGCTTTCATTGACTAAATCATTCTTTCACAGTCACTAGGTAAAAACATGAGTGGCTACGTGTAGACCATCCCAAATTCTGGAGAAACTCAAAACTATGTTCTTCTAGAAACGGGTCAGAACCCCCTTTAGTGTCTGCCGGAGCAAGTCAGACTACTTTAGTGTCTTCCGATATCAAGCTTTCTGGGGCACCAAGCAATTTCCTGGAGAAGGCAATGGCACCCACTCCAGTACTCTTGCCTGGAAAATCCCATGGATGGAGGAGCCTGGAAGGCTGCAGTCCATGGGGTCGCTGAGGGTCGGACACGACTGAGCGACTTCATTTTCACTTTTCACTTTCATGCATTGGAGAAGGAAATGGCAACCCATTCCAGTGTTCTTGCCTGGAGAGTCCCAGGGATGGGGAAGCCTGGTGGGCTGCCGTCTATGGGGTCGCACAGAGTTGGACACGACTGAAGTGACTTAGCATAAGCAATTTCCAAAAAGTGCAAAGCCCATAAGGGGAGAAAAAAGAGATGTTGAGGGTTAGAGTCCTACTACTTAATACAAGGTCTAACAAACAACTGGATCTGAGAACCCTTCTAAGAACCCAGAGCTGTTCTCATTCTATCAGCATTTTTACCCAGTGCTTAGACCACAGTGTCAGACTTTATTTTGGGGGACTCCAAAATCACTGCAGATGGTGACTGCAGCCATGAAATTAAAAGACGCTTACTCCTTGGAATGAAAGTTATGACCAACCTAGATAGCATATTCAAAAGCAGAGAGACATTACTT
>NW_011495018.1:25728684-25741964 GCF_000754665.1 Bison bison bison
CAGACTTTGGCCACCTCATGCGAAGAGTTGACTCATTGGAAAAGACTGATGCTGGGAGGGATTGGGGGCAAGAGGAGAAGGGGACGACAGAGGATGAGATGGCTGGATGGCATCACTGACTCGATGAATGTAAGTCTGAGTGAACTCCAGGAGTTGGTGATGGACAGGGAGGTGTGGCATGCTGCAATTCATGGGGTCGCAAAGAGTTGGACACAACTGAGTAACTGAACTGAATTGAACTAGACCACTCTCCTTCCCTCCCTCCATCTTCTCAGTCTTTATTATGTTTCTTACATATCTAATTTCTTTTTGGTGTCTGCTTCTTGGAGGATCCAAATAAATACATCCTTCCACAACTCCATGAATTTTACTTCTGCCTTCATAATAGATAGTTTCAATTTTGCTCTTAATACACATTCGTTTTTGGTTAGAAGCCTTTACTGGATCCTCTGCCTAAGGATGAAATCCAGATTCCTTACCTGGTATGTAAGGCACCCCATAGTCTGACCCACATACTGTCTCCAGGCACTTTTCCATGGATATCAAGAAACTGCCCTCTGCTTTAACAATCCAAGTTCCCAAGGTGCTGCAGATAAGGAATCCATTCTCACATCTCTGCTTTCGTTCTTTCCAGCTGTCTTGTGGTGTCATTGCCTGTGAACAGTCCTTTCATTACTGCCTGAATGTGTCTACCTTTGTTCAAGAAACAGCTCAGGATCCATCTCCCTCAAGTAGCCTGAAGTTCTATTACATTCAAAATTGCATTACATAATTTGCCACAAAGTTAAACACTATCTAGATAGCTTCTGGATGTCACAGGATCTGCCTTCTCAGCTCGATTCTGAACACCGTGAGGCAGGCTTCACGTTTTCTACTCCTGTCTCCAAAGAGACAGGCTCAGTACATCAAAGGTTCCCAAAGATCATTATTTTTGAGTCAGTGGAAGATAATGGTGTCTTAACTGTAAAGCATAGTCTTCAGAAGGGGATGGTGTCAATCCAGTCTATTATCCCTGTTTTACAGATGAGGAAACAGACAAAGAGAGACAAAATGACTCAAGTTAAAGTTCCAACAATGTGTGGCCTTGGTCAAGGGCCCAGGGCACTGTTCCTCCCACGTTATGAGAAAAGTTGGAGCCTAACTGTCACTGGGGAGCCTGCTAAATGAAGATTCCCTGCAAGTGTGACTTGGTGAGTCTTGGGAAGGACCCAGAAATCTTCCTGTGGCTATTAGAGGACCAAGCTTTGAGAAAGACTCCATCACACCATGATTCCTCTCTCAAGTTTGGGCTGCAGTGACACTGCCTTCCAGTGTGGTGGATTCCTGATCTAGAAAAGCATTCCTGCCTTTAAACTGAGCTGAATTTTACAAAGAAAACAGGTCATAGGAGATGCATGAGGAGGATGCTTCCCAACAAAATCACCCAGGCATTCCTTCAGAGGAAAGGTCCAAACAGAGAATTAGGACCAGAAGCTTCCTTTCCCCTGGAGCCGGCATAGAAGGACAAGAATAAAGTTACCAAGAGATGATAATGTAGCCTTTGGCCCAAGATATCCTGTGCCTAGCAAAGAAAACCAAGACTGAAAGAAAGCCCGCCAAACCCTTGCTTCTCTCACCAATCAAAGCCTTCCAAAGGCTCTGAGAAGGGAATTACCAGGAAAGAAAACTGAAAGCAGATGCAGAAAACCCACTAACAAGCCCCAGGCTACCTGGGAGAGGACTCAGATCAGAAAGAAGTGAGTGTGACCAAAGAATCACCAGTGGATAGATGAAGAAGGATGGAGGAGCTAGCCTGGGGTCCACAGCAAAGCTTGACATGACTCCTCTCCAGCAGATGTCCCCAGATAAGAGGTGCCAGTCCAATTCAAAGAAGAAAAAGCAGGGACCAAAGATTAACTGAACCATTACTATGTGCTAAATATTACACTGGGTGCTTCTCAATTCTCACAACAAACTGTCGAGACTGAGAAGATATAATATAGTTAGCACTCCATTTTACAGATGAGGAAAGTGAGTCCTAAGAGTTAAGCAGTCTGCTCCTCAATGTGCACAGCTAGCAAGAGACCAAGTCAGCATTCCCACCCAGGACTATGAGACTCTGCCATCCATGCTTGTTCTGCTCTAATACAATGCATCCTCCATTTAGTAAATGTTTATGTGAGCTTTTTGTGTGCAAGGCAATGAGCAGGCAAAGTGAACGGAGAAAAACACATTCCTGCCCTCAAAGAGTTTATCACTCAATCATGAATTCCACAAATATTTACTGAGCTCCTCTCATGTGAATTAGACACCTGCTGAACTCAGGGAATCAGAGAAAGATCCAGAGCTCAAGGCCCACAGATGAAAGTAACTTTTGTTTTCTTTGCTTTTGGAGAAAGAAATAGGAAACAGAGATGTGTAATGAAATGACAAGACAAATTGTTGAGAGACCCAGGTTTGTCAAATATGCTTTGTCAAGGGAGGGGCCATATGTATACCTATGGCTGATTCATGTTGAGGTTTGACAGAAAACAGCAACATTCTATAAAGCAATTATCCTTCAATAAAAAAATAAATTTAAAAAAAATGTCCTTTGTGACCAACAGGCTACAATGCTAGGGGCATTTTAGACAGAGGAGAAATTCAAATAAATTGGAATTATTCATGAGTAAATAGCACCTCTCTCTTAATATAAGCCACACACATACAGACACACACAGAGTAGTAAAGCCACCTAAATAAAAGCTCCTGTGTACATAGGAGCTTTAAGGCTCATATAACCTTAAGGCACATATAACCTTAAATTAGCATCAGACACAATCTCCGGAAGAACATTTGCTCATACATCTCTTATAGTTTTTATCAATTTGGATTAATGTGACATCTCCATATGTCTCATCTGTTAGATTGTGACCTCTTTGAGGTCACAAGTCAGGTCTCATTCAGTTTTGCATCCCCAGTGCCTAGCATACCACCTGACACATGGCAGGTGCTATCCAAGGTCCGGCAAATGAATTATAAATGAATGACAATAAAAGGAGGGATGAGAAGATAAATGTATCTGAGAGGTACAGATAATGTGCTATAAGAGTTGAAAGGAGGAAGCAATTAAATCAGAAAATGTGGTCAGCAAAGTCTTCATGAGGGAAAGATTATATGATTTAATCTAATCTTAGATTAAAGATTATATGAACTCGAAGTATCAAGAATTTGGATATAGAGAAATGAAGCTCACTCCCTTGCTTGTCTGGCCTCTCTATTTCCCCGTCCCTCTCTTTCTTTCCTTCATGTTTTAATTGGACAGCAGTAGATAGAAGAAAGCAGGGTGGTAAGGTGCCATTTTAACCCTGCTTAGCGGAAAAGACAGCATGAAGGTAGAGCTGAATGGGCCATTAGAGACAAGAGCAGTCATGTGTTGAGTGCAATGTTAGGGGGGCACCAGCCACTTGAAGACACAGTCAAGCTGCACAAAGGTGGGAAAGATGGGACAAAGGATGATAGAATCATGCATGAGGGACAGAGGAAGTCCAACCTACCACCAACTATGGGTTGATAAAGTTTGATAAAAATGAAGAGGGTGTTTACATAGAGGGACTATACTATAACAAGACTTACTATGTATAAACACATAACATATATAATATTAATATATAATGTATATTAGATGACTAAAGTATAACAAGAGACTTACTGTGTATGTGTGTATATGTATACACATATTATATATACACATATATATATACATACATATATGTTGCTGTTGTTTAGTCACTAAGTCATGTCCAACTCTTTGTGACCCTGTGAACCGCAGCCTGCCAGGCTCCTCTGCCCATGGGATTCTCCAGGCAAAAATACTGAGACTCATATAATTAGTTGACCATAAGGAACATGGCTTGCCTCTGACAAAATCAGTTGGTGCTGCCCTTGCTGACCATCCACCCCGCATCTTCTTGTCTCTAGGAATCTAATGACTTCTACTGCCCCCAGATGCTCAGACCAGCCCTCAGCCAACTACTTGGTCTTTGGATACACATAGTGCCAGTAACTAATGTCTTTATTTGTCACATCCCCTCTCCCCATTCTTCTATTCCTAACTATGCCAAACACAACATAAGATTCTTGGTGATAAAGTGATCAGAAGAGAAATGGCTCTTCCTTTCGTAAGATCACATATTTCATGAAGCCAGGACCCACTGGGTCCAGCCGTCTGCCTCCTGGATGGGGCTCTCCTGGCAGCGTGGAAAGAGCACTTACAACTAGAGGGCTGCACTCAACACCCAGTCTCACCATATGCTACTGGGCGAGCCTGAGCAACTTATTTACGTTTTCAGAATCTGTTCCAATTTCCTAAAATGGGGATAATGATTCTCCTTCCCCTGCCAACCTCACAGGGTTTTTGAATCAAATCAAATAAGGAAAGTTGACCTGCTTTAGAAGCTGTACTATGCAAATATGAGTTATTAGTATGATAATTATTCTTCAGGAGGCAAGGCTTCCAAGTTATCCTTATTTGATGGGGGAGAAGGAGGATTCAGACACTAGAGTTGCTAAGCTCCCTCTGAAAAATACCCACACATTCTAGACCCCAGTTGTGATACAGGAGGCTACAAATCAGAAGTGGTGTGTTCTCTGGGCTCCTCTACTCAGCTTCAGCTTCAGCTTCAGAAGGAAGGCAGGAAGCCCCGGGGGAGTCCTGTCCTCTGAAAGGATAATGCATAATCTGCAAATTCATAAATCACTGGGACGCTCTCGCCCGTGAGCACATTCAGTGAAGTGAGGACCTTTAATGCCTGTAAAATTTTACTCTGAAGGAAAATTACTTTAGTTCATTAAACCTTCCTGAAACCTTGGTGTCTTTAAATCCATCAGGTTCTATACATGCCCCCTGAAGTTCCCCTCATGTCTCACCACCACATTCCTGCCCCTACCTGATAGTTCTTTGTTTCCAGCCAATTAAAATAGGGACCATGGCCTTTAGTGAAAGTGATCGACAGTGGTAATGTAGTAAGGATGCTAAAACATACTCCTCAGGGACTGTACACAAGAGTATATTTTTCAGTTTCAGCAGTGTCTAAATCCTGGAGTCCTCATCCCAATTCATGGGGCACTCCCCGCAGGGAACAGAAATTGAGTATTTGTAGTCTACAGCTGATGCTGGGAAAGATTGAGGGCAGGAGGCAAAGAGGGTGACAGAGGATGAGATGGTTGGATGGCATCATCGACTCAATGTACATGTGTTTAAACAGTGCAGGTTTGATGCACGATACTGGATGCTTGGGGCTGGTGCACTGGGATGACTCAGATGGATGGTATGGGGAGGGAGGAGGGAGGAGGGTTCAGGATGGGGAACACGTGTATACCTGTGGCGGATTCATGTTGATATATGGCAAAACCAATACAATATTGTAAAGTTAAAAAATTTTTTTAAAAAGGAAAAAAATGAAAAAAAAAGAAAAGAAAGAAAACAAAATGAAAAAAAAAAAGAAAGAACCTCAGCATGACCCCTGATCCCACCCTCATCCCACATACAGCAAACAAACACAAAATCTTCTGAAATGTATGATAGTCCACTGACTCATCCAATTTCTGATTCTCATAATTTTTTCATTCACCCACTAAGCAAATATGCATGGAATGTTTCCCACTGGCCAAGGGCTATGGGTTCAGCAGTGAGGAAAACAAACCAGCTTCTCTGCCCTCAGAGAGCTTACATTCTGGCAAGGAAGATAAACAAACAGGTAGGTAAGTAACACAGTAGTCAGATGATGGTGAGTGTTAAGGGATGGGGGTGGGGAGGGGCAGGCGGATAAACAAAAGGAGAAGAGCAAGTCCTAACATGCAGGGTAGTTCAGGGCTATGCAGCTGCCGCAGAATAAAAGAAGCCCAGGAAAACCATGAAAAACTGACACTCGAGCAAAATCCTGAATGAGATGAGGGATGAAGCCATGTAAGAGACAACAAATGCAAAGATGCTGAGGCCTTTCATATTCAATCAACATCAAGAGGACCGATGAGGATGGAGCTGAGAGGCAAGGGAGAGCAGAAGGAGATGAAGTCCGGGAGATCTGGGGAGGCTTAGATCTTGCTGGGGCTTGTGAAGGACTGTGAAGATCCTGGCTCTTACTGAGTGAGACGAGGAGCTACTGGAGGATTATGTCAGAGGACTTCAGTGTTCACAGGGTGGCTCCGGTTGTGGTGTTAAGAAAGGCACGGTGGGGGAAAATGCGAATTTGGATTGTGTTGTAACCATCCAGGTGAAAATGGCCCAAGCAAGCATGGACAGGAAAAGAAACATGGTGTGAACATACTTTGAAGGTAAAGCCAGGAAGATTTGGTGAAAATTTGGATATGGGGTGTGAATAAAAGAGAAGAGTCCAAAATGACCTTCAGATTTGGGACTAAGTAACTGGAAGCATAGAGGTGCCATTTTATGAGATGAAGACTACAGCAGAAGGAGGTTGGGAGGAAAGTTGAGATGTTTAGTTTTGGACATTAAGTTTGAGATGCCTAAGAGAATTCAAGTGGATGAGTCAAATAGCTGGATTAATGAGTCTGGAGTTCAGGGCAGAGAGTCCAGGCTAAAAATATCAATATGGGAGTTGTCAGTGATTCAGTTCAGTTCAGTTCAGTTGCTCAGTTGTGTCCAAACTCTTTGCGACCCCATGGACTGCAGCACGTCAGGCCTCCCTGTCCATCACCAACTCCCGGAGTTTACTCAAACTCATGTCCATCGAGTCAGTGATGCCATCCAACCATCTCATCCTCTGTTTTCCCCTTCTCCTCCCACCTTCAATCTTTCCCAGCATCAGGGTCTTTTCCAATGAGTCAGTTCTTCGCATTAGGTGGCCAAAGTATTGGAGTTTCAGCTTCAGCATCAGTCCCTCCAATGAATATTCAGTACTGATCTCCTTTAGGATGGACTGGTTGGATCTCCTTGCAGTCCAAGGGCCTCTCAAGAGTCTTCTCCAACACCACAGTTCAAAAGCATCAATTCTTTGGCCCTCAGCTTTCTTTATAGTCCAACTCTCACATCCATATATGACTACTGGAAAAAACATAGCTTTGACTAGATGGACCTTTGCTGGCAAAGTAATGTCTCTGCTTTATAATATGTTGTCTAAGTTGGTCATAACTAGGTTGTCAGTGATTAGATGGTATTTAAATACATGAGACTAGGTTAGATTGCCAGGACACGGAGTTTGAATAGAGAGATGAAGATTGAAAGTTGGGGCATTTCAGCATTTAGAGATTAGGGAAATGAAGAAGGGAAACCAGTATGTGCTTTAAACCTTTCGAAATTGGCACAGTGAGTATCTGTGTCCTGTATGAATATTCACCAAATGGAACTTACTACAGAAGAATCTCTCAATAAGTAGATGGAACAAGATGGCCTTCTGTTGAAGCCAGTAAGCCTTTCTCTCCAAAATGCCCCCATCTGCTCCATGGCCTCTTTTGTACAGTGGCTACTGTGGCAGAGATAGAACCTTTGCCTACATTTGCCATGTACTGGTGGCTCAAACAGTAAAGAATCTGCCTGCAATCTGGGAGGCCTGGGTTCCATATCAGGGTTGGGAAGATCCCCTGGAGAGGGGAACAGCTACCCACTCCAGTATTCTTGCCTGGAGAATTCCATGGACAGAGAAGTCTGGCAGGCTATAGTACATGGGGTCACAAAGAGTCGGACACAACTGAGCAACTTTCACTTCACTTTCCCCTCGCCAAAGCTGACACAGGCATCACTACTGCTGAGTCCCCAACCTGACAACCTCAGAAACCAACACTCAATATGGCACCTGGTGGCAAGTTGACTGCACCATCTCACTCCTATCACATAGAGGAAGCAATTTCTTCTCCTTGAACTTGCTTTTCTTTGCCTGCAGTGAATATACTAGAATCAAAATTTTTAAATTTCTGAGCACCTTACTCACTCTCATGGATTCCCACACAATTGCATCTAACAAAGGAACGCATTTCCCAGCAAATGAAGTGTGGTCATGGACATGTTGATGGAATCTGCTGGTCTTCCTGCAAATTTCATCAGCCAGAAGCAGCTGACCTGATACACTGATTGAATGGACTTTCAAAGATTTAACAGCAAGTACTAGCTGGAAACCAGCACTGTGTGAGGTTGTGGTGCTATCTTCTAAGATGTGAATGTAAATAGAAAATAAACCAAAATTTGGATACAAAGGTTTGAGAACCAAGGGACAAAAGTGGGAGTGTTCCTCTCATTGTTCCTCGACATAAACCATCACAGCATGTTTTATTCATGTCCCCACAACTTTTGGCTCTGTCAATAAATTAACAGAGAACACCTGTCCCATTGAACTGGAAGCTGAACTGAATACTCAGCAACTTTGAGCTTCACGTGCTACCAGTGAACCAACAGGAAAAGAGGAGGCTACTTATAAACGGGATGAAGATGTACACTTACAGTAGCTAAAGGCGTGAACTGTGCTGCTGTTTCCTCTCGGCTCAGCCCACTTTCCTGCCTAATTATAGAACATAACCAGGACCCTGAGAACTGTATTTCTAAGACCCTCCTGTCATGTGGCTTCTGATTCTGCCATGGGGCTAGGGGTACTTGCGCGGACATGCAGACAAAGGAGAAGCTACTCCCTGCACACTTCTGTAGGCAACAGGACACCAGCAGCAACACTGGGTCCCAGTGACATGTGAGGCAGGTTCCTGGGCCCTCCTTGTGCAGCTCAGCATACCCACAGGAATCTCAGTGGGAGAGACCCTTGGCCTTCTGTACTGCTCTTCTTCCTCCCGGGCAGGGGGGTTAATAGTTTCTGCAGAGTTGAGCAACTACATTTTCTCCTTCTTGCTCCTCCAGTCTTGCTGGTACACTTGCAATCAATTCCTGTATTTGATGACTTCTCTCTAGAAATACCTAGAGTCAGGGACCCTCACTGACACAGAATGGGCTGCGAGCTTAGAGGAAACTCAGGGGAGTGTGTGTTCTGGAAGCCATGCAAAGAATGGGTTTCAAGAAGGAAGGAGTGATTGGCCATGTGAAATGCTGCTGACACCTCATGTGCAAGGAAGATGAACCACTGGATTAGCTACTAGTTGACTTCAGGGGCCTTCAAAATAACTAGTTGACTTAAGTTCTCCCCCTTCTTACATCCTTACACCAGAATGACCTTTCTAAAGTAGAGGCTGAATTCCATTGCCTATACATTGTCAAACGATCTATAGTGGCTCCAGGCCGCCTTTCAGATCAAATTCCCCAGCACAGCATAAAAGGTCTTTCTCAACTTGGCCCCAGTTGACATTGTAACCCCCCTCTAGAGCCACTTTCCCAAAACAACATCTAACTTCTAGCCACATCAGAATACCCATGTTTCTCCCTGTTCCATGCTCCCACACATTCACACAAGCTCTTTTCCGTCTTCTGAAAGCTCTTCTCTCACTCTTCACCTGAGGATCTTTTTCTTCAAGGCCTAGCTCAAATACCATCAACACTCTGACGTCTTACCTGTCCTGGAAGACAGAACAGATCTCCGCCCTCATCCATGCTCCTTTGCCTTGTTGCACATACTTTCAACTATGCTACTCACAGTGGGTTATAATTGTCTATTTGCATAGGTATCTCCACCATAAGGGTATGTGCTCCTTGAGGACAGACATCGTTTTTCTCATCATTGTACTACAAGAGTATTACCACACTCTTCATTAGCATGCTGCCTATTAGCCAATAGAGATATGATGCATTCAGTGAATTCAAGTGTTGCCATAGGCATTCAAAGGAGGAGAAAATGAGTCTGGACTGGGGTGATCAAGATGTCCTCATAACGGATGAGAGGCATAAGTAAGGCCATAATAGATGAGTGGAAGTGGACATTCCCAGATGTCTTCTTTCTAGAGTATCTCATGTAGTTTTTCAAAGGTATCTTTTTCCTGGATAAATTAGTCTGCCAAGTCTCCCCAAAAGGAAGAATTCAAAGCGACTGTGAAAGAACTTCAAGAAGGTCCAGAGGATAAAACAAAAGGAACACAAAGCCAAGGAGGGAAGATTGTGAACGCAACCTTCCTATATGGCTGCATGAAGTTGTTTGTTTGTTTTTTTTAGACTTTTTTGATGTGGACCATTAAAAAATCTTTATTGAATTTGTTACAATATTTCTTCTGTTTTATGGTTTTGTTTTTTTGGTCATGAGTCATATGGGATCTTAACCCCCAAACCAGGAATTGAAGACTCACCCCCTGCATGGGAAGACAAAGTCTTAACCAGTGGACCACCAGGGATATCCCTGTGACTAAATTAAGTTTTAGTGCGATTTTACTCTTTAGGGATTTCTAAAGATGACAAAGATACATACCTATACCTGACTGGATGTAAATGAAAGAAAACAGTATGTCTACAGCCAGAAACATGACTGAGTAATTTAGACAAGAGAAGAACAAACACAGAAAAGGTAGCAGTGGCAATGCTAGTATATCCTGAGCACCTACAAAATGCCAAGCGCTGTGCTTGTGTTCTGTGTGCATTACACAGGTAATGAGCATAACCACAGTGAAGAGCAGATATCACCATCCACATAGTCCAGATGAAGAAACTGTCCAGGCCATGCTGCTGGGGAGAGGTAGGAGTCAGCACCCAAACACAGGTTTGTCTATTCCTATATGATCCAAGAAAGGGATACAAGATAGAGAAATTAATAGACATTAGGAGAAGGCAATGGCACCCCACTCCAGTACTCTCACCTGGGAAATCCCATGGACAGAGGAACCTGGTAGGTTACAGTCCATGGGGTCGAGAAGAGTCGGACACGACTGAGTGACTTCACTTTCACTTTTCACTTTCATGCATTGGAGAAGGCAATGGCAACCCACTCCAGTGTTCTTGCTTGGAGAATCCCAGGGGAGCCTGGTGAGCTGCTGTCTATGGGGTCGCACAGAGTCGGACACGACTGACGCGACTTAGCATTAGTCATCCCTAATTAAAATGGGACCATTGTTAAGAAAGCACTTTGCAGCATGTGGCAGCTGAACAAGGCAAGTGGCAGATCAAGGAAGCAGAATGCAGCATTGTTGAAACTAGGAGCTTGTGAAAAATGGCTGTTGAGTAGTGGGAGGTTGTCCTGGTTTTGTGTAACGAGCCATTAAAAATGAATTAAAAATCCATTCACTTTCATTTCCTAAGAGACACTGAAAAGGAAGGAAACAGCCATCTCTTAGAAATGATTTAGGTAGCATGCAGCCCAGTAAGGGGGTGGGGCAAAATGACCCCAGAATTCTCTGCCAATGTCCGTATTTCATGATGAGAGATCACCAGAACTAGAGTTCATTAGCTCAAAGTGTACCATTAACTAGGACTCTGAGCTCACACCTTCCTACATGTCCATCACTCCTTCCATCCAACCACCACCAGCACCACTCTCATGAGGAAGCCAAGGGCAGCAACAGGTGTAAACAGACGAAAGATGAAACCATGGCTCCAAAGCCATTGGCATGAATACAGAGGAAAATATAAGCAATCTGTTACCTTGGTAATAGACCAAAAGCTCTGACCCAGACAGTCTTAGTGTAGAGTTCAGGCTCTGCCATTTACTCTCTGTGTGACCTAAGGCAAGTAGCTTGCCCCATGGAGTCTCAGTGTCCTTATCTGGACAATGAAGCCAGTATCATTCCCTTCACTGGATTGATGTGAGGATTAGAATTATGTTCCAGGCACATGGTCAGGCCTCAGTACACATTAGGTTCATCTCTGAGCAAACCAGGTCATTTGCCCACCCGAGTAGGAAAATGGCATGCCCCAAAATGGAACATGTCACTTCTTTAGTGATGACAACTTGAAGCTCAGAAAATAAAGAGCAATTTCACCAGGCCTCTCACTGATGTAGAGATGAAAGCCTGGAGCACTCCCTGGGTGCTGGTGCTTACTTTGAGTGGACATGCATTGAAAGCCTCAGCAATGGGAAGATCACAGGCCCATCAAGTCCATTTTGCCTAGTGTGTGATCCTACCCACTTGTCACTTTCCATTTCAGAGTCTGTCTCTGCTTTTCCTGCCTACAGGAATGCACACTCCCCTTCCTCCCACCATTCCTGTCAAGGGGCATCATTCCCTCTTAGAGCTCAGGAACTGAAAGAGCTTTCAGCCAAACCATTGTAGCTGCTGAACCAAGGGGATTTTCAAGGGATAAGAAAGTCCCCAGATTGGAAGTAGCTAACAGCCCAAGAGACCCAGAGTAGGGACTTGACTAGACTGTAAAATGCCTCAGGGCAACACAATGGTCTGTCCTATTTTTCACAATATCTTCAGCACTGGGACAGTACCTGACACGTCCCAGATTCCCCATATAGAAGGGTGGAATGAATGACCTACCATCTAATCCCATATCTGATATTTCTCACAACCTATCTCCTACTCAATCTGACACATCACTACATAGTCTCTCATGGTCAATGTGTGCATGTGCAGTTGCTCAGTTGTGTCCAACACTTTGTGATCCCAGGAACTGTAGCCCTCCAGACTCCTCTGTCCATGGGATTATCCAGGCAAGAATACTGGAGTGGGTTGCCATTTTCCTCCTTCAGGGGATCTTCCCAACCCAGAGATCAAACTTGCACCTCCTGTGGCTTCTGCATTGGCAGGCAGATTCTTTACCACTTGGGAAGCCCTCTTATGGTCAGTGTACCATACTAAATGCTGTGGAGGATGTAGGGATGAAGGACACAATGTTCCTGACACTTTTAGTGCAACCGGAGATACACATTTATACAACCACCTTCAGTGAAAGTTGCAACCACTCTGACTTGCACCTGGTTTTAAGTCATTTCACCTTTTGTCTCATGGGAGTCTCACACTAAACCTGCAAGGTTGATATGTGATAGAAATGAGTGATTTCCTAACAGGGATGATGTAGAGGATTATCCTGTGTGAAAATTTTTACAAGAATACTATTTGGACTGGCTTAATTTAGTAGGTGAAGAAGGCAATGAGCTTTTCAGGCTAAGGATAAGCATGGGAAGATTCAATTGGGCTGAAATTTCCTGTCATGTTCCAGGCTTGGGGTGGGAATTTGCAGGGCAGGGGGTCTGCTGAGGTTAGGGCCTCAGGTGTGTGGAGAAGAAGATGGAGACCCAGGTTGGAGTCAGACAACAATTCTTTTAACTACTAGGTATGTAAGTTTCCAATTGGATGTAACACATTATTACAAACAAAGTAGCTTCAGTTCAGTTCAGTTCAGTCGCTCAGTTGTGTCCGACTCTTTGCGACCCCGTGAATCGCAGCACGCCAGGCCTCCCTGTCCATCACCAACTCCCGGAGTTCACTCAGACTCATGTCCA
>NW_011495018.1:25742064-25744107 GCF_000754665.1 Bison bison bison
AGACTCATGTCCATCGAGTCAGTGATGCTATCCAGCCATCTCATCCTCTGTCGTCCCCTTCTCCTCCTGCCCCCAATCCCTCCCAGCATCAGAGTCTTTTCCAATGAGTCAACTCTTCGCATGAGGCGGCCAAAGTACTGAAGTTTCAGCTTTAGCATCATTCCTTCCAAAGAAATCCCAGGGCTGATCTCCTTCAGAATGGACTGGTTGGATCTCCTTGCAGTCCAAGGGACTCTAAAGAGTCACAACATAAATGTATTATCTTACAGCTTGGGAAATCAGAAGTCCAAAATGGGTTTCAATGACTAAAACCAAGGTGTTGGCAGGGCTGTATTCCTATATCCCTTCTGGAGGTTCTAAGGGAGAATCTGTTTTCTTGCCTTTTCCAGGTTCTGGAGGTTATATGTGTTCCTTGGCTCCTGGTCCCCATCCATCTTCAAAGGCAGCAATGACTGGTTGAGTCTCACATTGCATCACTCTCACTCTGACTCTTCTTCCTCCTTCTCCCCATTGAAGGATCCTTCTGATTACATTAGACCCAACCAGATAACCCAGGATACTCACTTCATCTTTTACTCAACTGATTACAGCCGTATTTCCATCTACTGTCCTAACTCCCCTTTGCTATGTAATCCAAGGTCCCAGGGATTAAGATATGGATATCTTTTGGGAGGACACTATTCTGCCTAGTACATCAGGTTAAAGAGTTCCAACTCTTCTCAGGAAGTAACACACAAATGTCTACTGTGCTTGAGCAGGTGAAAAAATCAGTTGGCACCTGCATTTTGGAAATCAAACAGTCAGGAATATGAAGGGTAAATCAGTGAAGATGAAAAACAGAAAGTCAGGTGAGAAGGATATCACAATATAAGAGATAAGAGAATTGAACTAAGACAATGGTGATAGAAAAGGAAAGAGGGAAAGTAGTGGGTGGGAGCCCTAGGAAAATTGTTGCTAAAAATTGTAAACAGAGCAAAATAAAAAAGCATCGAGTCATAGATACCTCTGATGTTTTCAAGAAGTTAATGTGCTTCATTTTAATTCAAAGGCTTGGGCTTGAAATCCAGCTCCAGCACTTTCAGGAGGACCATCTAATATGTTCCCACGGCCTAACCCTCTCATGCCCCTGCTTGGTTGAATGGGTTTTCAGCTTAGTTCCCTGCACCTATGCATTCTCTCTTTGTTGGAAACAAGTTTATGACCAATTTGTTCCTTCTGCCTCACCTTTTTCTTGCTCATCTGCCTAGGGGACTGAAGGGCATGTTTGTTCATTACTATCTGCTCAATGCCCGAGCTTCTGAGAATCTTCTTCCCTCAATTAACATTTCCTGGCCTCACTCACACGGCTGGTTACCTCTTGAGCTTCTTTGGCAGACTGCTTGCCTGGATCTTACCCATGGGTTGTCAAGAGAATGGACCACAGCAGTCAAATACCAAGACCTAACACTATAGCATTTGTGAGGTGGGAAATGAGGAGGGGCTGTTGATTTTAATCCGTTCAAGCTCCTGGACAAGCACTTGATCAAAACCCCAGCATTCTAAATCATATAGTAAAAGGACCACCCATTCAGGAAAGAGAATGCTCATAAATCCCAGACATTAGAGGTAAAAAATATTTAGGGTATAATCAGGGCCATGCCAGACCCAGAGAAGAATTGTTCTCCTCCAGTCTCCTGTAGTGGCCAACATTCTTCTAGCAGCCAAACCAATATTCCCACTAGAAAGTTATCTGGATTGCCTAAAATAACACCAGCCTGGACTTCGTCTCCATATAACACCTTGGAAAGGAGCAGAACCTCCAACGGCTGATGGTGGATGATTTAAGAGCCCTCTTGTGTGTAGCCTAGGACATAATAACAAAGAACACACAATTTATTTGTATTGATTCACCAGCACACATTTGATCATATCTCCTTGTCATTCCTTTGGCTAAGAATCCATGGCCACAGTCCTGAGAAATTTATCTTTCACAAAATATCTCTGTAAAAAAATAAGTTCCTCACATATCTTAGATACAGCAGAAGAGGCAGGTCAGAGAGGCTT
>NW_011495018.1:25744207-25745349 GCF_000754665.1 Bison bison bison
CTTGCCAAGGAAAAGGGAAAAAGGAGCCAGCAGCCTCCTTGTGTGCTGACCCTGTTCTAAACAATCTTCCTCCCACACACAAGGTGTGCTTGAAAATTAAAGCTTCAGTTCTGGGACAGGGACCATCAGATACACAAACAGAAATCAGTGCCAGATCAGATTATTGCTCTAGAAGAACAAGGAGCACAGAGGAATGGGTTGGACCTTGAGACAAAGAGAAAGAATGCAAAATTAGGAGCAGAAACAAGTCTGGACCCCGTGTGAGACTCAGGCAGCATGAAAGTGCCCAGATATTCAGCACTACTTTCGCATAAGCTTGAATGAAGGTTATTCATCCAAATAATCTTGTGGTGGTGGTTTAGTTGCTCATGTCCAACTCTTTTGCAACCCCATGGACTGTGGCCCTCCAGGCTCCTCTGTCCATGGGATTGCCCAGGGCAAAATACTGGAGTGGGTTGCCATTTTCTTCTCGAGGGGATCTTCCTGGACCAAGGATCAAACCCCAGTCTCCTGCATTGCAGGTGGATTCTTTATCGACTGAGACACAAGGGAAGCCCCTGCTTTGGAAGATTATTCCTTCCAAATAATGTTTTGCTAAGCATCTACTATGTGCCTGGTTCTGCTCCACAAGCTGGAAAAGGTTACACACAGTTGTTTGTTTGTTTTTCCTCCAGAGACTCTCAATCTAGTGGAAGGGGGTAAAAAGGCAAGTAAGCATTTTATTTAATGTGATTTCTAGTGTACTACTTATTGCACTAACTCAAAAAATTCTGTGACTCATAATTCCACAGTGCAGTGGCTCTTCTTACCCCAGAAGACAACAAAAAATCCTGGAAAAAATAAAGAGAAATGGCATGCATTTTAACAAGGTTGAGCAACCTGGGTGGACACAGGGATCTTTAAACTTGAAGTGGAATATGTTGAATGGATATCTAGAAGGAAGCCATTTGCTACAGATGGCTTTATCTCATTGTAGGATTTCTTCTTCAGCCTATTAAGCTGCCCTCAGCATTAATAACACTGACTGCTGCTGCTGCTGCTGCTAAGTCGCGTCAGTCATGTCCGACTCTGTGCGACCCCATAGACGGCAGCCCAACAGGCTCCTCTGTCCCTGCGTAGCCCCAAAAGAAACAGAAATCCTT
>NW_011495018.1:25745449-25769824 GCF_000754665.1 Bison bison bison
TCCATGACCACCATCAGCCACTGGCTGGCCAACGTCAAGTACCAGCTGCGAAGGACAGGTGGAACAAAGTTCCTCAAAAACTTGGACACCGGCCACCCTGTGTTCTTTTGTAACGACTGCGCATCACAAATCAGGACTCCCTCCACATACATCAGCCACCTCGAGTCACACCTGGGCTTCCGGCTACGGGATTTGTCCAAACTGTCCACTGAACAGATTAACAATCAGATAGCACAAACCAAGTCACCAACAACATGCATGTATCCTCCTCTCCCTGCCAGCATCCCCTTACCTACCCTCAAGTGTCAGCTCCAACCTCACCCCCAGCAGAGAGCCATCCCTCCTTACCCCAGTCCCCACTCATCTCTCCATCAATGGTCAACATATTTCCCGGGATCTCCCATCCTACATGTTTATCTTACAATTTGACCTCGACATTCCTATTGAGTGGTAGAGGGAGTTCATGTCCCTCCCTTGAAAGCAGACCTATCTTTGTTATTACCTTAACCAACAGAGTAGAGGGGAAGTGGTGCTAAGTGACCTCCAAGAGCAGGCATCGGCCACCAGCTCTGAGCGGGGACATCTTCAGAGCCTGCAACCTCCCCTTTTGGGCCAGCCTCAGTTCTGGCTCCTTCCAGTGGAGGTTTCAGACAAGGTTTACCTAGTGCCCTGTCAAAACCCTTGACCCACAGAATCATGAACGTAGTCTGTTCATGAACATATTTTCCTTTTGCACTACTAAATTTTGGGGTGGTTTGTCATGCAGAAAAAGTGCCTGGAACACATGCATAAACCACGTGCAGCATTTAAGGCTTCCAGTCATTATGCATGTGGAACTAGTTTTCTAATGACTTAAGTTATGTAGATCTAATTTCCATAGATAGAATGTAAACTCCTTGAGAGAACAGATTAAGACCCTATCAGCCAACTTCCAATGGGTACACTAAATAACACCTGCCCTAAAACATGTTCATCAAGAACCACTCAGACTTGCCCCCTCCTTTGGGAATGCCACATCTCAAAGAGGGCATGATCACCCATTCTGTTGTCCAGGCCAAAAGTCCAGGAATCCTGCTATATTTTTCTGCACACCACATGCAAATCCACTCCGTTACTCTTCCCCTACTCTTTGTATCTCACTCTTCCATGCGTGGCTACCACTCCTTCCCCAGTTCAAATTCTCATCCTCTCTCATGAGCTCTGTTTTATCTGCCTCCTTACTGGTATCCCTGTCTCTAGTTGCACAAGTCCTTCTTCCACAAGGTGCCAGGCTGCCTTCCCAACAAGCAGGTAAGACCGTGTCATTTCTACAAATCCTCGGTGCCTCCCTACTGCCTACAGGGTAGAATGTAAAGTGACCAGCATGGCACAAAGGCCTTCTCAACCTTGCCCAGCCTAGGTCTCTATCCTCATTTTTTGTCACCAGCTCTTTACTTTGGTTTCTACTATCTGCATTACTCTGAACCACAGAATGGAGAAAACTATTTCTGAAACTTTTTCAATTATCCCCCCAAAATAATATATAACCAGGGCATTCTGGCTTCATTTATTTCTATCTCTCTCTGTTTTTCTCTCTGTCTCTCTCTCAATCGTCTTTCACAACCCTATCTAGACTCTAGATCTGTGCTTTCCAATTAGCACTATAGGCATTAGCTACACAACAATCACTTAAAGTTTAAAAATAACTATTACTAATTCTGTTCTTCAGTCACACTAGCCACATTTCAAGCACTCCACAGTCACACGCGGCCAGTGGCTACCATACTGCAAATAGTGGATTACAGAATATCTCCATCATTGCACAAAGCTCTAGAGATTCTCAGCTAAGAGTTGTTCTTCAACTATACTCTGTTCTCACTTGCCCCCCACTTTTTTTCTCGTCCAAATTACTGATACAATAGATAGCCAGATTCTCTATGGGCTTCCCCGGTGGCTCAGAGGTAAAGAAACCACTTGCCAGTGCAGGAGATGTGGGTTCGATCTTTGGGTCGGGAAGAGCCCCTGGAGAAATGAATGGCAACCCACTCCAGTATTCTTGCCTGGAAAATCCCAAGGCAGAGGAGCCTGGACAGCTACAGTTCATGGGGTTTCAAAAGAGTCAGACATGACTTGGCGACTAAGCAACAGTAAGATTCTCTATGCTGCCCAGAATCCATGCTCTCTCCTCATGGGAACAATATCACTTTGGGGAAGCAAGTCTCCCCATGATAAGACATGTGGTTCAAATGGTATGGACCATGCACTGACCCATCCTAAGTTTAAGGAGTAGGCTCTGTTTGGCTGTATTCCACTCCTATGGCACAGTGGTTGGCTTAGGGGAAAAAAAATATGTTACCTAACTAGAATGAAACGAAATTCAGCTTGAGTCTTGCTGGGACTTCTCTTTCAGGAAACATCCTAACAACCCCACTTCTTTTGATAACATTAAATAAAGAAATGAGTTCTAGAATAACTACAACCATTTTGCTGTCTTGAAGGGAGTTTCTGAAGTTGCTGAAGGAAGACAAAGTAAAATCAGCCAACAATGCACAACCCAGTAGAAATACTGCTGCTGCTGCTGCTAAGTCGCTTCAGTCGTGTCCGACTCTGTGCGACCCCATAGATGGCCGCCCACTAGGCTCCCCCGTCCCTGGGATTCTCCAGGCAAGAACACTGGAGTGGGTTGCCATTTTCTTCTCCAATGCATGAAAGTGAAAAGTGAAAAGTGAAAGTGAAGTTGCTCAGTCATGTCCAACTCTTCTCGACCCCAATGGACTGCAGCCTTCCAGGCTCCTCTGTCCATGGGATTTTCCAGGCAAGAGTACTGGAGTGGGGGTGCCATCACCTTCTCTGAGTAGAAATACTAAGGGAAGCTAATTCCTTGATAATATCATTTGAGCTGCTGGATCAAGCCTGACCTGAAGCTGTTGACCTCTAGCTTTTTATGTTACATCAGTCAATAAATCTTCCTTTTGTTTCAGCCCACATATTTTATTAACTATTATACTTGAAACACTACTCTCATATTTTAAGCCTCAAATCAAAGTTATCTTTTGCATAAAGCCTACCATGACTCTTTCAGCAGACTCTGCTACTCATTCTTTTATATGTCCCTCAGTGCATCCTAATATTACATCAATGTTTCACTGAATTGTATTACTGATATTTTATTTTCTTTCTATATTATGAAACATGTGAGAGCAAGTTTTGAGCCTCTTAATCAGTATTATAAATAAATAAACTAAACTAACTAACTAAACCCTAACATAACCCTACCCAATACATAATAGATGCTTAAAATGTCTGTTAACAAGTAAATATAGGACAAATAGTAGTCAACTGACAAATTTCAATTAATAATAATAATAGAAATAGAAGTCAATATTCACATCCATTTTCACCTTTAATATTCAAAACCCTATGAAATGCGACTACCCCTATTGCCAATTTTTTTCAGGGATGAACCAGAGTTTTTTTAAAAGTAGTCATTGAATTTGTTACAATGTAGCTTCTGTTTTATGTTTTTGTTTTTTGGCCATGAGGCACGTGGTATTTTGGCTCCATGAGCAAGGGTTGAATGCATACCCCTGGCACTGGAAGGTGATATCTTAACCACTGGACTGCCAGGGTAGTCCTGAACCAGAGTCTTTAAAAGATTAAATAACTAAGTAAAGTCCCACAATACATAAATGGTAGTGCCGGTATATTCTTTCCTCTGAAAAATCTAGCCCTGTTCCCTCCCAATGTTTTATATTCCACCTCCTTCCTGATTAAGAGCATCAATTAACTCAGCAATATCAGTGCCACTAAAGTTCCTTAGGTGGCTGGGGTACATTCGAACCTTGGCTGAATCTCTGCAAGACTAAGTTCAAAGTAAACCCAATGAAATCCTCAAGAGAGGGCCACAAAGTCAACCTCAAGCCAACTCTTAATTCCAAGCTCAGTGCTTAAGGAAGACACAGGAACTGGCAAGTGGGCTTCCAGAGCTGTTTGAGCAAGCTCAGCTCTTCAGGAGTGAGAACTTGACACTCCTTCCACAGTTCTGGCCACCTCTCCACTCTCCTGAAACCTAAGCTCCACCCTAAACTTTGCTTCACACCCCATGCTCAGGTTCTTCCTCCAGGCCACCTACCCGGGCTCAGGCTCTGATTTTTCTTCTAAAGTTGGAACGTTGACTCAAGAGAATAGGTTCCCTGTGAGTAGGAGGTGACCTGGGGAAAGGGAAGGGGTGTGCCTATTATCACTGTACAGGACTCTGAAGGGTCCAGGTGGACGGTGTGCAGCTCCACTTCAAGCAGAAATTAACCCAGAATCACAGCGGAGATGTCATTCAACCAGCTGGCAGGTGCCCAATACCTAAAACATGCCACAAGCTTCTCAGGTATTGTAGGCCTATGAGGCAGGGAGTGAGTGCACTACCACAGGTGAGCGAGTGGAAGGCTGGGGATGGGAGAATGTGCAGGAGAGGGTCAGAAAGAAAGAGAGAAGCAGGTGTACGTATGTGTGTGTGTGCACACCTGTGTACAACACATAACATGTAAGACCTCTCTAAGTGTGGCTTAGAGACCATATGAATGGTCTCTAAGGGGACCATTAGAGACTTGGGGTCTTCTTGGGGACCATATGAATCAGACTTATCTGAGCAACTTACAAATATACAGATTCTGGATCCCACCCTTTCTACACCGAGTAACATCTCTGAGAGCTGGGACTGGTCATCTGCCTTTCACAGGCCATGCCTGTAGCCAAGGCAGCAGCGGACTGACTCTTGCAGAAATAACAAACCTCCTCTGGGCTTGGGGGCAATGGACACACGCTGCACCCAAAGGCAGGGAAACGGGTCCATGAAGGTGCATACAGAGATGCTCACCTGCAATCTGGGCAATGTGACATCTTGGTACCCAAGCTGAAGGCTTGACCGCTCTGCAACTCTGACAGCTGAGTGCCTCTAGGGCTGACCTGTGCCTGGGGGAGGCCTTTCCTCAGCAACTATCTGTGCTGCAGGCTGTTACAGGGCTCTGTTCCCACACAGACCTAACTGTCTGCAGGAGCCTCCAGAGGAGGCCAGAGGACACAACTGCCTCTGGGGAAACTGGATTTGTTCCTAGACCTATAGTAACTCAAGACAATCAAGAATTATTAATACATGAACAGCCCTTCCAGAAGATACTGGGGCTGGGAGATATGGGAAATACCAGAGTAGGGCCAAGGTGATGGGAGTCTTATAATGACTTTAATGTTTATTCCCAATGGGCCCAGAACAAGGAAGATGAATCCCCCTTTTAATGGCCTTTATGCAGTCAAGATCTCTGGTTCAGCCAGGAGCTTCCCTTCTCACATATATGAGCCTCACTCAAATTCTCCAGTAACCTCTAATTAATCCAGCCCTGAGCAGCGGAAATGTCACATCAGATAACCAGTATGGCAGGATGCAGCCACGGGACACCTACAAGCCACCACTGATGATACATCCTGTGCTGAGAGTGGATGGCCCCACCAAAGGAGCTCACTCCCACCATGCAGCCAAGGCCTGCAGAGGCCCCCTGCATGCTGAGGAGGACAGAGTTCTCAGGATTAAGTCCTAGGCTCTCCCACAGCCAGTCTGGAGGAGGTAAGCCCGTCATCACGACACAGCTGTACCCTGGCTCCTGGACCAGGGACTGGCATGAAAGAGATACTCAACAAACAAGTTGGCTGAATGAAGGCAGGAGCAAAGTCACAGGTGGTTAATGAGCTCCTGGGATAGATATTATTTAACAGAGAAGAATTACCCAAGAAACTAAAGTATAGTAGAAAGTGAAAAATGAAAGTGAAGTCACTCAGTCCTGTCCAACTCTTTGCAACCCCATGAACTGTAGCCTACCAGGCTCCTCTGTCCGTGGGACTTTCCAGGCAAGAGTACTGGAGTGAGCTGCCATTTCCTTCTCCAGGGGATCTTCCCAACCCAGGGATCAAACCCGGGTCTCCTGCACCTCACACAGACGCTTTACCCTCTGAGCCACCAGGGAAGCCCCAGTGTGTAGTGCTGCTGCTGCTAAGTCGCTTCAGTCGTGTCCGATTCTGTGCGACCCCATAGGCGGCAGCCCACTAGGCTCCCCTGTCCCTGGGATTCTCCAGGCAAGAACGCTGGAGTGGGTTGCCATTTCCTTCTCCAATGCAGGAAAGTGAAAAGTGAAAGTGAAGTCGCTCAGTCGTGTCCAACTCTTAGCGACCCCATGGACTACATACAGCCTACCAGGCTCCTCCGTCCATGGGATTTTCCAGGCGAGAGTACTGGAGTGGGGTGCCATTGCCTTCTCCGCCAATGTATAGTAGTCAAGCCCTAAATCACAGAAAGTAAACACCCTTGGGTTTGCTTACATCCTGGGTTACATCCAGCACCACCACTTCCTGCATATCCTTGAGCAAGTTATTTAATCCCCAGAGCCTCCCTTTCTGCCTCTGCACACAGGCACACAGCCTTCATAGGGCTGCCGTGAGGAATAAAGAAGAAAACTGTCAATCAGAACCTAGCATCTAACACATAGAAGGAAGTTAGGCAATATTAGCTGGCATTAGAAGTAGCTCCAGAAAGTCCCAGTTCTCTTAAGAGGTAGAGGAGAGAAGATATTCCAGAGAAACCCTCCAAGTTCAGGACTGTTCTCCCCGTCATCCAGCTGAGGAAGCTCAGGCTCAGAGAAGCTAAGAAATCTCCCCAGGCTACACAGTGCAGAGTCAAGACTCAAGTCCAGGTGGGACCTCAAGGCTATTGATCTTTCCTCAGTGTGTTTTTTAAAAATCTCTGGTGGGTCTAGAAGATGACCTGAGGAGAACCAGGTCCTGCCTGGCCCCCTGGGCACAGTTGGGAATCCACTGAACTTACCAATTCCCTGCCTTCAATTAGCTGTCATTCCTATAATGTGAAAACAAGCTGTCAGGGAAAGAGCAAATAGAAGAACAAGGAAAACGACTAGTAAAGTGAGGAAGTTTGGTTGTTTGTCCTTATATTGGAAAGGATAACCATCTGCTGGTCCAAGACTGGAAGTCGTGCTTATGGATACCAGGGAGAGACAGAGATGCCTGAAAGCACAGAACAGGTAGTTTAGAAGGGAAGAAAAGCAAGTGCCCAGCAGACCATCTTCAGCAGATTTTTAGAAGAGCAAATTAACTCACTTCTGAAAAGCTGGGGTACCACTTGAATTAGCGAAAATTAATTCTGAATTTACAAAGTATAAGAATATCCTCCTGAACCCAGAAGACAAAATTCAACACACACCAACCTGAGTGATAACAGTTGACGGTGGCAGTACTGTCTCTGACAGTACTCTGACAGTACTCTACAACTCTGACAGAGTTGTCTCTGTCTGGGTCGGCCTCAGCACTTGGAATGAGTTAACACACAAGAACCTTTTAGGATGAGTTAGTTATCATTCCCCCATCATACAGATTTGGAAATGGAAGCTGAGAGGTGGTTGAGTCGCTTACTTGAGGGTCACTCGGACAAGCAGTGCTGGAGCAGGGTCTGGGTACATGGGTTCCAGCACCCACCCTGCTCTCCCGGAAGATGGGCTAAAGGCCCTGGGAGTGGCCTTTGTAAGTAAGCTGAGAGAATGGGTGGGCCTAGAGCTACTCAGCACGCTAGGTGCCCTCTCGTCGTCTCTGCAAACTCAGGATATGTGGGAGACGCAGGCTCAATACTTGGGTCGATAAGATCCCTTGGAGGAGGAAATAGCAACCCAGTCCAGTATTCTTGCCTGGGAAATCCCATGGACAGAGGAGCCTAATGGGCTACAGTCCACAGGGTAGCAAAGAGTAGGACATGACTGAGCACACAAACTCTCCTGGGGATGCTGGCCCAGCCTGCTAGAGAGCGTTCTAGCCAAATGACAAAGCTATTTATGCAATTAACCAGCTAATTCCACTTCGGGTAATATAGTCTTATATTCCAAGGAACACATTCAGGAAGAAAAAGAAAAAAAGCTATTTGTATGGAAATGTTCACAACGCTGCTCTCCATCACAGGAAAAAGAAACAAAAACACACACAACAATTAACCTCAATACCCAATAGCACAGACGTATTCAAGCAATTAGTAGCATATTCTATGATGGATTCCACATTGCTATTACTAAAAACTAAAGCTACATGGTCTATTTTAAAACAGGTGGAAAAGGTAGAAACATACTTAAAATTACAAATTAGACCAAAGAGTGCATTCAGGGTTATTAGAGCTATATGCAGATATGTATATCCACTGATAAGCCGGTGTTTGGTATCAATGAGATTACATTCTATAAAGGTATACACACACACACACACACACACACACATTTATATATATGGGCTTCCCAGGTGGCGCTAGTGGTAAAGAACTCACTTCCAATGCAGGAGATATGAGAGACACAGAGTTGATCTCAGGGTCAGGAAGATCCCCTGGAGAAGAAATGGCAACCCATTCCAGTATTCTTGCCTGGAGAATCCCAGGATAGAGGAGCCTGGTGGGCTACAGTCCATAAGGTCACACAGAGTCAGACATGAGTAAAGCAACTTAGCATGCACACACATATATGTACTGAAAATTTGTTTCTGTTTTATGCATTGATTTGCCTGAGATCTAACATGTAACTGGGGAAATGCTAATATATTTCCTTTATACATGGCCAGAAGTGATAATCAGAATAACATCTTGATCATTAGGATCAAGATGACTGTACTTTGAATCTTAATTTGAAACCTTTTTTTATTTATAGCTTAGTGTATTCAAGTATTGGATACCCAATGACTAACTTCTAAATTATTGTTTGCTACTGTGGTTAGTTATTATTAATCCCTGAGGCTTAGCAGACGCACCAGCAATAACTGTGTACACGTATCCTTCGTCTGTTAATATTGTTTGTCTGTCCTGCCTCCTCCTTCAGACTGCAGGCTTTTGATAAATAAGGATTGTGTCTTCTCTCTTCTTCCAAGTGTATCCATAGAGAGCATCTTTGAAGTTCTCATTCACAGACTGGATTATCAGTTAGAATTCAATGATGAAGAGGAAGAGAAAAGGAAGAACCATAATTATCAGCTGTATTTAAAGCTATAATACTGTTAGAGACTTAAAAATAGGATCTCACTACAAATAAGCAACTTGCTGTGTTTTATTTTGGCATAGGACTTGAAACAAATAAAATGCTTTCCATATCCATTAATTAATAAGCAGCATCTAGTATTCCCTAGTGATGCAAAGATAAATTAGACCCAGTCCTGCCCTCCTCCAGAGTATTTCACAACTAGTGAGTTAGATACATGAACACAAAATAGTAATCAAAAGAGGATATCTTTAATAGAGGTTATTTAGCCAGTACTCTTGCCTGGAAAATCCCATGGGCGGAGGAGCCTGGTAGGCTGCAGTCCATGGGGTCGCTAAGAGTCGGACACGACTTTTCACTTTCACTTTTCACTTTCATGCATTGGAGAAGGAAATGGCAACCCACTCCAGTGTTCTTGTTGGAGAATTCCAGGGACGGGGAGCCTGGTGGGCTGCCGTCTGTGGGGTCGCACAGAGTCAGACACGACTGAAGCAACTTAGCAGCAGCAGCAGCATGAGGAGCTGTCAGTGAACAGAGAAGGGCGATCAGGTCAGGCATCCAGGAGGAGGAGGAGTGATATCTGGGTTGAGTTCCAGAGGATGATTAAGGAGAGGGAGATATGGAAGGGAGGAGGGTGGTGGAAGAATAGGATGAGCGCAGAATTCCAGGCAAAGTGAAGAATGCCTGCCAAGGCAGAGGCATGACGATTAAGAACAAATCGATCTCAAACACAGGGTCTGAGTCTAGGGCAGCTGAGGTTGCGTCACTACAAAAGCCTGGCTTTTGAGAAGGGTCTTGCTTGATTATTTGGGGTAGTATGTGTCCTAGGAATGGGAAAGGAGAGCAGAAAGATGGAAAGGAAGGAATACAGCAAGTGACACACCTCACTGCAGCTAGGCAGAAAGAGAACTTTCTGAACCCCATCTCCAATCTAAAGGAAACTAGATTCCACTTCCCCAACATGCTGGGACACTCAAAACCCCGCCACTCCCACTGCAGTGAAGAACTAGCAACTCGGAAGCCGTTCAGATACGAGATGTTCTAGTGGAGTGTTACATGATTAAGATGGGAGAGAACATATACAACTTTCTACCTGGTAAGTTGCAAAGTTACTCTGGAACACAGTGAAAAATAATCTTAAGTTTTCTTAAATTAATTCTAGAAACCAAAAAAATAAAAAAATTGACTCCCCCAAATATACTTTATCAGTGAGAGAATTTTCCTGTACAAAGAAATAACTTAAGATTTCTAAAATGTTTGTGACAATGATAGAAGAAAATTATCTTCTCAGCAAACCCATCAAAATGCTGTTGTCCTGATTACTAATTTTGTTTCAGAGATGAATTATTTATCTTTAATGAAATTTCTTCCTACCCAGAGCATCATCAGTGGAATATTCTCATTTGGGGCCATCAGTTCGACTCATGGAAAGAGCCAAAGATTATAGAAAGGACTGACACAGTCAACCCTGAAGAGAAGAAAGCTTCCCTACCCCCAGGATATGTGGTGTGCTCACACCCAATTCACCCTGGAAACGTGTTGATGAGGCCACAGAAATGGGACACCTCAGGTTTGACCATTCAGTAAATATTAATGAGCCCTCTTCTATGTTCCAGCCCCTGAGTCAGATGTGTATTATATATATATATATATATATAAATGTATGTATATACATATAAATATATGTAGGCTTCCCCAAGGGGCTCAGCAGTAAAGAAACTGCATGCAATGCAGGAGATATAGGTTAGATCCCTGGGTCAGGAAGATCCCCTGGAGGAGGGCTTGGCAACCCACTCCAATGTTCTTGCCTAGAAAATCCAATTAACAGAGAGCCTAGCAGACTACAGTCCATAGAGTCCAAAGAGTCAGACACGACTGAAGCAACTGAGCACACATATATAAATACATGTGAAAGTGAAAGTGGCTCAGTCATGTACAACTCTTTGTGAACCCATGGAATTGGGGAATATACAGTCCATGGAATTCCCCAGGCCAGAATACTAGAGTGGGTATCCTTTCCCTTCTCCAGGGGATCTTCCCAATCCAGGGTTCAAACCCAGATCTCCCACATTGCAGGCAAATTCTTTACCAGATGAGCCACCAGGGAAACCCAAGAATACTGGAGTGAGTAGACTATCCCTTTTCCAGTATATCTTCCTGACCTAGGAATCAAACTGGAATCTCCCACATTGCAAGCAGATTCTTTACCAACTGAGCTACCAGGGGAGCATAAATATGTCTACATAAATATATACAATTAATATATATAAAAAATACACTGCTTTTGTCAAAGAAATGAATGTGTAATTACAAATTATAATGATGTTCTCTGAATTATAAAATAAACATTTATCTTTATATCTTTCACATTGTGAGGTCAGAAATGTTCTTTCTAAACAGTGAATGAATCATGAGAAGTAGCTAGCCATCTGAAGAAGGAAAGAAGGGAAATCACTGAACTCACACGGAACACTGGTGGTGAAGACTCAGGCTCAAAACACTCAATGCCTTGGGATAAGAATCAAAAAGGAAGTCATCAAGGCTGGAGCATGGCAGTTAAGTGTGAGCTGGAGTTAAGAAGGTGGTGAGGCAGGCAGAGGCCGTGTAGGACACGGAAAAAGAAAACTATCCTAAGGATGATTTTGGAGCTAAAGACCAAGGATCGGTGTCTTGGAGTTAGAGGTGAATATAATCATGGTTCTGTAGGAAAGAAAGAGATGGGCTCTTCCTTCTGTTGCCAGATAGATAGATAGAGACATAAAATTCAGGTATCCACCACCCACCTATAACACCCTCATCAAAAGGAAATGGAAGTCGAACTGGCCCATACCTCCCCCAAATACCACTCTGTTCATCCTCTGGGAGGCTCTACAAGCTCCCCTTTCCCAGGCGACTCCCAGGGAGCTCCGCAGTGCTCCCTGCTACCACCTCACCCAACCCCTGCCCACAAGCCACCTACGGGCCTGAGCTGAAGCTAGACCATCAAAGAGAGAAAGCTGTTTCCCACCAGAACAGCCTTGGCTGGGGGCTGGGCCTCTCAGGTCCCCTTCTTTCCCATCCTCACGGTACTAGTACTACTACATCACTCACTGGACTATTTCAACATTGAGTGCTGTTATTATTTAAGAAAACAAACCTTTTATTTTTGGAATTGCAAACTGAGAGTAGAGATAGAATGTAGAAAGGAAATAATATTTGAGTCAGAGAGGTTTTGTTTATCTGCTATTTTAACTGAAAGAATATAACAAAATCTAGGTCAGAGTTTTTTCTACTATTGTGACTGAATTGACCAAAGAATTGCTAGAGCCAACAAAACCCTGGAATAACTAGGAATGGGCCTAATGAGTCAAGAACTGAGCACCGGGCTATCTGCACCAGCTTCCTTCCTTTCACATGGAAATGCCATCTTTGGAAGCAGGAGAGCTCTCCAGGGGGAACGGGGTCTCCACCTACCCCTCATCTAATCATTGAAGGTGTCACTTTGGGATTAATCCTTTGTGACGCACACCTCCCAGCAGGCAACTCCCTTGTTCTCAAAATATCAATGGCTTCTCTACCAGCCAACTAAGGCCTGGAGTCCTGAGGTTAGAACACAGGGCCCTCTGACATCTGGCTCCCCGTCACCTCCCTGCATCACTCCCCAAATGAACATCAGGTCTCCTACCCAAAGCTCGCTTCCAAAGCTCTTCCCAGGAAATGCTGTGCTTCGGTCATTCCAGCTCTCCCTTCTCCTCACTCCATAAGGCTCATCCCAACTTCCAGTGCCTCTCCAGACATCCAGTGACTGGGAGAGTGAGCACAGATCCAAATGGATGCTGTGACTCCACTTCTAAGCTGGATAACCTCAGGCCACTTTCCGAACCTCTGAAAGTCTCAATTTTTTCCACCCCCGTAGACCAAGCATGAAGCCCCTGCCTTTCCAGGCACTTGTGAGGAGTAAATGAGGCTATTTTTCTTTCATGTCTTACATCAAACTCTCTCTTAACCTTAACTCCCCCAGGCAGACACTTTCCTCTTACGTATGCATGTTACAATAATTACCATGTTGGTGGTAACTGCAGGTCTGACTCTCGTGCTGCTGGGGTCTCTTAGAGAAAAGGCACTCTGGCTCTTCATCTTTGTATTCCCAGGAAATAAACAAAGGAAAGAATGTGTAAAACACTTGGCCCAGCTCCTAGGGCATAAAACATGCCGATACATATTTTCCCTTCCTCTATGGTATCTTAATATGCTGTCTTGTGCTGTAATTATCATATGCATGTCTTATCTTTTTCACTGAATTTTAAGTTCCTTGGAGCTATGGGCATGTCTTAGTCATTTTTTAAAAGTTATTTTTTTTAATTTACATACAGCAAAATTAACTTATTTTGGTGCACAGTTCTATGAGTTTTGACAAATGCATAAAGTTGTGTTAAGTACCTTAAACATTTTTATTCCTCCTATTCCTCCTGGGTACTTTATCTCTCTAGAAATGTTTGCTGAATAAATGAATGAATCACTGAGTCAAGGAAACAATGAACAAATGCTTGCTGGGAAAGTTTCCATAATTGCCACCCAGATAGGTTTTGAATCAAAGAAAATTCAGAAAATGAGGTTACAACTGCTATGGCACTTTTCTGCAAACTATTTCTTAGTATCTATTACAAATCTTTTAAAAAGTGCTTATACCCTCCAGCCCAGTATTTCTACTTCTAAGACTATGTCCAGAGTAAATAATCAGATGCCCACAGGAAGGACATATCAGATTATTTATAGTAGCAAACCATCTGAAACACTGTATATGCTGCACAATACAGAAAGGTTAATTAAGCTGTGATATTTCCATATAAGATAAAATCACATCTCCATAACATTATTTTATGATATTGTATACAATATGTCACTGTATAGTGTTAAGTACAAAATACACTCTATAAAATAATACATAATACTAACAAATGTTTTTTAAATATATGCATATGTGTACAGTCTATATAATGACAATGTTAAATTAAAATTTTTTATATAAAGTGTCAAGCATATTTTACAAAATTAATGCACAACTATGTTGATATAACCATTCATGAGCAATAGGTGATTTTTATTTCCTTCATCATACATTTCAGATTTTAAAATTTGTTATAATAGATACTCTTATTTCTTTTATAATCAGAAGGAAGTTATAAAAATAGAGCTGAAAGGCCTTTATTTCTGCTTTAAAAAAACTCATAACCTTTATTTCATCTCTAGATGATTCAGCGGTGGCTAAATTTTAACATTCAAGATGTGGCATATGGCTGTGCTTACAGGAAAACGTGCTTTCTCTCTGAAGCGTGTTCAGAAATAGCCCATCCCACTGGTGGGTGACACATTCTCTGCACACCTACAGGAAGCAGCCTCTGTCCCAGAGGACTAAGGCTTCAACAGTCGTTACATCAGGACGATGTCAGATGAAGAACACCAGGCAGGGTTGGGGACGTGTGCAGTAACTTCACCACTAAAAGAACCACAACTTCCTTTAACCTCAAGTTAAGCTGGGAGTATGCTTCATTCACTTCTGTATTCACAGCAGCCAGCAGAGTGGCAGCCTCCGCAACAGACCACCGGATAACGCTTGTTACACAAGGATGAGCAAGACAAGAGTGAACGCTGGAAGGTGGAGGAGTGGAGATGCAATCTGAGACTATAAAGTAGACCTGCTACCCTGGAGGACACATTTATGGCCAAATGCCTGCGGCAACAGACCCAACTGTCACACCTGCCGGTACCCAGGCTCACTTCCAGTTGTGACCTGCAGCTTCTCCCATCACAAGTCAGGGTCTACCCCTCCAGCCTTTGGATCTGGGGTGGCTTGTGATTTGCATGCCCAAGAAGACTATGGCAGAAGAAGAGTGTTCCAGTTCTGGGCCCAGGTCTCCAGACATTGCATGCTCCTTAAGAACACTGCCTGGCCCCTGAGGACACCCTGGGTTACCTGGGGACGGGACTCAGGGCCAGCCGCCCATCAGGAACAGAGCCACCCAGCTCAGCCAAGACCAGAACAACCTGGCCCAGCCCAGCCTGCCAACTCACAGAATCCTAAAGCAATTAAATGTTCTCTTAAGCTATGAAGTGTCAGGAGATGAATGACAAATGGACTTTCATTTCTGCTTTTAAATCTCTACATTTATGTACCTTAAAGGTAGGCATTCTTTAATAATTCACGTTCTTTCTCCCAGGACCTCTAGTACTCTCTGAATGTCATGACTAGCCTCCTCATTACAAGTGATGAAAATCTATAAATCATCCTCAAATCCCTCCTTGTCCTCCTCCACATTCTTCTATATCCAACTGATCATTAAGTTCTGTTGATTTTCCCACCTAAATACTTCTCAAATCCATTTATTTCTCTCGGTCTTTATTATTAACACTATTTCAAGTTACCATCAGTTCATTTCTGTGTGGCTTTGACAAGTCACTTTACTGTTCTGAGCCTTTGTTCCTTGACTATAAAATGAAAATAATGCTACCACCTACTTCAGAGGTTGCTGTGTGGATTAAGTGAGATTATCTAGGTACTTAAAAGAAAACCTAGGATAATGTAAGTGTTCAGTAAATGTTTATTTTCCTTAATAATATATCATACAGTGCCCATTTATAAAGGGCCTCAGTCGTCTTATCTACTGACCGTTCCCACCATCTTACTTACATGAAGGCAAACCATCTTCACCCGTGTCTAATTATTCTATTCCTTCCAGGCCTTTACACATGCTTTTCCCTTTTTCTGGAATGTCCTACCCCACCATCTATCACGGGTGAACTCCTATCCATCCTTTAAAACCCAAGCCATATTTTACCCCCATACTTTCAGCTTTCCCTGAGCCCTTAGTAGAGTTAGTCAGTCCCTCTAATCAGTCCCTCTTATATGTTATCTCTTGTTCCATATATGCTTCTACTGAATTGTACATTATCATAACTTACTCATTCCCACCCATCTTTACTGTAAGCTAGTTGAAGGCAGAGGGCAAGGTCTTCACATCCTCAGCACGTAAGACAGTACCCAATATACAATATGTTAAAACACTGATGCTGGGAAAGATTGAGGGCAGGAGGAGAAGGTGGTGACAGTGGATAAGATGATTACATAACATCATCGACTCAATGGACTTGAGTTTGAGCAAACTCTGGGAGATAGTGAAGGATAGGGAAGACTGACGTGGTGCTGCTATCCATGGGATCACAAAGAATCAGACAATTGAGCAATCTGAACAATAACAACACAGTGGGTGCTAAATAAATGCTTGTTGAATGGATGAACAAATAAATGAAAATCCACTCATACACTTGCCACCAGCTCACAAAGGCAAAACCTACCCTGAATCAACAGAACCAACTTCTGCCTCGGGATTCTTAGTCCTTTCAGTGCCAAAGTAGCTGGCATCCATGTGGAAAATATTTGCTGTCACTCCCCCACCCAGATTCCAAAATCCAGTTCAAAGCCAACCGCCTGTCTCCCTGCCAGGGCAGCCCACAGCTTTGCTGCAAATGTTTCCCTCCGCTCTCCTCTGCACATAAACTTAGCTGCATTATTTACTATCCTAAACACCCGAATATGTATTTAAATATTCTGTAAAGGTCAGACAACTGAGCCATACCCTTTCCCAGGAATCCATTTCACACCATGGCAGAGCTGCGCCTCCCAGCACTCACTCAAACTCTGATTTGAAGGTAAATTATGAAAGCTTTTTTTTCTTGTGTGAGGACAATCTCATCATGCATCATATTCTATGGAATAATAGCTATAAATCCATCTGTTACAAGCTGGGAGAGCAGCAAGTGTTGGGAGCCACAGAATGTTTTTAACTTGTGGGCTGTCACCCTCATATTCAAAAAGTTCAGCTATAAAAATCAACCTCAAGTGAAAAAATGAGTGAGAGAGAGAAGAAATGGAGAAAGCATTTGGAGGACAGGGACTGCTTCCCACCAAAACAACTGGAGATGCTCCCAACATGTGATTCTTGAACTTTCAGAAGGTTACTCATCGCCCTCCTCCTTCTGGTCTAGGCAGCTCTTTCTGTCCTTGCCATGATGACTTCAATTCAGTTCTCTTAAATTTAAAGCCTCAAAGAGGAGCTTTTAGAGAAAATGATTAAATGATAAATATTTTCTTCACTTCACATAAAAGTTTCTACTCAATAATAGGATATTTGTGAATTCCCTAAAGCCTCTCTATGGACCAAGTAACTTGAAAAAAGAATTTGTTCTATGTTAGCCATCAGCTGAGGCTGAAGGAATAAATAGTGGTAGAATGAAGTCTCCAAACACCAAACAGAGCAACAAACACATAACACACACACACACACACACACACACACACACACACACACCTCACTTTCTCTCTTTCACACATACACACTCTTTGTGGAGGAAACTTAGCTAAAAGGTTATTAGTAGGAGATAGTTTCTCAAGGGCAACAATTCAGAGTGTCTGAAAATGCTTCCTAGGAATGCATATGATATGAGATTTTCACAGAGGTGTTCAGAATGCAAGAAGAATAAAAGGTGTAGGATATCAGCTGTGTGGAACGTGGATCTGTCCCAAAAGCTCCTGAGGTTTAGAGGACTTTTCCAGTGTTTGTCAACATCCAACATAGAAAGGGAGACCTAAGCTCATCTCAACAGCTCTGAGCAAACCCTAAACCCTTAGTTTTCTTCCATATGTTTCATTATGAAAACCACAGCACACCAATGACGATTTCAGGAAGAAAAAAAATATCCATAAGCATACTTCAGTACAGTCGCTCCATCATGTCTGACTCTTTGCGACCCCATGGTCTGCAGCAAGCCAGGCTTCCCTCTCCATCACCAACACCTGGAGCTTACTCAAACTCATGCCCATCGACTTGGTGATGCCATCCAAGCATCTCATCCTCTGTCGTCCCTTTCTCCTCCCACCTTCAATCTTTCCCAGCATCATAAGCACACAGCTACTGCTGCTGCTGCTAAGTCACTTCAGTTGTGTCCGACTCTGTGCAACCCCATAGACGGCAGCCCACCAGGCTCCCCCATCCCTAGGATTCTCCAGGCAAGAACACTGAAGTGGGTTGCCATTTCCTTCTCCAATGCATGAAAGTGAAAAGTGAAAGTGAAGTCACTCAGTCATGTCCAACTCTGAGCGACCCCATGGACTGCAGCTTACCAGGCTCCTCCGCCCATGGGATTTTCCAGGCAAAAGTACTGGAGTGGGGTGCCATTGCCTTCTCCACATAAGCCCACTAGCCCCTTCCTATTTCTATCCCTATGTTCTCTTCTGGTAAGATGAGATGTACACCTTTGCACTGACTTGTGGTCAAGTACACATGGCATTTTCAGCTATCTTTGCATTTTCACCTAACCTGCCATACTCCCGCTTTGCCCTAACTAAAGTCTTCATGTGTGTGTTAGCTGCTCAGTCGTGTCTAATTCTTGGTGACTCCATGAACTGTAGCCCAGCAGATTCCTCTGTTCATGGGATTTTCCAGGCAAGAATACTGGAGCGGATTGCCATGCCCTTCTCCAGGGAATCTTCCCGATCAGGGATCAAATCCAGGTCTGCTGCATTGCAGATGGAGTCTTTACCATCTGAGCCACCAGGGAAACCCTAAAGTCTTCATAATGATCACTATTATTATCAGGGAACATACCTTAGTATGTTGCCTTTTTTAAAAAACGTGATTTTTTTCATGCATTTAGCATCTTTTCACTGTCAGACAAGTCCTTAGGATAAATTCCAATGCGTGATATTACTTAAGCATAATCAAAGGTCATTATTCATGTTATAGCTTTGGGTATACCCTACCATGCTGCTTTCCAAAATACTTGGTTTGATTTACAGTTTCACCGGCAAGACCATTCCAGTTTCACTGTTACTGAAGAGGGCTCTAGAGCTGACAGCACCGTTAGCCAGTCAGAGACATCATGCTGCAGTTATTTGAGGTTATTATTCATAATCTTACTGTCTCACTTGTAACTAAGCTTCCCACCTCTCTATGCCTAGACTTACCCTCTGGGCACATAGGAAATTGACTCAGAGGAAACAGCCTAAAATGGAAGAAACGCCTAGCATGAGATTGAGTCACAAATATTTTGCTTAGATTCCTAATGCTGCTAATAACTAGCTGCGCGATCTTAGCAAGGATTCTTGGCCTCTCTACGCCTCAGTTCCCTCACCCAGAAGCTAAAGACAACTTGACCTAATTTACAGGAAGTTTAAAAGTGATAAAAAAATATTTATCATACTCTTCTGCAAATGTTCATAACTTTTTTTCCCAACTACCACCCTCATTCGATGGTCTTTACAATAAAGACTGAGATCATCTGCAGTAAGATAAGCAGGGTATCTGAGACAGAGGCTTAAAAGAAAAAGTCTGACGTTTACTCATGAAAAAGAGAGAGGAAGAAAAGGTTGAATGGTGAGAGGGAAGAGGGACCAGGAGGAAGAGAGAGAAGTTTTGGGTGAGGGTGCAGAGGGCATGGAGAGAGGGGGGTGCCCTGGGCTGCAAAAACTGAAGGATGATGGCCATGTGGAGGGTGGAAGGCGATGGGAATGGAGTGTCAGCTAGAAGGAAGGGCATTGTGCTCATCCATCATGTTAGGTGCTATATGTACTCCCTGACCCAAATTCCACCCTCCAGAAGAAAGTGATTGTGACTGGCTTCAATCTTAGAGCCTTCTCACCTCCCATTACCCCTTACTCCCTACTGCTCCAAGAGAAGCCCTACCCACTTAGGGTAACTCTTCAGCCCACTTCAAAATTCCTGAAATGGACCCCAACTCATCTTTGGTACCAATGTCTTCTAGCCAAAACCACTCTGAAACAACATTGGGAAAATTGAGATTTTTCTGACTATTCCTTGCATTTTCCTCTTTTGAGCCTTGCTCGTGTTCCCTCTTGATATCGCTCCTATTCCAGAAAGCCTCCCCCTGATCTTCTCACTGGAATTAATCTCATTGTCCTCCATGCTTTGGCACAATTTCATTTCTGCTTCTTCTATAAAGAAATCACATTCTAGTTGTATTAGTTCTGTGTATACGTGTCACTTTCCTTATATTCAAGGGTAAGAAACTGAAGTGCAAGGACCAAAGTTTGTAGCCCCCTGATCACTCACAGAGTAGGTGCTTATTACATCTGGGTGGACTTCCTGGAAAACAGTTCCACATAGCACCTGAGAACCAGCTAAGGGTGATACTCAGGGTTTGTTTCTCCCTATCTCTCTACTTATCTAAACCCTACTTATATGAATGAATAATGAATAAATCATTGTACAAATGAAAGGATGAAACTGCAGAGTGTCTAGACTCAGACCTTTCCTAAGGCACACAAGAAGCTCACACCTACCCTTCTGCCCATTTCTGGTAGAAATCAAATAAATTTGCCCAGTTCATATGATTTGGCCTCTATTCTGGCTTCAGGAAATGATATCAGTGTTCAAATCGTATCCTATCTCTACCGGGATCTCCGGTGGAGAGAAGATTGGATCTCCGTTACAATCTGAAGACTGAACGTCAACATTGAAAAGATATGCATTAATGTGCCGCCTTCCATGATGCAGTTCATGGAAAGGGAGTGCACTAAGCTTCAGATTTTGTTGTTAATTGTATGACAACAGTAGAGTCACTTCATCTATTTTAGCCTCTGTATCCAGAGCTGTATCCACCCCTGTCCACTGCCAGGGCTATAACAGTATATGAAATAATGTAAGCGAGGTCACTTTACAAAAGCATCAGGTATAATAATAGAGGAGGGAAACTAAAATCTACTTTGAGCTCTTCCTTTGGAGCAAGGACCATGAAAGAAACTTTCAACATCCTGTTTTATCCTTTCTATAATCCATATTACCAAGAGTTCATATACATGAAGGGTGAGGTTGAAAGAACTGAATTCAAATCTTGATTCTGCCACTTAGCAGTTGTGAGGCCTTGGGCCAGGTCCCTTGACCTTTGATTACCACCTGTAGTCATCTTTAAACTGAGGATGATGAAAATCCTACCTTCCAGGTGCTTGTTAGAATCACACGAGATACTTTATGTGGGGAGAAAAAAATAAAGCTGTGGAAATTGGAAAGCACTAAGCAATTTCAAAGTATCATTACCAAAATAGAAAAACACTTTACCCTTACAAGGTAACCAGATAACTAGAAATAAATGGGTGATGTATACCCAGCAACTTGGGGACTGACATCCCAAAGCAATTTCTTGGCATTGATTTGGGCCCTAGCATTGGGTGGTAAATAATGATATAATGGCTCTTTCCCTGGAGTTTAAAACAGGCTTTAGCCAGGAGTTAGAGAAGATCTCTGTGACAGCAGTAAATTTAGTCAAGGAGGGAGACCTTGAGTCCTGAAGGAGGCAGAGGACCCTCCAAGGAAGAGCTGGAGGAGAAAAGGATTAATGGGGAAGAAAAATACTGCTTTTCAAGAAAATCCAGAAGCAAAAATGGGGTCACTCACCTGCAGTAAGTGCCTGAGTGAGTAAATGAGCCTGGGGACTCACAGGGGAACAGAAATGCATTCTTCACAAACAGCAACCCAGAGACACCCAGAAAGGGAGAGAGGTGATGAGGTAGAGGGGAAAAATTGCTAGTGATGGGTAGTACAGAGGGTTATGAAAAGTGCTTACTGTAGAGGTTTTCAGAAATATTTTAGCCTAGGAAATCTCTCTTTAAAGGAAACTGATGTGAAAATCCAAAGCATAAAAAAAAAGTAAAATCAAGATGAGGCATTTGAGGAGGGGTTTGGAGCCTGAAGGTTCAATCCCACAGCTTCTCTGTTCCCCTTTAGGTAGCTTCTGTGAGGAATGTGAGGAACCCTGAAGGATGTGACAGCAGAATTAGATGGCCACTAACTGAATAAGGGACGAGATCTGTAACACCACCACCAACATGCTTCCCTTTCTTCCTTTTAGTACTGGAGACCCTCCTCCACATTTTAGCCTTTATCCTGCTAGAAACTTTATTTTCCAGCTTCCCTTGCAACTAGAAGTGATCACGAGACTAAGTTTTTTCTTTTTTTTTGCCAAGGGAATGAGAGTGGAAGTAACATGTGCAATTTCTGAGTTAGTTCCTCAAAAACAAATGGACAGCTCTCTTCTTCACCACCAATACGGACATAGAAGTAGCTAGCTTCAAGCATGTGGGAAAGACAGAGAGGCCAGTAAAGCAACGAGATGGGAAAAGTCTGGGTATCTATGACTTTGTGGTCAGAGTCGTCTCCCCTCCCTGAACCACCAAACTCCTGGACATGGGAGAGAAATCTCCATCTTGTTCAAGCCTCAGTACTCTGGGTACCATGGTAACAGGTGCCAATGATCTAACTAACCAGGTCTGCAAGACCTAACCAGGTCCAGGCACCAAAAACTCAATTTGGTGCCTCCTATCCACCTCCAAGATCTTCTCTGAGCACATGATTCCCAGCCCTAAAACCAAAATGGTTACCTCTTTGACCTTCAGAAGTTGTCAGCAGCTTTAAATGGTAGCAGATTCTGCTTATGCTTCATTATTCAGGGAAAAATATTCTGAAAATACACAACAGATCCCAACAGGATCCTTAGACCGGGCTATGACAGCACAGACTTCCTTTCCCGCCTTTGCTTTCACTCAGCTCCTCAGAACTGGAACCAGGATTTCACAGTCCTGCTCGCTCTCCATTTCCTGACACTGCTGCTTCCAGGCTATTCTCAGGATGAGCTATTACATCCTGAGGGAAACCACAGCCTAGTATCTAGTTCTTTAAATCCCAAAGTGATCTATCAGCTCAGACTGAAAAGTGCCATCTCAATTCTAAGAACTATTACAGGATGTTGAGAAACCCCATAAGGTTTTATCTCTGCTGAAGCTGTTTTCGTTTTCTTCTTTCCTATTTTCTCCTCTTGGATGATCCAGTTGTAAAGCAAAGGCAGAATAAGGAGATGTGAGGTCCTCCAACACCCTCTCTTGGCTTCAGGAATCCATAATCTTTGTGAAATCACCATTAAATACTAGGTCATTACTGAAAATGATGATGTTGAGGTATATAAAGGAAATGTAATACATTGGAATATAAGAGCTATTCTAACACTACATCTAATTACCAAGAAGAATGATTCACCCAAATATTTAAAATGTCTTAAAATATAATAGAGTGAAAAGAGAGAATGTGAGCAATTACTTTAGTGAGCTGGCAATGGGAAGTAGATCTCAGAGAATACAATTCCCATTTTAGCATCAAAGCAGCCAGGATCTTTCAAAATCATTGTAAAGTCTATTCTTATCAGTGTTTAAACTTAAGACCGTCAGAAGTGGTAAAACTTTTGAATTTTTTAAGTGTGTCTGAAGCTTGCCCTTGACATATACCACAATGACTCTGTAAACTTCTACATATTTGTAAATTCATGTACAATTTTGCTATTAGAACTAACTGCATCCCTTAACGTTTTAGTTGCTCCTTTCAGGCTCTGCTTCAAAACAAACATGACCAGATGAAAGTTCCAAGATGTAAAAATTATGTTCACAACAGATTTGTATCTTACCCTCAAAGATTCCCTCTGTGCTGCACGGCAATACGTAATTCATTCATTCACACAGGCATGTTTATGGCAGCATGAGTGACAATAGAAAAGGAAAAATTGTGCTGGCAGAGCCAGGGGTGGTATTTTTCACCCTCAGAATTACATGACAAAGTAGGCATTTTTTCTTTCATTTTACAAATGAGAAAATTACGATTTGAAAAGGTTAATTTTTCTAAGATCAAAATCAAAGGTCCTCAAAGTTTCACAGCCTATCCTCTGTCCTACTCTATCTTCTTCCAAGGGAGCAGGGAAAGTGGAAAAAGAATAATACAAGCTGATCTACCCTAATTAAAGCCCCATATGAGACAGTCCCTCTTAATACCCCCATGTTTACAGATGAGGAAGCCTGGGATGAAGAAGACAGGCTGAGTGACTTCCCAAGCTGACACCAACAAGTGGTTGAAATGAAATTTGAATTTGAACCCAGGCCATCTGACCGTGCCCCTCACCGCCTCATTAAAGCTGCCTCTGTATGCTAAAGGAAGTGAAAAGACATGAATACGAGGTGAAGGGAGGTAATAAAAGAGTCACTAATTTCTAAAATTAGGGGAGAAGTCAGTCCTGGCTAGCTGAATCAGGGAAGGCTTCATAGTAAAGGCATGAGGGGATGATTAGCACAGCCATGAGGGGAACCAGAAGTGATGAAGGAAATTTACATACTCAGGTTCCTTCAGCGATTGACTCAGTTTAACCTCAAAACCATAGCTTGTCGTTACTCTTAGTTTTATACATTCACTGGGTTTTGACAAATGTGTAATGATCTGTACCCACCATGATAATATCATGCAGAATTCTTTCACTG
>NW_011495018.1:25769924-25777772 GCF_000754665.1 Bison bison bison
TTCTTTCACTGCCCTAAAAATCTTTTCTTCTTCCCTTCCCCTTAACCTCTGGCAACCACCAATCTATTTATTGTCTCTACGGTTTTGCCTTTTCCAAATCGTCAAATAGTTGGAATCATACAGTATGTAGTCTTTTGAGACTGGGTTCTTTCACTTAGTAATATGCATTTTAGGTTCCTCTATGTCTTTTCATAGCTTGGTAGTTCATTTCTTCTTAATGCCAAATAATATTCCATTGTATGGATGTACCACAGTTTGTTGATCCATTTACCTCCTAAAGGACATCGTGGTTGCTTCCAAGTTTTGGCAATTACGAACAAAGCTGCTATAAATGTGCATATGCAGGGTTTTGTGTAGACATATGCTTTGAACTCATTTGGTTAAGTACCAAGAAGCATGATTGCTGGATCATACGGTGAGAGTATGTTTAGCTTCGTAAGAAGCTGCCAACCTGTCTTCCAAAGTGGCTGTAGCACTTTGCATCCCCACCAGCCATGAGCGAGAGTTCCTGTTGCTCCACATCCTCACCAGCATTTGCTGTTGTCAGCCTGTTGGATTTCTGCCATTCTTATAGGTGTGTAGTGGTTTCAAAGTTGCATTTTAAAAAGAGCTTCCCTGTGATTCACATGCAGATGGCTCAACGTTTTGAGAAATACAGAATTTATAGAAAAAGAAGCCCTTACCATTTGCTTATACTTTCTTATATGAAGGTTACCAGGGCTGCTACTCAACAGGAACTCACTGGTATAGCCACACCTGTTAAAATATTGACATACTCTCAGCCCCATTAGTTAAAAAGCTTTTGCTCCAAGCTACCATCCAGACATGCTGCTTAGACCTTTCAGCTTTACTCACATCCTATAACTAAGTCACTAAGGCTTGGCATGAGAGGATCTCTAAGATTCCACTTCAGCTATAGCAAAGGTCCTTTCTGATTAGGCAGAGCACAGCCTTTCCCTGGTCACTGAATATTTTTAATATCAACTAATATCAGCCACGGGATTGTCCCATGAGATTATGCACTGCTTCCCAAACATTCCTGATGACTATAAGCACTAGCTGAGTTTGTTTAAAAGATAAGGCCTGACCTTTAGAAATGCTGATTCATTAGATCTGAGTTGGGACTCAGAAACCTGTGTATGTTCATTCTCTTATTTTTTTTAAAAATACCTAAGATGATTTTTTTTTGCAATCTCCCAAGTGACAATCTTCTCTTGTCTTTGAGAGAATTTTACAGTTAAAGGGAGAAGGGGATATTTACACACAGGCTAGAAAAAGGCAACTAAGTCCAAAATGCATTGACTTTGGATGTAGAGACAACAGCTGGAGATATGAAATTCCAATCCTTGTCTCACCTTGCTTGCTGTGTGATTTCGAGCCATTAACCTTAAACTCTCAGAGGCTTAAGCTCTCTGAAGTTACAGTTTGTTATTTAGACTAGGTGAGATAAATGCATATGGCACATAGAAATTAGTCAAATGTTTACAGCCAACACATTTCAGATTCTCTCTCTATATTTTTTTAAATCAGGTTTGATTCAGAGCTTTCTCAGAAAAGAAAAGTTGGCAAAGGTTGGCTTAGCAAACAGCTTGGCTCCATCAAACCAATGGCAAATGCAGCTCCTTTGATTTTATTTATTTGGTGGGCATCTGATCTACATTGAGATTTGTTGTTTTACAAAAACATATTTGGTGGAAAAAACACTTTTAGCTTCATTCTGAGTTAGAAAACATTTACCTCAATCATTGTCATTAGTCACTAAAGGTTTCAATTTACAGACTTCTTACTTAGGCTACTTATTTTTCTCTTTTTATTTTTTACAGAAGCAAATACTCTTGGTCCAGCTTCTTGCTTTGTTCTAGACCGGGGCTTGGGGTGGGGGGGGAGTGGGTGTGGAATGGGAAATGCCTTCTTTTATGGAAATTTACCTCTTCTAAGCCAGAATGATTCTTGGGAATCTCAGCCCATCCCATGTCATTAGGGATGGATGCCACCCTGTCATAAGTGCTAGGCTGCAAAGAGTAGAGAAATGGGGAGATAATGAAATTACTGAACACTCAAAGTGTCAGAGACTGACAGGCTGGGGCCATCCATCACCGATTATATGAGGCATTAACATGCTGCTTCCCTACCCAGAGACAAAGACAGCAACAAGAATAGTAAATAATCTGGAGTGAGTCTGTGGAAGAAACCAGTAATTTAATGGACTGACAACCAGCCAATATCCTGAGAGTATGGCTTGCCTCTGCTCCTGAACTTGGTTTACACCCAGGCACCAGCCCCTCAACTGATACAAGATAGCAATACTTCCTAAAATTCAATTCTACACACACCACCTTCTTTTCAAACTACATCTGTGTAACACCTGTGCTAAATGTACTTCTTTAAACTGGTTCTTCTTTTTTACTAAAATTAATGGATTTTGAAAGAAAATTTGGTATTACTACCAAAATGGAAATTCAGGATTACCTTCCATAAATGTGGAGTAATCATGAAAATAATTACAAAGCAGAGAAAACATGGCCATTAAAGTCTAGTCAATACTGTCCCCTGCTGTGGGCTCTGAGCCTGAAGCCTGCCCTTTCTTTGTTAAAATAAGAGATTATCATGTGTTAGAAAGGTGTTAAAGACACACCAGCCCCAAACTGAGATTTTCTTCTTGATATCCTAAAGGGATTGAAAGCAAATTGAGAAAGGATTAATTATCTTACCAAATGAGCCAATGCTACTTACTGCAACATCCATGTACCAAATGAACTCCTACAAGTATCACATTTTGGGAAATACTGTTAAGCACTTTGGCTACAGAAAGCATCACACTGACAGGCTTTTCACAAATACAGAACCAGCTATGGAAATCGCAGACCCTACTAAATCCAAATCTGAGAAAATATCTGCATTCTACCCAGCTAAAAGGTAGACAACTAGTGAAATCCTTCTTCAATGACTTTTCAGTGAAACATCTTAGAAGTAAATATCCTGCCTCCCTTTTTATAACACCAATAAGGTTCAGCCAAAGCAATACCACTGATCAGGATGGTTCTCAGTTCAAAGCAGGGCCAGATCTAGCTGTCGGCCTGGCTGTTGCAGACATAATTCTTATTGCAGGTAAAACTAAACTTGGTAACTAGAGCCTTGGATCAGGAATCCATAATGAAACAAGGGTCATAGTGGAAATATGACTTGAAATTAACCAAATTCATAGTAATCAGGGTTTCCTTAGTGGGTCAGTGGTAAAGAATCCACCTGCCAGGGCAGGAGACACAGGTTCAATCCCTGGGTCAGGAAGATTCCCTGGAGTAGGAATGGCAACCCACTCCAGTATTCTTGCCTGGAGAAGTCCATGGACAGAGGAGCCTGGTGGGCTACAGTCCATGGGGCCACAAAGCAACTAACACTTCACTTCATAGTAATCAAAGACTAAGCAGGACCATGGACAGCTCCTCGGTGGTACCAAGCATTAATCATACAGAATAACTGGAGTTCTTCAGTTCCCAGCAGAAATGGGAGTCTTTTCTGGATCCCACCAAGTCTAAAATAATGATTCCAACAGAAAAACTACTGACCCTTAGGAGGTATTTTGAAAATTTTGTGGGAGATGGGCAATACTGGATTTAGTGGACAGAGGCACAAAAGCTAATCACTCTACACTGTTCTGTACCATGGAAAAATTATACCATATCCCTGAATAGAAAACAATCACCGGACATTCTTGAAGAGAAGACTCTGTTGGTTATTAACCAAGTCCAGAGCCTAAATTCTTTTCGTCTATAAGAAGAAAATATTTTTGTACAGTATCAATAGACTAAATTCTCTAGGTATATAACTACCTTATAGGTTGAGGGAAGATAGCCTTTTGCTTCATAAAGAACTTACCCAAATTATGCATCTTTTTTTAAATCATCATAATAAATGGAAACACCATTTATAGTGTTTGAATTTCCAATACCACACACCTGTGTCAGACTGCTTTTGTAGCTGTCTTATTTCGTGGTGATTCTGTGATGATATCATTAAACTTTCCAGCATAGTCATACCTCAGGAATTAGTGAAACACACACTGTTTTGTTATAAATCTCTATCCATCTATTTCTCCTTTATATTACAGTTAGGGCATTATGTTGATTTTAATTATGTGGGTAGGCAGGTTATATTTTCTCTGAATTTCATTTCAGTACTGTAAAGCGAGGATTTCAAAATATTTTTTACAAAAAGGGAAATTAGGTCTGATATGCCTGAGAATGTTGTTCTCAGACATTGGGCCCACCGCGGTGTGTTTTAAGCATCTCCATGTCCCCCACTGAGCCCATCAAGAGCCTTCCTGAGGGTAGAGAAAAGCAAGCTCTTAATCCTCTCTAAGCCCAAAGTGGGTGTTGAGCTATGACATCCAGGACAGTGTATTTGCCAGGGAATTCAGCATCAGAGTGGTCCCTCCTGAATCCTCTTGTTACCCCAGGACTCTCCTTATCCTGGCAGCAAAACCTGAATAAGATATGTAGGTATGTATTGTCTATTGAAGTAACTTTCCAAATCTTTTCCTCTTCAGCTATGCTGGATAATAATTAATCAATTTCTTCCCCCTCCCACCTCTTTACCTCTCTCTCTTACACACACACACACACAATCTACCTTGACATCCCTCCTTAAACTTTTGTTTAAGTCATTCTGATGGAGGCTCTTCATGTCAACTTTCCCTTGGATTCCTGTAGCTATTTCCCCTCTGGGTTTCTAAAAGACTCTCCACCTCAAACCACAGGCATCTACTCTGAGCCCCAGAACTCCCTGTATTTCTATTCATCCTTCCCATCTACAGCAGCCACTTGGCTCTTTACCACTTTGGCTTTGTGAAAGAAAATGTCCCAACCATCAACCTCTGAAGGGAAGTCAGGGCACTGGGGAATATCATATGCTTCACTCCATAGAGCTGATGAGCAATACATGTACAACATTTTCCAGACCAAAAACCTGGACACAAAATCTGACAAAAATATGGGCATGAATTCTGACAACAGAACAAAGAATCTGGAATCGTGACTGTTTCAGAAATTCAGGGATGAGTGATCCTGACAGGGAAGTCTCAGAAGTTTTTAGACAGAACTGCATATTACTTTTCTCTGGCCAGGAAACTGAGATGAGCCAAAGGCCCAGTCCTTGCATTTCTAACACTCTGTGGGCAACTGCTCCAGCTTTGTCACTGCTGACCTGCCTCACTCCACCCCCTTAAATTGTCACTGCCAGAGTCCCATCTTCAACCATCCCTTTCTCTCCATACTCTATTCCTGGGAAATTGAATCCACTCTGCTTCATTACCACCTAACTTCCAATGAATCCAAAAACTCCCTCTTTCATCCAGAGCGCCCTCCTGCTCCTTGGTCCTATAACCCAACTGCCTTCCTGAAACCTCCAAACTTTTGAACGACTAGGGGTGGTTTAGTTGCTAAGTCATGTCCAACTCTTTGCAACTCCATGGACTGTAGCCAGCCAGGCTGCTCTGTCCATGGGATTCTCCATGCAAGAATACTGGAGTGGGTTGCCAATTCCTTCTCTAGGGGATCTTCCTGACTCAGGCATTGAACCTGGGTCTCCTGCATTGCAGGCAGTTTCATTCATTGTAGGCAGATTCTTTACCAACTGAGTCACCAGGGAAGCCCTGGTGAACCACTGGTTCTTCAATCATAACATGTTAAAATCATACACGTTCTGCTTCCCTCACCTTTGCTAAAGAAAATTCCTGTTCCTCTATCTGCATTCATGTTTGGGTTAACAGTGTCAGCAGGAACCTTAAAGTCATATTACTGATCGAATTGTTCCCCAAACTTACTTAATCATTGCTAAGTCCTAACAACACTACCTTGGCAATAATAATTTGTTATCACATCCTCTGTGTTCCCACAATTTCCATCCTGATTGTTATCATCTTTTACCTGGAATACTGTAATAGCATGGATTTTAACTGATTCTACTTCCTTCTCACAGCCTCCCACCCATCTCTCAACCTTCCAACAAGAATGTCCTAATAAAACATATTGTCAAATCTCACACTTGGGCCCTCATCAAGCATTCAAAGGTCACCTGTGGTACAGAATCCAAATTCCTAAACACAGCCTTCCATTATTGTTCCCTTTCAATCAGGAAGAACTAGAAGCACTTGAATCAGGCAGATCTGAGATTAAATAACAGGTTCACAGATTACTGGCTCTGTGACCTTGGGCAAGAATGAGAGTGCAGACTCATTATTTTAATTATTCTAACTGTACAGCCTGTGTTTATTGTACATAGAGCTCAACTTCCTATTCATCTACTTGAGGTAAAAAAAAAAAATTCACCCATATGTGATGGGGTTATGTTGTCTGACATTCAAAGCAACTCGCTTCTAAAGTGATAGGAATCTCTTTTCTCTTAAAAACAGATATTAGCAATGTTATTATAAATCTGTTTTAAGGACTAAAAGAGAAAAATATATATATATGCAGAGTATATATATCATATAACACATTTGTTCATATATTCATAAACATATATGCTCATATGCATATGCATTTATATAAACATATATCATATACGCATATACATTTTATATCTATCTATCTATATTAGAGTACAAGTTCCAAGGCTCCTCTCCTCATCTGCCCCAACAAGATACTGATACCATGAAATGCTTTTTTTTTTTTTAAGAAAGATTTATCTATTTATTTACTTTATTTTTGGCTGTGCTGGGTCTTCATGGCTGAGTGTGGGCTTTCTCTAGTTGCGGCAAGTGGGAGGGGCTACTCTTTGTTGTGGTGCTCGGGCTTCTCATTGTGGTGGCTTATCTTGTTGCAGAGCACAGGCTCTAGGCACATAGGATTAAGTGATTATGGTGCACAGGCTTAGTTGCTGCATGGCATGTAGGATCTTCCCAGGCCAGGGATTGAACTGGTGTCCCTTGCATCGCAAGGTGGATTCTTAACCACTGGACTGCTAGGGAAGCCCTGAAACTCCTTTTTAAGATATAAAACTTGGGATTTAAGTCATCCAAAAATCATTCAGTCCCAAAGTAGGGACACAGCCCTTGTGGAAGACCCAAGGATCCCACATTCTACTGAAGCTAGAAGAAATGAAAAAAAAAAAAAGGATAATGCACAACCTACAAACTGTAGGAGTTTAGAGAAGGAAGCGTCACTACAAACAAAACTAGTGGAGGTGATGGAATTCCAGCTGAGCTATTTCAGATCCTAAAAGATGATGCTGAGAAAGAACTGCACTCAATATGCCAGCAGACTTGGAAAACTCAACAGTGGCCACAGGATTGGAAAAAGTCAGTTTTCATTCCAATCCTAAAGAAAGGCAATGCCAAAGAATGTTCAAACTGCTGCACAATTGCACTCATCTCACACACTAGCAAAGTAATGCTCAAAATTCTCCAAGCTAGGTTTCAACAGTATGTGAACTGAGAAACTTCCAGATGTTCAAGCTAGACTTATAAAATGCAGAGGAACCAGAGATCAAATTGCCAACAGCTGTTGGATCATAGAAAAAGCCAGAGAATTCCAGAAAAGCATCTACTTTTTCACAATAAACTGTGGAAAATTTTTAAAGAGATGCGAATACCAGGTGACCTTACCTGCCTCCTGAGAAATCTGTATGCAGGTCAAAAAGCAATAGTTAGAAACCGGACATAGAATGACAGACTGGTTCCAAATTGGGAAAGAAGTATGTCAAGGCTGTATATTGTCACCCTGCTTATTAACTGATATGCAGAGTACATCATGAGAAACGTTGGGCTGCATGGAGCACAATCTGGAATCAAGATTGCCGGGAGAAATACCAATAACCTCAGATATGCAGATGATACCACCCTTATGGCAG
>NW_011495018.1:25777872-25792574 GCF_000754665.1 Bison bison bison
AGATTTATAAAATGCAGAGGAACCAGAGATCAAATTGCCAACAGCTGTTGGATCATAGAAAAAGCCAGAGAATTCCAGAAAAGCATCTACTTTTTCTTAATTGACTATGCTAAAGCCTTTGACTGTGTGGATCACAATAAACTGTGGAAAATTTTTAAAGAGATGCGAATACCAGGTGACCTTACCTGCCTCCTGAGAAATCTGTATGCAGGTCAAAAAGCAATAGTTAGAAACCGGACATAGAATGACAGACTGGTTCCAAATTGGGAAAGAAGTATGTCAAGGCTGTATATTGTCACCCTGCTTATTAACTGATATGCAGAGTACATCATGAGAAACGTTGGGCTGCATGGAGCACAATCTGGAATCAAGATTGCCGGGAGAAATACCAATAACCTCAGATATGCAGATGATACCACCCTTATGGCAGAAAGCAAAGAAGAACTAAAGAACCTCTGGATGAAAGTGAAAGAGGAGAGTGAAAAAGTTGGATTAAAACTCAACATTCAATAAACTAAGATCATGGCATCTGGTCCATCCCATCACTTTATGGCAAATAGATGGGGAAACAGTGGAAACAGTGAGAAACTTTATTTTCTTGGGCTCCAAAATCACTGCAGATGGTGATTGCAGACATGAAATTAAAAGGCACTTGCTTCTTGGAAGAAAAGCTGTGACCAACTTGGACGGCATATTAAAAAGCAGAGACATTACTTTGCTAATAAATGTCCATCTAGTCAAAGCTATGGTTTTTCCAGGAGTCATGTATGGATGTAGAGTTGGACCATAAAGAAAGCTGAGCACCAAAGAATTGATGCTTTTCAACTATGGTGTTGGAGAAGAATCTTAAGAGTCCCTTGGACTGTAAGGAGATCAAACCAGTCAATCCTAAAGGAATTCAGTCCTGAATATTCATTGGAAGGACTGATGCTGAAGCTGAAGCTCCAATATTTTAGCCACCTGATGTGAAGAACTGACTAATTATAAAAGACCCTGATGCTGGGAAAGATTGAAGGTAGGAAGAAAAGGGGACAACAGAAGATGAGATGGTTGGATGGCATCACTGACTTGATGGACATGAGTTTGAGCAAGCTTCAGGAGTTGGTGATGGACAGGGAGGCCTGGCATGCTGCAGTCATGGGGTTGCAAAGAGTTGGACATGACTGAGCGACTGAACTGAACTGAACTGAAGAACTGTAGCCATTCTGATACCAAGAATATTTAGAAGTTCACTTTCCAAAGCAAGAATTGTTGCAAAAACCATAGTATTAAACATCCATTGCATTTCTTCTAACTGCCAGGAACAGCACAAATGCTATATGCAATCCAAGGGAAATAAAACACTCAATGCCTTCAAGGACCAACAGTCTTACAAAGTAATTAACCTGCTTAACCAGTGAAGCAAAGCAGAATGGGATGCAGTTGAGAAGAAGAACTAACCACATGCCACAGGAAGATGAGACTATAAATAACATCAAGCTACACTGGATAAATAGGCAGCCCCAGGAGTGTGAGTGTGGAGGTTCCATCATACATTCTCTTTTTCCCACTGAGCCCTATTGCCCAGATAACTCTAACAGGACAGGCCCATGATGTTTTAGGATAACTCAGACTTTCTGGATCCCTGAGTTTTGAATTCACATCAGAACCAGTCCCCAAACATGAGCTTTTTTTTACAGGGAATGTAGACACTAGTCCAGGCTTCCCTCTACACTTATGCCTCTGATCTATTTCCCTCCCTTCTTTTTTATTTGATTCTCAAACAGAAATATAACACTCTGGCCTCAACAAAATATTTTCATCATTGGTTGTATTATGGAAACAGGGTGTGAAAAATATAAATATCTGTTCTGACCACAGCCACCAAAAGACTCCCAATTCAAAAAGATCTTCAGTTTTCCCAGAGTTTTAGAGAACTCTGGATGATCCATCAGTTATCAACAGAAGAGTTCATGTGTTATGAATAAAGAGAGAAGGCCTAAGGAGACACTCTGGAGTCTGTGCGTCTGTGGTTGCTCCAGCCCCAGACCCTCTCAGACCAGCATGGGCATCCCCCTTGAAGTCCTCCTGCATTACCCAAGCATAGCAGCCAGAATTCAGAGGCTTAGGCACCAACATTCCCATGCTCCAAGTTGAAGGCCAAAGGAGTAGCTTTAGAGTCAGTCCCTGAGGACCTGAGTTTCAACTGAATGAAGCGCCTTCATCAGAAAGAATGTTCATGAAATGGTCACTCTGCACATTGAGGATCACCGCTGGGCTCCCATCAAGCAGCGATCTCTTCTGAGTGGTTTTAGACCCTTAAGCCCCTCTGAGCCTCACTTAAGTCACCGGAAAAATGGAGATATCTTTCCTTTTCTCCTTTGCCTTTCACTTTTCTTTTCACAGCTATTTGTAAGGCCTCCTCAGACAGCCATTTTGCTTTTTTGCATTTCTTTCTCTTGGGGATGGTCTTGATCCCTGCCTTCTGTACAATGTCACAAACCTCCATCCATAGTTTTTCAGGCACTCTATCAGATCTAATCCCTTGAATCTATTTCTCACTTCCATTGTATAATCATAAAGGATCTTATTTAGGTCACACCTGAATGGTATAGTGGTTTTTCCCTACTTTCTTCAATTTAAATCTGAATTTGGCAAATGAGTTCATGATCTGAGCCACAGTCAGATCCTGGTCTTGTTTTTGCTGACTGTATAGAGCTTCTCCATCTTTGGCTGCAAAGAATATAATCAATCTGATTTTGGTATTGACCATCTGATGATGTCCATGTGTAGGGCCATGAAATTAAAAGACACTTGCCCCTTTGAAGAAAAGTTATAACCAACCTAGACAGCATATTTAAAAGCAGAGACAATTACTTTGCCAACAAAGGTCTATCTAGTCAAAGCTATGGTTTTTCCAGTAGTCATGTATAGATGTGAGAGGTGGGACTATAAAGAAAGCTGAGCGCCGAAGAATTGATGCTTTTGAACTGCGGTGTTGGAGAAGACTCTTGAGAGTTCCTTGGACTGCAAGGAGATCCATTCAGTCCTGAATATTCATTGGAAGGACTGATGCTGAAGCTGAAACTCTGATACTTTGACTACCTGATGTGAAGAACTGACTCATTTGAAAAGACCCTGATGCTGGGAAAGATTGAAGGCAGGAAGAGAAGGGGACCACTAAGGATGAGATGGTTGGATGGCATCACCAACTCAATGGATACAAGTTTGAGTAAACTCTGGGAGCTGGTGATGGATAGGGAGGCTTGGTGTGCTAGTGTCCATGGGGTTGCAAAGAGTCAGACACAACTCAGCAACTGAACTGAACTGAAATGGAGCTAATATCCTACTGGCATGAAGGCAAGGGACTGGATCAGATAGCTTCTTGACATACATTCTAGTTCTAACTCACCAGCTTCGCAACCAAGAAAAGCAAAGGCTGGCTTTCAAGTTTGACAAGGGACCAATTTAAACTAATTTGGGATGCCCATAGATTTGTTTGCGGGGCTCTGAGTCCATGCTGCCTCCAGTGACCAGTTCCAAATGCAAAGTAACCAGTTAAAAAAGATCTACCTAGCCCAAGTCTCATTTCTCTCACTCTACCATGGGCTTCCTCCTTCCTTCCACAGGTTCAATATTTCCTTAGCCTTTCTCAGACATACCTACCATTCCACTGGCCTTGCTTTGAATAGCTCATGCATGTTCTTTCTTTAGTTCTCAGTGCACCATAGGAGTTCCATACCCAATGTTGAGGGGCCAGGGCTACTGCCAGACTCTCCAAACCCTACTTATTCATCTATGAGATGATTGGCCAAGGGAATGATGTTGTTTGTAGACTATAAAACCAAGCAATAAAACAGTTGCCTGAGTTTCAATCTTTATGCAAACTAGGAATGTCATCTTATGAAGGTCAAGTAGTCATGGACCTCAATTTCCTAATCCTTAGAACAGGTCAGAGAGGGTTCAGTCTCGTTCACTCAATAGGGATTGCGCATACATAGTGCAAAGACCCACACATGATTCTCCTAAAGGTAATTGCCTTAGTGCTAAGACCATATTTTTCTAATGTAAAGTATTCCCCACTAGCACTGGGAGTGGTATATAATAAACATTCAGTAAAACAGTTGCTAAACTGTTGCTCACCAAGTCATAATCCCTTCCTTCTGAGATCTTATATAAACATGGACACAAATAAGCACCATAAAAGGTCAGAACTAAGAGATGAGTACTGAAACAGAGTTACATCCTAAGAAAAAAAGCTGTTTTCATCTGGAACATCAGGGAAGGCTTCAGGGAGGAGGTGGCATATGAGCCACTGAATGAGTAAACCATTAGACTGCAAAGATAGGGAAGAGCTGTGCCAATAAGGCAATGGGTGGATCCTCCGATGGTAATCAGTCTACCTGGGGATTACAACTCAAGACCTTAGGGTTTTCTCTCACAGTCCTGAAAAGGATCTATGTCCTTTTTTCTTTTCCTTTTCTCTGGACTTCTTTCCAGTATGACCTATTTTCTGCTACCCTCTCCTATTTCCCCACCCACTGCAAACTCCTACTGGGAAGTGGTTTGTTAATTTTTTTCTTGTCCACCCTAAGTTAATGGGCTTCTGGCTAAACACTTAAATTTATGCACCTTACTGTCTTTTCAGCATTGTTCTCAGTAATTTATAGCAACTGCTGCCTGCTGCATTGTGTTATTTAGTACTGCATGTGGTTCTCGGGTTTAGTCTGCACACTGGTCTTCTGCGGGAGGGAGAAGCATTATTATATGGAACTTGGACGGACTCTTGATCTCCTGTTCTGAGGGAAAAGCTCCTGTATGGGTGAGCTACCAAGGAGAGTTATGGCAGCATTGGCACAGAATCCCTTGAGTCACGCCAAACCATTAAGAAGAGACAGGATAAGGGAGAAAGTCCTGAATTATCTGACAAAGTTGACCACTGGGACAGCCAAGGTTCCCACTAGTCAAAGGAAGCCAGACAGAAGAAACATCACCCCAAAAGCCACAGAACCAGATATTCATTACATGGAGGAGGCAGCAGAAGGCTCAGAGCAGGACCATCTAAAGTACTCACTTCCACTTACAACTACACTTTCAAAGGGCAGTCATCATGCTCTTAATGATTATCAAGTTCTTATTCTGAATACACACTGTACTAAGAATGATTTCCTTTGTTAATTTCATTTTCTCAGCAATCTTGTTCTAGTTTTCACTTCTCCTGTCACAGAAATACACCCTGAGAAGAAAGCCTCCCAGTTGCAATGTTTTAAACCAGTAAAACCCTGCATGATGTAAGTTTTTGAAGAACAGCCCAGGGCAAGATATGTTCATCTCTGCCCTGATTAAAAGGTGAGTAAGTCCTCAATCTCTAGGAATCTGGTGTCCAATACAAGAACAAGATGCCTCTTCAATAACTTGGGGCAGAATGCACAGACAGGCAGAAATCAGATTGTTTCTTGGCTATCTGGTCAATCTTCCTCTATGGACTCTACACCAACACCCAGGAGTATGCTTTCTGACTAGAAAGGCTTCTGTCAATCATTAGCAAAGGGAATGTAGAATCCCCCAGACCTTGAAAAGATACGACCTGCAGATTTTTTCAAGCTGAATTTGACCCAAGAGGGGCATGCCACTTTGGTTGCCAAAGACCTAGCCACTTCTACCGCCTCCGACTTGGCCATTCCAAACATTTGTATTACCTCTTTGACCCCTGATTCACAGGAAAGAAACTCTGAGAGCTCCCAAGAAATAGACCACCCACCCTACACCTGCTGAAAAACAGCAGGACAGAAGAGGCAGTGAGCCTGGGTGGTGGAAACAATGATGTCATTAGGAAGGAAGCTTGAGCTTCTAATAAATGGCACATAACAAATTGGTGTGGTATAAATGCAATTTATGTGGACCATAATGTACTCAATTCATTCCCATAAATGAAGGTAAAATCGTACCTCACCTGACAGGTTCTAGTTCTTACTTATCATTAGCAGTGATAAATCCCACACAATAATGGGAATTCCTGGAGACAACTTTTCATTTCTGGGTAGCTTTGGTTAGTCACATTCAAACCACAATTTGCTCATCCTTCCAAAAGCAAACCTTGCTAAGCATTATTAGATTTGAAAATCATTTTTTAGCTTTAAGTGATTTTTGAGAAAGTAATACATGCATATGGTGGGGGCGGGGGTGGGATCCAGAAGCACAAAAGGATTTTCTACAACCAGCTTTCTTGCTTCCCCTGTCTCTCAATAAAATCCTTCCCTAGTGGCAAAAATTATTATAAATTTCTTATAAGTCATCTCAGAAATCACCCTTGTAGATGCAAGGTACATATTTAGAGATCACTCTTATACAAATGGTAGCATGCTATCTACAATGTATTGAAACTTTTTTAAAAAACTGTATCATGGAGACCAGTCCTTATCAGTGGAAACAAATCTTCCTTGTTCCTTTTAACAGCTGCATACTATTCTATTTTATGGATGGACCATAAATGATTTAGCCATTTACCAACTGATGGACATTATGGTTATTGTTCCAGTCTTCTGTTCCCACAGTACAGCAATAAATGGTCTTTTGGCTCCATTTTCATTTCTTTCAATGCAGCTACAGCCCAATTCAACTTCTCTACCTTCTTCACCCAGATTCAGGAGCCTCACCCGAGAGACAGAACAAAGTCTCTGCAGAGCTGTGGTTCTTAGCAAAATGAAATCTTCCCTCCAAAGACCCATCTGGAGGGAGTTGCTATGAGGAGAACCTGTAAGAATAATAAATCTCTCTTGACACAAGAGCTGCAAGGAAGTTGCCCAGGCTGCAGCAATGGGCTTCTCAGTTTGAGATCTCAACAGCTACTCTGAAAGCAGAAAATGGAGCCATATGAATCTGTAATTGTAACCCCTACTCTCACAGGCAGAGCTGCCTGCTTGTAGCTGCTTCTCATTACCTGCTTACAACTGTAATTTCTGTGTGGTCTTTTCCCCTACCCTGTGGTTCACTGGGAATTCAGAGCTGCAGCAGTGGTGCTGGGCATTTTGAAAAAGAGAATGAAAAGGTACCAATTATGGAAAAGCGATTTCTTCTTTTGAATTCAACTGCTGTGGCCTTCACTGCTCCTCTTCAGGTGAGAATATCACAACCTTGTGCAGACACATTGTTTCTGGAAAAAGAAACCCCACCTGCCTGTCCTGTGAGAGCGTCAGATGGCTAGGCTGCATCGTAGCTGAGTTCAAAGTACTCACCAGCTCAAACAAACAGATCAACTCCTCTTCCTCCCAGGATGCCTAGAGTACATGCCCTAGCCAGAAAGAAGGAAGCTAAGCATTTTATTAGATTCATTATGGAGCCCAAACGATACAGGAAACAGAGGTAACTGGCATTAACATGATTCACTGCAAAGATGTTCATCTTTCTGCAAAGTTCTCCCTCTACAAAGACTCACACATCAGTGACTCCATCAATAAGGACATGTGATCAGAAAAGACAGCCTCAACCCCTACCAAATATATTGGTAGGAGCTGTGGGGCTGTGGACTATAACCAGTGAGCCAGTTTCTAAAACTTCAAAGTGAGACCCTTGTCCTCTGTTCTTTGCCTATAACAACTACGGGAAGTCACTCAAGTGGATTCGACTCAGCAGAGGACACTGAAAAGGGAAAATGGACAGTGCTGCCCTGGGGCCCTGGAAGATTGGGGGCGGTTTCTTAAAGTGCTTCTCAGGTCAAGCGTGAGTCCAGAATAAAATACCAGGCATCAAGCAGACCCTGCCAACCCTGCACAATTCTTCCATCCCAGCAGCTGGACCTTAGACCAGTGATCTTTCCTATGTACCCTATTGCTGAGAGAAAGAAGAGCGTTTTTTCTCATCTTTGAATTCCCAGTAGGTGGCATTTAGTTCCTCGGAAACAAAATAAATACGTGTTGAATGAATGAATGAGCTAAAACAATAGGCGTTACTAACTTACTCTGTTAAATTATGATTCCTTAAGAATAGCAGCTCTCTGAGCTGAGGAATTGAAGTGCTCCTGTCCTTGTACACCTCAGTGATGAGGCTCAGTGCAGACCCACAAAAGTAGCCACCATCTCTAAGGAGTGTCCCCAAAATGAAGCATGTCCAATTCTGAGTTTGTAAACACAGACCACCATGCACCACCTCAAATCACATGCAAAATTGTACATATGCATCTGTATGCATTTTTCTGCAAGAAGTTCCTTTGTTTCCATTAGATTCTCAAAGGGATCCATATCCCCAAAGTGCTTGCTGTTCACTGACTTACAGAATCAGAAAGCACGGAGCAGTCTTCTGCCCCGCCTGATGTGGAGGGGGGTGGGGGGGGAAATGGAGCAGGGGAGGCTGCAGGTGTGTGTTCTGCTGACTAACAAGCATCATTGCTCTGCTTTATGGAAACACATAAATCACCAGGACTTAAAGAAGCTCAGTCCCAGGAATGCTCTTGTGCTTGACAGCAAGCACATTTTCTTCCACCAAGTCAACATCTCCAAAAAGTGCAGCCAAGCCCTGTCGGTTCAAGAAAAAGAAAAGAAACTTGGAGCAAGATTAAAGAAATAAATAAACCACAATCTGCAAGCTGGGAAAATAGGCTCATCCTATAATGGTGCTAAATCGCTCGATTCTGGAAGGCAGGACAAGAACAGGTGATGCGCCCTGTCAGCTCAGATCCCAGAAGCTCAGCAGTGAGAAGGCGTCTTTCATCTCTGCCCACACGGGGGAACTGGGGGAGCTGAGTGCTTCCTCTGGGCATGGAGGAGTGCTCAGCTCTGGATTTGTTCGGTGGTGTTAGGGAAATATTACCTGGGTGCATCTCCTTCTGCATTGTCCAGTAAACATCCCTCATCATAAAATGCCTGGCTGAGTATCAGATTTTACAGCATCTTGCCCTGCATTTAAACAGACCTGATCCTTGCCAATCTCTAGAACAGAGTTTCTCCACCTCGGCCCTATGGACATTTGAGTCCAGATATCTCTTTATTGCGGTGACTGGCCTGTGCATTTAGGATGTATAACAGCAACATCCCTGGTATTTACTCAGTAGATGCCAGAAGCATTTTCCCCACTAGCTGTAACAGCCCCAAACGTCTCCAGACTTTATCAAAAGTCCCCCAGCGAGCAACATCACCCACAGTGAGAACCGGTGCTCCCACTGGGTCCTGGGGAACATCAGATCTGAGGGATGTTAACAGCTGTTACTTAGAGGAAAACAGGATACTGTGGTCAAACAGTCTGGAAAACACTGGATTAAACGAAGATAAACCGGGACTCCTCCATGATGGATTTCTCAGAGTCTGAAATAGATCAGGGTGCACCGTGAATCTATAAGAGAGAAACATAATACCCAGCATTCTCCCAAAGGCATTTGGCTGCAGAATCCTTTTATCTCAGAGCCTTCAGGATTAGTATTCTGGGGGATTTACTTTTGGAAACACTTCTGTAAGGCAAAATTGGAAATATACCTCTAAGGCAAACACACCCAGAGGAAGAGGTGGGGAAGCTGAAGATGGAGAGAGCAGGCTGTGCACAAACCATGACTTCCGGGATGCAATTTATCTTAGAACCCCAGACTCCATCATTAGACATTCATTTTTTTTTTGAGAACAGGTTTGGATTTTCAGGCTTCAAAAGTGCCAAATATTTTGGAAGCTATTAAAACATCCTCAGCTAATGCTTCATAAGCAGGGTAAGATTATCAGAGAATTTCCCAATGGTAAGAGCTGGCTGGGTCCAATGGTCTGTGGAGAATGGGAAACCACAGAGGGACTCAGAGTAGAAAAGAAAGTAACATAGGAAAGAAAGGAAGGAAAGAGGACATCAGAACAAACCTCTTTCAGTTCACTGTTCTGGCCAGGGCTCTCTCCGATGCAATAATCACAACGTGCTCTTGTGGACTTTAAAAAGATGGGAGACAGTAGGAAGGTTATCTTGTAAGAGGGGTTTGAACTGTTTTTGTAAAATAGATTTACAATAGTATTATTTTACTAAACAGACCTCATGGTAATTTTTACAGATTTCCATGACCATAAAAAATTAGAGCTAGAAAGAACCTTGAATCCTCTATTTTCTATTTTTTTAATGTGTTTATCTATAAAAGTCATTTATTCAAAGCCAAAAACACAAAATGCAAAATCATAACAATTCTCTTTTAGCATGACTGTGTCCCTGCCAACACTTAACCCCCATTTCAACCTTCTTTGCAGCCCCTGAAGAACCTTCCAGAAACCCCAAGCTGCTCGGAGCACCATCTGAAACACAGTCCCTCCCCCTCCCACTTCACAACCAGAGGAAACTGAGACCCAGACAGACACTCACACTTGCCCGAGGTCCCAGCTTCCGGGTAAGAGAGTCAGGAGCGGAACCCAGGTTCACACCTGGGTGAGCTCAGCACGCCTCCCGTCTCCCTGCATGCTGAGGTGGGTGCTAATAGAGAACAAGCTGCCTTGGAATGCAGTGATCACCTCATTTCTGCAAGTATCCAAGAATAGCTGATGACCATTTGTAAGGTCACTGCGAATCTTTCATGTGAAAGATGAATTAGACATCTTTGCAATCTCTTCTTAAAGTCTCACTAGCACTGCCTTGTCCTCCCTGTCATTAGCAGCAGGGTGCGTGGGGAAGCCTGTTCTTAGAGAAGAGACACAGCCCCAGAGAAAAGAGTGACCACAATCACTGCCCATCCCATCTGGCTCCCGAGCTCCTGCCTCCTCTTGATGGAAGCAGGCCAGCTGGAGTGAACAGTGTGGGGCTCGGCGTGGGTGAGCAATGCTAGACAGCCAGGTGACACATCCCAAAACCAAGTCAACAACTCCAGGCTCAGTGTGTATCAGGCAGAAATATGACAGCGACTGTCAATCACAGGAAATATCATAAAAGAGGTTTAAAATAATAAAGCTGCCTCGGAACTGCTAATACGAATGATCCATGCACACGATGGCAGACCCTGCTCCAGATTACTGAGTGTGGAGGCATCCCTGTGAGTGTGTGTGTGTGAGTCCACAGGCACAAACACACACCTGCACCTCACAATACACAGAGAAACAAAGCTGGCACTGTGTCTGCAAAACTCAGTAACTGTATCCTTATTCCAACTCAGTTCTTCTACCTGAAGGAGACAAGTGATGGCGGAGAAGTGAGATAGACCCAGTGGACCAGGAAAGAGGCAGGAAGACCCGCCCTGATTGATGCCAAAGCATGGCATAGCTGTAGATGGCCAACCTGGGCCTGATGATTAGCAGGAGGAAACAGGGGCACCCAGTGAACCTGTCAGCATTTTCTATTGCTTTTCTGGAATCTAGGAAAGGATATCTTATTGTTGTTCAGTTGCTCAATCACGTCTGACTTTTTGTGACCCCGTGGATTGCAGCATGCCAGGCTTCCCTATCCTTCACTATCTCCTGGAGTTTGTTCAAACTCATGTCCATTGAGTCAATGGTACCATCCAACCATCTCCTCCTCTGTCTCCCCCTTCTTCTCCTGCCCTCAATCTTTCCCAGCATCAAGATATCGTCTAATGAGTCGGCTCGTCGCATCAGGAGGCCAAAGTACTGGAGCTTCAGCTTCAGCCTTTTGGGAATGCAGGAAAGAACGTCTGATATTTGGCAACGAGGGAGGCACAGTGACAGCCAGAAGTTCCTCAGGTTTGCACTTTCTATTATTACCTTGTTTGCTCCATATGTTTTTCATCTTTTCATTTTGGTGTGTGTACGAGTGTGTGTGTGTGTGTGTGTGTGTGTGTGTGTGACTTTTGCATTTTCCCCAGGAGTCACGATACCCTCCTCACACATAAGCTGACAAGTCACTCAAAGCTATGTCCTCCAACAAGCTGGTGCCTCTGAAAGGCCCAGAATAAACCCAGCTCTTCCTCACATGCTGCCTTTCTGTGAGGATCAAAGGAGGTGACTGATGTGGAAGGACTCTGAAGTATAAGGCACGGGGAAGCACAGGAATACACACGATTCCACGGGGCAGGCAGCTGTGGTGGGTGGGGACAGTCCTGGTCTCAGCATCACAAGGGGTTCAAACCCCAGCTCTTCTACTTACCAGCTGTGATATAAGCAAGCCAGTTAACTTCTCCGGGATGCACTTGACCATTGTGAAGTTCACGTGAGATATAAAGATGGGCTCCCCAGGTGGTGCAGTGGCAGAGAATCTGCCTGTCAATGCAGGAGACGCAAGAGACTCAGGTTCAATCCCTGGGTCAGGAAGATGCCCTGGAGTAGGAAATGGCAACCCAACCCACTCCAGTATTCTTGCCTGGAAAATTCCTTGGACAGAGGAGCCTGGCTGGCTAGAGTTCATGGGGTCACAAAGAGTCGGGATACAACTGAGCAGCTGAACACACATGAACTATAAAACATCCTGATGTTAGATGTTAGTATTACCACAGCTGCTTCTAGAGCTCTCTGCTCTGTAATCCCCAGTGATACTCATTCTATGTCCAAAATATATCTCACTGGTATAAGAGTGCTCTCCATTCATTGCTACTAATAGTGGTTGTTACTGCTGTTCAGTTGCTAAGTCGTGCCCGATTCTTGCAATCCCATGGACTAGAGCCTGCCAGTCTCCTCTATCCATAGGATTTTTCCAGGCAAGAATACTGGAGTGGGTTGCCATTTCATTCTCCAGGGTTTCTTCCTGACCCAAGGATCGAACCCAAGTCTCCTGCATTGGCAGGAGGATTCTTCACCACTGAGCCATCAGGAAAGTCCAGCTAACAGTGGTAGGCACATAAGAAAAAGCTATGTAATTTATCTCATAAAAATTATAAACTGCTCTATGATGTTAGAGAACAATATATTTCCTAGCAGCATTGGTAACAGCAGTAGTCTGTAGCTAGAATATTCTATATTATATAATGTGTTATTATTCCCTCTCTAAGAAGGCAGTGAGCTCCTGAACAGAAGCTTTATTTGACATTTCTGTGTCCCCGCAAGATGAGGATCACCCAGCAGACATTTAGCAAATGTCTGATGACTGACAAAAGCCACAGGCAACCCTGGTTGACGCCATCTCAGCAGGCTCTGGCCTGGCCTCCCCGTAAAGGAAACTGGTTTCAGAGCCTGAGCACAGCAGATTCCAGCAGAGATGGTTCTCATCTCCATCACACCCAGAAATCCAGTTTCAAATCTCCTTACCCCACAAAAGGAAAATCTGCTTTGGGCTCAGAAGCCCTTCCAGATCCAAACAGGGACCAGAAGCAGAACAGGACTCCTCATCTAATGAAATAGCCCCTTTGGAAAGAAGGTCAGTGACCGAGGGCTCATGTCTCTAAACCAAGCAGGCTCATGTCACCAGTCTGGATGAGGGGACTATTCAGGGAAGGGTTCAGTGTGGGAAAGAGGTGAGAACATGAGGGGCTGGGCCTAAGATTTATTAATAACTTCCCTCTCTTCCATCCCTCCTCTTCTCTCTCTCTCATTTCAGGGTGACCTCCATAAGTCACAGCACGACAGAACATTTATTATTATTATAATTACAGTGATCATATTGGTACATACGCTCACAGATGCCTCTGAACGTGTGACGTGCTAATTCTCCTGCATTTCCAATTCATAGTGTCCCAGAGCCAAAAATACTCCGTTCTCAGAAGACGTTCAGCTCTTTTTTTTTTTAATCTGCCTCTTTTCTCAGGGCAACTCTTTCCAATGCTGCACAATACAGCCAATTCTCCGTACCACCCTGCCTCCCTCCTCCTTCCCACAAGTAAAACTGCACTGTGCTTAAGGTTAATATGCCTGTCAAGGCTTCCTCCAATGAACAACAGGTTAATGATGTGCACATCTCCTTAAATAATTCATACTTCTAATAACCATGTTAGTCAGCACTTACACAGCCCATCAGTTGATGTGGGGTAGTGCAGGTGGAGGCTGGGGAGAGTGGAGGCTTGCATGGCACAGACGGGAAATGAAGAGGGACCTCACATGCCATCCTATCTAATCAGAGTCACGGGGGAGACAGAAGCCAGCAGCGGGAGCCACTGTGACATGTGGGAAGAGGAGAAGGCAGGAGATCAGATGGAAGGCTCAGTGCCTAAGGGTCAAAGGATCATTGGGCAAGAGAGATGGTTTTCTTTCCAAGATACCACAACGTCTTTACAAGACATCAGATGCACACGCATGTCAAGGGCCCAGCCGCCTTCCCGCTTCCTCCCGGGGGTTCCCCCAGAGTACCAGGACCAGATGGGAAGGAACCTCTTATTCTCAACTGTTTCTCTCCAATGTTAGTATTTGCTCCTTGATGCAAATCCCTCTCCTTTTTCAGTTGTGCATTTTTCTCTTCTAACCAGTTAGACGTCAGACATCTGACCTCCCTTTTACCACTCAATTTCTACATTTGAAAAAATGTGGATGGACCTGAAGAGTAATGTTTAGTGAAATAAGCCAGGCAGAGAAACACAAATACTCTATGCTATCACTTACAGCTGGAACCTAAAAAATAAAACAAATGTATATAGCAAAACAGAACCAAACTCACAGATAGAACAAACTGATGGTTATCAGATGGGGACAGGGATATGGGATTAAGATAAGACATTCAAACTACTATGTAGAAAATATTAATAAGCAAGCAATAAGGATATATTATAGACAGAGCTCCGGAGAAGGCAATGGCACCCCACTCCAGTACTCTTGCCTGGAAGATCCCATGGATGGAGGAGCCTGGTAGGCTGCAGTCCATGGGGTCGCTCAGAGTCGGGCACGACTGAAGTGACCTAACAG